>NC_073625.1:20640000-20955625 GCF_029407905.1 Bubalus kerabau
CCAGTGTTTGTTCCCACACAGAATTTCCCAATACATCTGAAGTCAGCTTGTAGAGCAACAAGATGCCGTGAGCCTGCATGGTCATTAAGTCACTTCTAATGCAGTCTCTTGAAAGACTATGTAAGTATCAGAGAGTCAAATGGGAATAGATATTTTGCATTATCGATGTCAGACAGGGAATGAAAATCTGAAGGTTCTGAACTCATTGTAGTTAATTATATATTAACAGGGTTGGAATATTGGAATTGCAGTTCTAGGACTTCCCAACTTCTTTCCAACCTACTCTTTAAAAATATTATACTAAGGTCAACATCAGGATCATATATTAACATTTATGAAATTTAAAATATATTTTCCTTTTTTTTTTTTGGCTGTGCCAGATAGTATGCGGGATATTA
Source organism: Bubalus kerabau (assembly GCF_029407905.1). Taxonomy (NCBI): domain Eukaryota; kingdom Metazoa; phylum Chordata; class Mammalia; order Artiodactyla; family Bovidae; genus Bubalus; species Bubalus kerabau. Next base: position 20,640,399 of record NC_073625.1, read on the forward strand.
GTTCCCAGACCAGAGCTTAAACCTGAGCCCCCTGTATTGAAAACAGAATCTTAACTACTTTCCTTGAAATACTTTAATTACATTAACTAAACCAACAAATTGTGTGGTTACAAAATTTTCACCATTGACTTGAAATACATTGTTGTTGTTCAGTCACAAAGTCATGTCTGATTCTTTATGACCCCATGGACTGAAGCCAGACTGCAGGCTCCTCTGTCCTCCACTATCTCCTGGAGATTACTCAGATTCATGTCCATTGAGTGGGTGATGCTATCCAACCATCTCATCCTCTGTTGTCCCCTTCTCCTTTTGCCTTCAATCTTTCCCAGCATCAAACTCTTTTCCAATGAGTTGGCTCTTTGCATTAGGTGGCCAAAGTATTGGAGCTTCAGCTTTGGCATCTTCCAATTTTCTCTCTTCCAATGAATATTCAGGGTTGATTTCCTTTAGGAGTGACTGGTTTGATCTCCTTGCAGTCCAAGGGATTCTCAAGAGTCTTCTCCAGCACTGAAATTCAAAAGCATCAATTTTTCAGTGCTCAGTTTCTTTATGGTCCAACTCTCACATCCATACATGACTACTGGAAAAACCATTGTTTTGACTATGTGGACCTTTGTTGGCAAAGTGATATCTCTGCTTTTTAATATGCTGTATAGGTTTGTCATAGCTTTCCTTCCAAGGAGCAAGAGTCTTAATTTCATAAAATATAATTGATAGTTAACTTTTTTTTTTGAAGTATACTTGATTTATAATGCTGTATTAGTTTCAGAGGTACAGCAAAGTGATTCAGTCATACATACATTCAGTCATACATACATACACATACATATGTATATATATTCTTTTTCATTTTTTTTTACCATATATATATATATATATATATATACCACAAAATATTGCTTTGAGTTCCTTGTGCTAGTAGGTCCTTGTTGGTTGTCTATCTTATATACAGTAGTGTCTATTTTATATACAGTAGTGTATATACAGTAGTGTATATCTTTAATCCCAAACTCCCAATTTATCCCTCCCCCCACTACTTTCCCCTTTGGTAACCATAAATTTGTTTGCTATGTCTGTGGGTATATTTCTGTTTTGTATATAAGTTAATTTGTATCATTTTTTGTTCTAATAAGCTTTCTGTGTTTTGTTCTCTTGTACATATGTATCTATACAGACCCTTCCTGTCACAAAATGCCTTATATATGAGAGGGGAAATTAACAATATTCACTTCATCTTCTAATATTATTATTGGGAGAAATAATATTTACCAATTTGAAGTCTAAGTAAACCAAACATGATATAAAATACAGTTCTCTAGTTGTACTGCTGCTGCTGCTGCCAAGTTGCTTCAGTCGTGTCCGACTCTGTGTGACCCCATGACGGCAGCCCATCAGGCTCCACCGTCCCTGGGATTTTCCAGGCAAGAACACTGGAGCGGGTTGCCATTTCCTTCTCCAGTGCATGAAAGTGAAAAGTGAAGGTGAAGTCGCTCAGTCGTGTCCGACTCTTAGCAACCCCATGGACTGCAGCCTATCCAAAATATGCCTAAATGGAGAATCATGCAATATTAATGCTGAATGGAATGTGAAGATTCTGTAACTCGGGGAGCTATAATCCCTTTGGATACATGAATTGAGAATCAAATGAAAGCTATGGATCTTCTCTCTCAAAAAATGCATATAATTTTTCTTATAATTTCATGTGTTTATGGACCATCTGATACCTCAAGGATCTGGTATAATTCATTTCCTTTATTTTATGCTTAATGGAATTGAGAGTCATGGTGAGTAAGTGTCCTGCCCACAGCTACAGATTGAAGTAGGGTAGAGAGTTCACTCGGAGAAGGCCATGGCACCCCACTCTAGTACTCTTGCCTGGAAAATCCCATGGACGGAGGAGCCTGGTAGGCTGTAGTCCATGGGATCGCTAAGAGTTGGACATGACTGAGCAACTTCCCTTTCACTTTTCACTTTCATGCATTGGAGAAGGAAATGGCAACCCACTCCACTGTTCTTGCCTGGAGAATCCCAGGGATGGAGGAGCCTGGTGGGCTGCCGTCTATGGGGTCACACAGAGTTGGACACGACTGAAGCAACTTAGCAGCAGCAGAGAGTTCACTCCAAATGATTTTTACTATCTTGGTTATGAAATTCCTAAGCAAATGATTGATGTGAGCAGCCTCACTGGGCCCAAGGTATCACTCACCCAGCTTCTGACAGTGCCTCAAATTTTCACACGTGGGGGGTTTCAGGTAACACCCAGCCCTTGGTATCTGAGGGGGCATTCGTTCCAGGACCCCCACGCATAAGAAACTGGATGCTCAAGTCCCTTATATTAAATGAAGTATTTGCACATTACAGACACACATTCTCCCTTATACTTTAATTCTTCTCTGCTGCTGCTGCTAAGTCGCTTCAGTCGTGTCCAACTCCATGCAACCCCATAGACGGCAGCCCACCAGGCTCCCCCGTCCCTGGGACTCTCCAGGCAAGAACACTGGAGTGGGTTGCCATTTCCTTCTCCAATGCAGGAAAGTGAAAAGTGAAAGTGAAGTCACTCAGTCGTGTCTGACTCTTCGCAACCCCATGGACTGGAGCCTACCAGGCTCCTCTGTCCATGGGATTTTCCAGGCAAGAGTATTGGAGTGGGGTGCCATCGCTTTCTCCGTTAATTCTTCTCTAGATTACTTATATTAACTAACACAATGTAAATAAATGCATGTACATGACAAATTCAAGTTTTGTTTTTTGGATATGGAATCTGAGGATATGGAAAGCCTGACTGCACTTGTATTAACATAGACAAGACATTAAGCATTGCCCTGCATCCAAATGCCAGGTTAAGGCACCCAGAGGATGACCGGGGTCACTCATCCAGACTCTCTCTAAGGCTGAATTCTCCTTTGGGACTCTTGGACTCCTAATCTGTTGTTGTCTTTGAGGCTTTTATGCATTTGCCTTTTCTAATGACCAGCTCTGTAGAACATGGAAGAAAAGAGGCTAGAGAAATCTGATGTCAAAAAAAAAAGGGGGGGGGGTAGAAAACGCTCTTTACCCAGATTAAAGATAAGCAAAGGCAGCGTTTTCAGAAATTGAACTGATTCGAATTATTTTGTAGCCAGAAGTGAGGGTTCTGGAAATTTTTTTTTTTTTTGCCAGGGGTGTGGGGGGAATGTTTTGTATTGAATTATGAGGCAATGTATTCTCAATATTTTTGAAATGTATTTTAAAATACCAGCTTTATGGGTCTCATGCAATTAACCTGGGGAAATTGCACATGCTAAATAAAGGTTGCACAAAGGGCAAGAAGGAAGCTTAGATCCGTATTCCAGGAAAGAGGGGGTACTTCCTTGTGAACATACTTGCTCTCAAACAAATCACAAACTGAAATATAGAAACATAATCTTAACTATAACTTAAATATAACAAGCACTTGTGATTGCTTGAGCAAAACATATGTACTTTTTTGCATGACTTTCTTTTGAAATATAACTTATTCTAATGACAAAGATAATACCTATTATAGAAAATTTGGAAAAAAATTTGTAATTCCAGGTAAAAAAAATTTTTTTTCCAATTCAGGTAACAGCTACTGACAATTTGATGTATTTTCTCTGATATTGTCAGGCTTTTTTCTGTAAAGGTCCATTTATACTACCTACCCCCTACCCCAAACACACACACATATACATGTAGGTACTAGAATTGAGCAGAGCCCTATGGGGCCTTCCTGCCACACCTCCCCCTCATCTCTGCCCCCCAACCCTGTCCTCCTCTGCTTGCCTCATGTTTGTAGAAAAAATTTAGCCTCCTAAGCCTTCCCCGAGTTCCAAAGAATATATTAAACCACAGAAATGAGAAAATGCGGAAAGGAAAACAGTCAAGCAAGACAAAATAATAATAGTTTAGGTCCATTAAACAAAGGCAAGGACCTTTAGTTCCTCCTCAAGGACTATAGATAATATTTTGAGACAAATCCTTTGGGCTGTTTTACAGATACTGAAACCTACACCAAGTGGAAGAAGTTAACTACTTATTGACCACAATTGCGTAGACCCCAGACCATGTGAAACCAGCAAATTGATAATGTTGAGTCCAATTACCTCACCACCAAGCTATCAGAAGAATGTCCATGAGCTGATCACGTACCCACAGCTCTCTTCCTCACCCTGTCTTTAAAAACCTTTCCCTGAAACCCATCAGCAAGTTCAGGCCTTATGAGCACTAGCTGCCTGGACTCCTTGCTTGGTTTAACACAGTAAATGGTGCACTTTCCTTCACCACAACCCAGTGTCAGTAGGTTGACTTTACTTGGGAATGGACCCTAATTTGTTTTGGTAATAGTATGTGTGTATGTATTGGGTTGGGGCTTCCCTGGTGGCTCAGTGGTTAAGAATCTGCATGCCAGTGCGGGAGACATAGGTTCAATCCCTGGGTGAGGAAGATCCCTGGGGAAGGAAATGGTAACCCACTCCAGTATTCTTGCTTGGGAAATCCCATGGACAGGGGAGCCTGGCAAGCTGCAGTCCATGGAGTCGCAGAAGAGCTGGACATGACCTAGTGACTAAACAACAGAGACAAATGTATTGATTTGGTCAAAAAGTTCATAACAGCTCATGGAAAAACCTGAACAAATGTTTGGCCAACCTAGTATTTACATTAACATGAGGTAATGCTTATATGAAGAACTGTATATTTTCAACAAATGTTATGACATAGGTATTTTTTGAGTTCTTAAATTTTCTTGGAGAGCAATTTCTAATGGCTACATAGATTCTATTATATATGCATGCCAACATTTACTTAACTGTTGGAAATCAGGATGTTTTCAGTTTTCCCAACTGGATATCCTTGGATATGGATATTTGAGGGCCATATCTACCTTTAGAAGAATTCCCCTGGGTAGAATATTTCTTAAGGATTTTTCTACATATTATTAAGTGCCCTGAATGAAATTGTACCAATATTGTATTAGCTGTAATAACCTGAGAGTACCCCATTTTTTTCTATTAATATTGCATGTTAAAACATTTTTTTCTTTTTTTGCTTTTACTTTTTATTATACCTGCATGAAATGATGGATGCTAACTAAACTTATTGTGGTAATCATTCATAATATAAGTCAAACTGTTGTGCTGTACACATTAAATTTATATAGTGATATGTATATATATAAATTATATCGCAACAAAACTGAAAAAATTATATACACACTGTATGCCAATTTTATAGGCTAAATATGGTATCCTATTTTAATTTGCATTACTTTGATTACTCTGGAGTTTAAACTATTTTTAAAATATATCCATTACCTATTTGTATTTCTTCTAGTGTAAACTATTTTCCTTGCCTTTAAAAAAATTGGTTTATTCATCATTTGCAAACTGATCTGCAAGGATTCCTTGTATTTTTTAAAATAAAAACCCCATGTTGTATGTGTTGAAAATATTTCCTATTTGCCATTTTCTTTAGCTTATGTTGGCACTTTTTTCCTCCAGTGTATCATGAAATGTCACCTGTGCTCCCAAACTGATTTGAGCTGAACTATTTTACAGTGGGCACAGGTCTTGTCACATTTATCTGTTGAGATGAGTGGTGGCAGGGCCACAGAGAGGATTTGAGGTGTTAAAGCTGGAGTTTGGGGATTGAACTCTGTAGCACACCTGACTTTTCCAGATATTCCAACACTAATTGTCGAGATCATACATTTTCTCAGTAAACACCCCAATTTTAGTTTTGAAAACAGTCACAAGACAGAATCTGTTTGTATTGGTCTGTGTCTTTTTAGATGCTTCTTAAACTGACTTTGAGCAGTTAGATGGCTGGCTGCAGTCAGGAAGGATCCTGGTACCCACTTGAATTACGACTGCTTTTCTGTCTGCTTTTGGCTGGGCATCCTTGGCCTCAAGCCTCTCTCCTTCTTGCTCTTATTGCATTTCCTTGAAAGGCTGCAAGAATGGAACACACTTTATCATCTTCTCTTTTGTTTCCAGGACTACCCACTTCTCACCCCATCTGCTTTGACAACCGTTTCCTTGAGCATGGTCTGTAACTTGCAGACTCACTTCCAGAAAACAGTTTCTCTGCTAAGAGTGCTTTGGTTTCAAGGAAGAGAAACCAATTCAAGGGTGTTGTAGCAAAAGCTCAGACTCAAGAATGCCAGGCAAGAAATCAAAATGCTGAAAAACCAAGAATTATGCTCTCTCACTAATATCTGTGGTCTTTTCACTTCTGCCTTTTTCTTTCTTGGTGAACCGATTTCCTCTGTTCCCAAGTCTCTCTGATAGTCTAAGATAACAGCTCAAGGTTTCCAGTATAACACCTGGACCCACAGAAAGACTGACTTTCATACTTTTGGTCCTGAATGATAGCAGAATATCTCACCCTAGCATATGCCACTTTGGCATAGTTATTATTTTGAGCTGAAGGCAGTTGAAAAGCAGATATGAGAAAAATCTGTCTTCCCCCGATTTGCCAACATCCAGTGAAGTTCCTTAAAAAAAAGTCTTTTCTCTGCTTCTTTTCTGTTTAATATTTTTTGAGCATGACCAAAATGAACCCTTGTTAATTTATCAAAAATGCTGACAATAGTAAGGAAAAGGAGGACACATATTTTCAAAAGTGTCCCTTCCCTACCAGGAAGGACAAAGGTTAATCCTTGTAGGCAACTTTAGACCCTTATCAATGGAGAAGGTATGGACCTAAATGTTCATAACACACCCTCCCATCACCCACAAGACTGGTCTGCCCCGTACCTTTCTTATATCTTCAACTGGAGATGCTGTATAAGCCAGCGTTCAAAGTCACCGTTTTGAATGACTCCTTTTCCCTTGGGTTTCTCCCATGTATGCGTGCATGTGCTTAGTCACTCCATCGTGTTCAACTCTGCGACCCCATGGATGATAGCCTGAGGGCTCCTCTGTGCGTGGGGGTTCTCCGGGCAAGAATACCGGAGTGGGTTGCCATGCCCTCCTCCAGGGGATCTTCCCAACCCAGGGATCGAACCCAGGTCTCCCACATTGCAGGTGGATTCTTTGCTGTCTGAGCTACCAGGGAAGACCTCTCCCATGTATACATGAGGCATATGTGTTAATAAACTTCTGTTTGCTTTTCTCTTATTAATCTGTCTTTTATTACAGGGTTTTAGCTAAGAACACAGAAGTAGAGGAGAAATTGTTTTTCCTCCCCTACAAAGCTCAATGGGTATGATAAAGCTCCAGTAATCTAATTGGTTTACTTTGGGGCACAATGTCATTTAATTTGTACATCATGTTAAACTTTTTTAAACAAAAATTTATTTTTAAAACACCAAAGTAAGAAAAAAAGAATAAATTTAATATTCTGCACTAGAACATTACCCAAACTCCTAATATATAAACTTAATACTCTTCATTTTGAAAATGTAAAGTACATGTTAATGTAACAGCCTTCAAGAACCGCAAGACCATCCCTTGTGGCTGAGCTGGTAAAGAATCCACCTGCAATGCAGGAGACTTGGGTTGGGAAGATCCCTTGGAGAAGGGAAAGGCTACCCACTCCAATATTCTGGCCTGGATAATTCCATGGACTGTATAGTCCATGGGGTTGCAAAGAGTCAGGCACAACTGAGTGACTTTCTCCTTCTTTTGTCTCTGAAGAGCCATTGTGGTGCAAGGACAAAGGAACGAAATTGAGGCATCTGCTAGACTTTCATCAAATCTGCTCTGAAAATTTTGAAATAAACAATATCTTTGTAACTGATGAGAGGTCCTTGGCTTTTGAAGACTGTCTTAATCAGCAGTAGACAATGCTTTATTTTTATACCTTGACAAAGACAACAGAGACAGAAGCCTCCTCAAATTATCTTGTATCCAGGCACACTGCACAGTCTTACATAAGTATGTGTTGAATTAATAATGAAGTTATGACTGACCATGATGCTTGTATCATGACGTGCTATCATCCCTATTGTTTGTGCACCATTTTTCCAAGTTATGTCACCATTTCATGTTATGAAGTGGAGCAGGTAGGGAGTCATGTTTTATTGTTCTACAGAAGAGTAAATAGAAACTTTTTTTAGAATGCAAGAGTAATAAAGTATCAGGAAGAATATAAATGGTGACTTTGGCTTCCTTGTCTTTTAATAAATACATGAATTTATTATGTTGTTGTGTAGTAGCTAAGTCATGTCTGACTCTTTGTGACCCCATGGACTGCAGCATGCAGACTTCCCTGTCCTTAACTATCTCTCTTCACTATTACTTTTATTATAATGATCATCAAAATTACAGTTCTTTGAGGACTTCAGATTTGTGATGCTATGCTGTGCTTTATGTTATGTGTTATGGTAGACTTTATTTCTTCTATGTCATGGTAGACTTTGTTTCTATTTTAGAAATATGTTTCTCAAGGAAGAAGCAACATCCCAGATGTCATTTATTTAAAAGCCAGTAGTTAACTAAATTTGTTTTTTAAATGGGAAATACTTTGCAAAACTGTGCAGAGAGAAGGATGATCTGAAACCATTTGTCTCTGTCACTGAATCTCACGAACAAACATTTCAGACCAGTAACTAAGACTCCACTGCCAGGGCTATGCAGCTTGTGCACTGCACACACCACCCTTGGAGGCAGGGACCAGAAGCTGAAACCACATGGTTCTCCTAGGTCTAGCAGGGTGGTGCACTGTTCCACCTTTCACGAAGGCACACCGTATGGTGGCCCCCTGTCCATGGCTTACCTTCCACCTGAGGCACTAAATTTGGGGGGAACAAACTCTCTGCTCCCCATCCTCCCCATCTGGTGCTCAAAGTGCCAAGTGAGCTATGGTTAGTTTCATTTGTCATAACTACTTCACAGATGTTTTTCATTTATCCTTCACTGGAATGATTTTCCTCCATTTTCTCATAAAGAGGATGTTTGCACCAGGATTGGGGGTAGTGTGATGGGTTTGGGGAGAATGCTATTTACAGACCCCTGGGGCAAGTTCTGGAATTCTAGGTAACATTGCTGCAAATCCTTTGACTTTCAGTGAAATTGCCTAGATCCTGCAGATGATCTTCAGCTGAAAGTCTTCCAACGGATGCTAAAAATACATTGCAGTTTATTTTCCTCAGTAGGCAGCATATGTGTTCCCACTTGACCTGGAAACACAAAGAGATCTGATGTTAAATTTAATGCTGCCTATTCCAAGATAAATTTGTTTTCTGGAGAGCAAGGGAAAGAAAAAACAACACCCATATTGATATAATTTTTCTTTTCCTCTCTGGGGGAGACAGTGTCTTGAACACATTTTTTATGTTCCCTGTTGGTAGTTAAATGACCATTCTCAGACTTCCTAGTCATTGCTGATATAAACTGGCTTGCATACAAATCAGATGGAGAGTCCAAGGCAGATTTATTAAATATGGGGAAAGCGGGGGAGAGGGGGTGAGGAAAGTTTGATTTTTTTTCCCACCCAAACAAAAATGTCAGATTCTTTGATCTAATCTTAGCTTGATAATTCAGGTTTCCATCGTTTTCTTTCTTTCTTTTAATGCTCTTCTTAAAAGACAGAATCTGAAATGCCCTCTAATTGACATATAGATTTAATGGACATTTATATTAAATCCTTTCTCTCTAAAACAAAAAGCAAACAAATCAAACACAACTTAACTACAGATGGTGTAGAGATTCTGTAGAGATGCTGTAACACTGAATAACAGATGTTCAATCCAGTTCTTGTAGTTTGGGAATACTGTTTGTTTAGAGCTTTGGGTTGCCCAATATGACTTTCTTCAATATTGTAAGAGCAAAGTTCAGTTTCTACTGAGGATGAAGTGTCAGGCCTGCTCTCCAGCTGGTACCACTCTCTGCAGCTTTAAATACACTGTCTGCTGATGGTGAACTAAGACGCATCCCCCTGCCCAACCCCCTAAGAAACAGAACAGCGAATAAACATGAGCTTTGGACTCTGCCTTGTTTTGAGTCTCGATTTTGCCACTCATTAATTCTGTCCATCTAAAATGTCCTCATAAAATGAGGATGATGATGGGACCTGCTGTTCAAGGCTGTTGTGAAGGTTAAATGAAATACTATGTGAAACACATATAGCACAGTGCCTGTGTACGTAGAAAATCCTGACTCCATGTTAGCTATTATTACCAGTGATGATTCTCAGATACGCCAGTTAGTTGTGCCCAGTAAAGAGTTAATCGACACCTCCTCGAAGATCCACTTCCTGAACTGACCCACATTGGTTCTTAAGGCTTGATTTCTAGCCTCTTCTTTGGGATAAGCCTAAAACCTTTTACAGAGGCATCCCTTCCTTTGTCCTCTCTGTTTTTCTCCCTTGATTTCTTCCTCTAACAAAACTAAGACAAGAAGGGTATAAAGTCATGTCTGACTTTTGCAATCCCATGGACTGTAGCCCAGAGGCTCCTCTGTCCATGGGATTTCCCAGGCAAGAATTCCAGAGTGGGTTGCCATTTCCTCCTCCAGGGGATCTTCCTGACCCAGGGATGGAACCTGTATCTCTTGCATTGTAGGTGGATTCTTTATGGATGAGCCACTGGGAAGTCCCAGGAAGGATATAGTCTGATGAAAATCATGGAAGTGGATTTTCCCTTATGACCTTTAACCAGATAGGAGACAGCATTTTTGTTATTGTTTATTTAAAGCAAAATATTCAGTGGATCTAAATTGTAGGAAAGGAGAAATGTGGGAAGCCCTTTCCCTCTTGGCATGATAAAGACAGCATGTACTGGGGCCCTCCAGACTTCAAGGAGACAACTAAGTTAAATCCCCTCATTGCCCATCCTTGGGTCTCATTTACACTGAAGTCTTAAGGAGTAGCCGCATTTCCTTTTGAGACTAGATAGGTATGTTTGATAGTCCTAATATAGTTAGAACCTCAAGCCCATGAATGTCTTTTCTGATGAGTTAATAAGCATTTACAGGCCTGCCTCAGAGCTGCAGTGGGTTCAGTTCCCGACCACAGCAGTAAAGCAAATGTCACACACATTTTGGTTTCACCGTGGATATGAGAGTTATGTTTCCACTATACTGTAGTCTATTAAGTGTGCAATAGCATTATGTCTACAAATAGTATACAGATCTCTTCTTCTCCTGTACAAGGAAAATGTAATTTATGTCAGAAATAATGGTTCAAGTGAATGGGCTGTGTAGGTGTTCATTGGTGAATTTAGACTAAATAGGAAGTGAGGTAAATTATACTTATTACACTGCTGGGAAATATATTAAATCCAGACAGCATTCAGACAATGCACAAGGAACTCATTGTGTTGAAGGAAATCAGGCAGCTTTGGTGGGAAGACAATGTACTATATGGTATGAAAACCATCGGTGGCCACTTGGGACTGAAATAACTTTTTAGGGAGTATGATTTTGTTCTAGCACTGAAATATTTTTCTTTTTTGATAAAGCACCAAGGTATTCTAGTCTTTTTGTAAACTAATTTTTATTGGAGTATGGGTGCTTTACAATGTGGTGTTAGTTTCTGCTGTACAGCAAAGTGAACCAGTTATACACATACATTATGTGTGTGTGCTCAGTCGCATCTGACTCTTTGCAACTCTATGGACTACAGACCGCCAGGCTTCTCTGTCCATAGAATTTTCCAGGCAAGAATACTGGAGAAAGTTGTCATTTCCTCCTCCAGGGGGTCTTCCTGACCCGGGGATCGGACTCACATCTCCTGCATTGCAGGTGGATTCTTTACTGTTGAGCCATCAGGAAAGCCATATACCTATATATATCCCCTCTTTTTTAGATTTTCTTCCCATTTAGGTTGCCATAGGGCATGGAGTAAAGTTCCCTGTGCTATACAGTACGTTCTCATACCTTAATTAAAAAAGTACTTTATTGTTAAAAAAATGCTAACCATCATCCAAGCCTTCAGCAAGTCATAATCTTTTTGCTGATGGAGGGTCTTGCCCTGATGTTGATGGCTGCTGACTAATCAGGGTGGTGGGGTGGCTGTGACAATTTCTTAAAATAAGACAACAGTGAAGGTTGCCAAATCAGTTGACTCTTCCTTTCACTTAACACTTTGAGGCCATTGTAAAGCTATTGGATAATAATTTCAATATTATTGTGTTTCAGGGAGGCCTGAGGAGGAGGAGGGAGATGGGGAAAGAGCTGGTCATTGGAACACTCAAAATATGCACATTTATTACGTTTACCATCTTATATGAGTACTTGCCCTGTTACAAGAGTAACATCAAGCATTGCTGATCACCATAACAAATATAATAATAATGAAGTCTGGAATAGTGCATGGATTGCCAGACAGTGACTCGGAGACATGAAGTGAACAAACGCTGTAGGAAAAACGGTGCTCAAGGCAAGGATGCCACAAATCTTCAATTTGTAAAAAATGCAGTATCTGCAATGCACAATGAAGTGCAATAAAACGAGGTCATGCTAAGTAAATACAGAAGTAAATAAATCAGAACTATTTTGAACGTCTAAAATAGCTGAAGCAAGTAAAATCCTGCATTTCTGTTAAGCTGCGTTTTCTGAACTCTTAAAAGGTAAAGGGAGAGCAAGATAAAGATGAAGTAGGTTCAGTAACTATACTAGTTCCCTAGGATTGCCCTGGTTTTAGGCATAAAACATCTCCTGTCCTGGAACACCCCTCAGTCTTGTGCACCCTGGGACATTTGGTCACCCTAAAATAAAGACCTCAGTTGTGGTTGGTGAAGTTAAAATTCAGTGCAAAGGGTACTTAGATGATTTTTTCCAAAGTATGCATCTTTAATATAAATAAAATAATATAAAAAAAAACTCCATAAAAACCCTAATGACTACTTGCCGAGGAAGCTCTCCATATATAGGTGAATCCTGGACAGTTGTCCATGCAGTTATAGAGGTTCATTTGGTAGCACTTACTCTAATGGCAAACTTTTTTTTCCTAAAAGGAAATAATTAGCCTTTAGGGCATTCTTTTGGAAATCCAAACCTTAACACGACACCAAATATCCTACAGAAGAAAGGAGTTTCCAAAGGAAACTGCTTAACACCTTCAGCGATGGGAAGTCAAGGAAAGGAAAGGGGAGGTGACTGTCCAGAGAGCAGAGCTGCAGACAGGTGGTGATGGGAGCCAGGTGACTGGGCCCAAGGAGGGACCAGGGGAGGGGCTGCAGACAGCCGGGGAACCCTTTGGTAAGATATGTGACAGGGAAAGGAAGTAAACCGAGGAGCCAGTAGCTGGGGGGTTTGACAGTCAAGAAAAAATCTGTCAAGATGGAGGAAAGTGTGTCAAAGACAGCACAAAAGAAACCAGGGATGGTAAGCTTACTTTGAGCTTGTTGCTACCAAGAGGAGAGGACCCCTGATGCCTGGGCCATTCAGATCATTACTGACAAATATTTTAACGGAAGATTCTGGCCCATGTGTCCAGGGTCCTCCCTTCTGGCTTACCATATCTTTTAAGGCCCAGCTCAAGACTCTTCCTCTTCACATGTGGTCTCCCGTACTTTTAAATGACTTGTGCCCTCGCAGAGGGTCTGGACTCAGGGCAAGCCAGTTGCAGGCATATGGCAGCAGCTAAAATGAAAACAGTGTCAGAATAAGAAAGACAGGATAAATGTCAAGGCTTTAGAAAGTTGATAGCTTCAGGCCATGACATTGGGTAAATATCCAAGGCAAGAAAACTTCAAGTAATCAAAGTTGCTTTTCTCCAAGCAGAGATTGTTCTCAACTTTTAGGAAAATCCAACACATGCAGGGCCACCTAGTATTGGCAGAGTCTGGGGCAAAAGTACCAATAGAGGCCCATCTACATAACACCTAATCTTAAACGAGCTACCTCAGGCCAACAAACGTGGGACACCCACCACCTTCTCTCATAACCTGGGCTCTACCCAACACAGTGAGGGCCCTTTGGGCTCAAGGACAATCAAGCTCCATCCACACCGTGAGGATGTGCACATCAACAACTCCTGAATGACTGTGAAATATTGCCTGCCTTCTCCAAGCAGGCTTCAGGGTGTTTGCACTGGGCATTCAGGGTCCTTCATATCAAGTGTGTTCTAGAAGGCCGATGGACCATGTTCATCAACCCCTGGGCCCATCAGAAACTTTACAGCAGGTGGTAGAACGTCACAAGAGGAGGACCAGCTTGTGTGCCAAGGCCAGGATCCTTCTTGCCCGAGTTTAATAACTATACTAGACACACTACTTTTTTTCCAGTTATATTTGATCATTGCATTCTCCTGATTTGACTTTCAAAGAACTCATGGACGAGACTTTACAGTAAGGCTCCCCACAGTATTGAATGCAACAGCTCAAGCAGGCTGAAGGGCCCAGAAGGAATGTTCCATTGAGAAAACTCATCCACACAAGGCTGTGGTGCTCCAGTGAGAGGCCCCAGACAGGGTATTCTCTGGTTCTATCCACTTTTGTCAGATAAAGCAAATTACATATTATCTCCTGGCAAAGGAAAAACAGAGTTCTCAAAGACATTTGAGATGGAAGTGTAATATTCTGATGCTTTCTAAAAGGGAGCAGTTTAGCCTGGGTTATTATCACACCCAAAACACTTCAGTTTACCCCAAGTTGGGCAGGAAGCTGATGCCTTCTCCAGTTCATCTTCCGCAGGAGATAAAGCCCAGAGAAATTGGGTCTGACTTAAGAATACCTTGAAGGTAATACACTCTGGGGAATAACCCCACAAGACCCCCTTGACTATTCACTCCATGGAATTCTCCAGGCCAAATACTAGAATGGGTAGCTGTTCGCTTTTCCAGGGGATATTCCCAACCCAGGGATTGAACCCAGGTCTCTTTACCAACTGAGCCATCAGGAAAGCCCTAAGAATACCTTGAAGGTGATACACTCAGGGGAATAACCCCACAAAGGGAGTTAGCACACCTGGCTTTTCCCTTTTACACGGCTGGCCAATTGAGAGATTGCTTTACTTGGGCCTGTTTGCATCTCTGTGAACAGAAGGGTTGGCCTAGGTGATCTCGAATTTTCCTCCTCCGGGGCGGTCGGGAGGGTATGAGGAATTCTTGAGCAATTCGGTCTTCCAGGAAGCCCTGCAGGGTGAACACAGCTCACTTGCATCCTGTTAAGGTACTTGGGGCCTCTGGGATCCACCTGGCTCTGGGAGCATCCTTCAGTTACAGACTGTACCACCCCAGGCTTGTTAACCCTCTTGGGGATAGATTTCCAGTTTCAGATGTTCAGTCACTCTCTTTGAAGAGACAGATGATTACTACTCAAATACCTGCACCGAATCTGGGTCTCCAGATAACAGCAATGTCATGTGTAGAGGAGAGCCATGACTGTTAACTGGTGCAATTAACCAATGAAATTTGGTTTTGCATCTCTGAAAACTCTTTGCTTTATTATTAGCTAAGCTGGGGGCAGTAATGGAGGTGGCATTCGCGGGCCTGATAGATTTCAAGGTTTGGGTAAATTCTGAAGAAATTATTCACTTAGTATAGATGTGATCTCAAAGAAACTGCCTCACTTAAATAAATCTTCAAGTTGAGCACTGGGCTGCAGATTTTGCTTGAAACAGCTTTCATTTTCTTGAACCTACAGCATAAGGAGTACTGTATAGTTGAGATACAGTATTTGTTCTGTACTTGGCTGTTGGGAGGATGAATAGAATACCCTGGACAAAACAATGCGTGGCACCCCTTGCTTCACCCTCCAATTAGGCCAGCGGGGATCCAGCTCAGAGCCTCCCCCAGGGGAGTGGAGAACGTCTGTCTCTGTTGATCTGGCACAAAATAGGGCCTCAATAAATATTTACCAAGTGAATGAATGGTTGCCTGCTTTTCTCCTTCTTTTGTTTAGTCACACTCTCTTTTTAACCTCCTATAATGAATCCCAGGGCCCTCCATGGGCCAGTTCTACTAGGGTGTGGATGTAGGATGAGTGGAAGAGGTAAGGGAGATGAGGGATGAGTAAGGGAGGCCAGGGATTCGACGCGCGAGGGAAAAAGAGTAAGATATCCTTAGAGGTGCAGGGCCAACAAAGAGCCAGACGCAGGCGAACCCAAGCTGGAGCACCCCGGGATCCGGATCTGGAGCGGGGACGGGCCCCACCCGGGGCACCTCCCGCCCAGCGCTGTGCACGCTGCTGGCCTGCACCGGCGACGCGCCCCCAGCCCGCACCCGGCGCCGGTCCGTGGCCACCGCCCCCGGGGCGGTGCCGGGAACACGCGGCGCCTCCGCCGGTCACGTGGGGCCGCTCCGCCGGGCGGCGCTGCTGCTTCCCGATCTCGCCCTCCCCGTGCTGGGGACGCGGCTCGCGCTCCCGCCCGAGCCCAGGGAAGCGGAGAGGCGGCGACGGCGGCGGCCCGGCCCTGCGCCCGCATGATGCCCGCGGCGGAGCCGGGCGCCACCGTCCTCGTGGAGCTCGCGCAGGCTACGATGCTGCGGGCCGCGGGGCCGCGGCGGCGAGGGTAGCGGGGCGGCAGTCGGCCCCGAGGCGCCGGAGGCGGGCGGAGTGGGAGGAGGAGCGGCAGGCATCCTCCGCGGCGCGGCGGGCGGGCGGCGGCCCTGCTGCCCCGGCGCGCCCCTGGCCCGGGAGCCCGGAGAATGCGAGCTGCGCTCCCCGCCTGCCGCCGCCTCTCCCCGCGCCGTGCGCCCGGCGCCCAACGGAGCTGCTCGCGTCGCCGCCGCCCCCCAGCTGCGGGCACCCGGCCGCTGGCTGCGCTAGGACCCGCCGCCGCGGGCTGCCGAGGGCCGGTGGGAAGGGAGGAACGGGAGCGAAAGGGCCCCGGAGACTGGCGCCCGCCGGGGCGCAGCGCGGCATGTAGCTGCGGGCTCCCGCGCGAGGGTGTCGGCCCGGGGCCCCGCCATGGCAGGGACGGACAGCGGGAACCTGAAGACGGTGAGGCTGTGGCGGGACGCCGCCCTGCGCGCCAGGAAGCTGCGGAGCAACCTGCGCCAGCTCACCCTCAGCTCGGCCGGGGGCTGCCCGGGAACCGACCAGCTCGACTCCCCTGACGCCCCCCAGCTCGTGCTCCCGGCCAACATCGGGGACATTGAGGTGCTGAACCTGGGGAACAACGGCCTGGAGGAGGTGCCCGACGGGCTGGGCTCGGCGCTGGGCAGCCTCCGCGTCCTGGTCCTGCGTCGGAACCGCTTTGCCCAGCTGCCTCCGGCAGTGGCCGAGCTGGGACACCACCTCACGGAGCTGGACGTGAGCCATAACCGGCTGAGCGTCCTGGGCGCCGAGGCGGTGGGCGCCCTGCGCGAGCTGCGGAAGCTCAACCTTAGCCACAACCAGCTCCCTGCCCTGCCAGCCCAGCTGGGTGCGCTGGTCCATCTGGAAGAGCTGGACGTCAGCTTCAACCGGCTGGCGCACCTGCCCGACTCCCTCGCCGGCCTCTCTCGCCTGCGCACCCTCGACGTGGACCATAACCAGCTCACGGCTTTTCCCCGGCAGCTGCTGCAGCTGGTGGCCCTGGAGGAGCTGGACGTGTCCAGCAACCGGCTGCGGGGCCTCCCCGAGGATATCAGTGCCCTGCGTGCCCTCAAGATCCTCTGGCTGAGTGGGGCTGAGCTTGGCACCCTGCCGAGCGGTTTCTGCGAGCTGGCCAGCCTGGAGAGCCTCATGCTGGACAACAACGGGCTTCGGGCTCTGCCCGCCCAGTTCAGCCGCCTGCAGCGACTCAAAATGCTCAATCTCTCCTCCAACCTCCTGGAGGAGTTCCCGGCCGCCCTGCTGCCTCTGGCTGGCCTGGAGGAGCTCTACCTTAGTCGCAACCAGCTCACCTCGGTGCCATCCCTGATCTCGGGCCTGGGCCGTCTTCTCACCCTGTGGCTGGATAACAACCGGATCCGCTACCTGCCCGACTCCATCGTCGAGCTCACCGGCCTGGAGGAGCTTGTCCTGCAGGGGAACCAGATCGCCGTGCTGCCAGACAACTTTGGCCAGCTCTCCCGCGTGGGCCTGTGGAAGATCAAGGACAACCCTCTAATCCAGCCCCCCTACGAGGTCTGTATGAAGGGGATCCCGTACATCGCCGCCTACCAGAAGGAGCTGGCTCACTCCCAGCCGGCGGTCCAGCCGCGCCTCAAACTGCTTCTGATGGGTCAGAAGGCGGCAGGAAAGACCCTTCTCCGGCACTGCCTCACTGAGGACAGAGTGGAGGGGAAGCTTGGAGGAGGGGGCCAGGAGAAGACCTACCCGCCTTCACCTCCTCCCGGCAGCAAGGGCATCGAGGTGACCAGCTGGACGGCGGATGCGTCCCGGGGCCTGCGGTTCATCGTGTATGACCTAGCCGGGGATGAACGCTACGAGGTGATCCAGCCCTTCTTTCTCTCCCCAGGGGCCCTGTACGTGCTGGTGGTGAACTTGGCCACCTACGAGCCGCTCCGCTTTCCCACCACCGTGGGCTCTTTCTTGCATCGGGTGGGGGCCCGGGTGCCCCACGCCGTGGTGTGCATCGTGGGCACCCACGCCGACCTGTGCGGGGAGCAGGAGCTGGAGGAGAAGTGTCTGGACATCCACCGCCAGATCGCCCTGCAGGAGAAGCACGACGCCGAGGGACTGAGCCGTCTGGCCCAGGTGGTGGACGAGGCGCTGGCCCGGGACTTTGAGCTCCGCTCCGCCAGCCCTCACGCAGCCTACTACGGGGTGTCGGACAAGAACCTTCGGCGGCGCAAGGCCCACTTCCAGTACCTGCTCAACCACCGGCTGCAGATCCTCTCGCCGGTGCTGCCCGTCAGCTGCCGGGACCCGCGCCAGTTACAGCGCCTGCGCGACAAACTGCTCTCTGTGGCCGAGCACCGTGAAATCTTCCCCAACTTACACCGCGTGCTGCCGCGGTCCTGGCAGGTGCTGGAGGAGCTGCACTTCCAGCCCCCGCAGGCGCAGCGGCTCTGGCTCAGCTGGTGGGACTCGGCTCGGCTGGGGCTGCAGGCCGGGCTGACCGAGGACCGGCTGCAGAGCGCCCTCTCCTACCTGCACGAGAGCGGCAAGCTGCTGTACTTCGAGGACAGCCCGGCCCTCAAGGAGCACGTCTTCCACAACCTTTCCCGCCTCATCGACATCCTCAACGTCTTCTTCCAGAGGGACCCTTCCTTGCTACTGCACAAGCTGCTCCTGGGGACCAGCGGCGAGGCCGAGGCCGAGGGCCGGGCCGAAAGCTCCCCGCTGATGGCGCCGCCCGCCCCGAGCCAGGACGCGCTTCGGGCCACCCAGCTCCATCACTACGTGGAGGGCTTTCTGCTGCACGGGCTCCTGCCAGCCCACGTCATCCGGTTGCTGCTGAAGCCTCACGTCCAAGCTCAGCAGGACCTGCAGCTGCTGCTGGAGCTGCTGGAGAAGATGGGACTCTGTTACTGCCTCAACAAAGCCAAGGGCAAGCCCCTGAATGGGTCCACGGCCTGGTACAAGTTCCCCTGCTACGTGCAGAACGAGGTGCCGCATGCAGAAGCCTGGATTAATGGGACCAACCTGGCCGGGCAGTCCTTTGTGGCTGAGCAGCTGCAGATTGAATACAGTTTCCCCTTCACCTTTCCACCCGGCTTGTTCGCCCGCTACAGCGTCCAGATCAACAACCACGTGGTGCACAGGTCGGATGGCAAACTTCAGATCTTCGCCTACAGGGGGAAAGTCCCGGTGGTGGTGAGCTACAGACCTGCCAAGGGGGTCCTGCAGCCGGACACCCTGTCCATTGCCAGCCACGCATCTTTACCGAACATATGGACGGCATGGCAAGCCATAACCCCCTTGGTAGAGGAACTGAATGTCCTACTTCAGGAATGGCCTGGACTGCACTACACCGTGCACATTCTCTGTTCTAAGTGCCTTAAGAGAGGGTCGCCTAATCCACACGCTTTCCCAGGTAAGAGGTCAGAGGGACCTGGTTCTTCTGCGGGGTGTCTTAATATGCATTTGGGGAAGATGTTTGTTTCTCCTGTGTCAGACTGTTTGCTTAATCTCACCTGCTTCCCAGCAAAGCTTTTCAAAGTAAATAGAGGGGGATTGGGGACCAGAAAGAGGCAGTCAGTATGTGAACAATATGAAATACAGTCCCTAGGATTCTACTCTTCTAGTAGAAAGACTTCTGAAGTGGATTCTGGTCCAAACATTTTGGATCTCCTTTTCTGTCTTCCCAGTTCAGCCCGCCTTTCCTGGAAGGAAATTTCATGTGGTTGCACAGAAGATGGGTGGTGTCTGATGTTGATTCATGGGCTATAATGCTTGTTAGACACATATCCAAGGGGTGCT
The DNA here is from genome assembly GCF_029407905.1 of Bubalus kerabau. NCBI lineage: Eukaryota > Metazoa > Chordata > Mammalia > Artiodactyla > Bovidae > Bubalus > Bubalus kerabau. The sequence continues at coordinate 20,660,578 of NC_073625.1, forward strand.
CCAAATTTGAAATATCTGTCATCATATTCTTTTGTTTAAGTTCAGACTGTGACCATAATGTAGAAATTATTGCACCTTTTTCTTAAACTCCAGAGAAGAATGTTTTGTAATCAGGGTGAATGATGATTAGTAAAGACAAAAATGTCAGTCTGTAAGGCGTGACTCAGTTCTGGGATCTCTGTTTCACCCAGTACACTCTGGGGCATGAAAGAGAGATTACTGAAATCTCTAAGGGGAGTTTTGGGGGTATTTCCTGGCAATTTTGTGCTTTACCGACATCTTGAAGCCTGGTTTTGGTTAAGTGTTAGAGAGTGGAGCTTTATGGAAGTGCTTTGTAAGAAATGGAATGGATAAGAAATTGACAAGTTTTGGGGTTTTTTCCCCCTCTCTTTGGGGAGTGTTTTCCAGAAGACTTTTTTTTTTTCCCCCTAATGTTTTAGGTGAGTGGAAGAATTCCAAAACTAGGGGGATTTTGTGAGCCTGGTTAATTGGTATACTAAGTGTCTGGGAATGGGTCCATTTATTTGGAATTCTTCTCTTAACAGCTCTGATTTTTGTGGTGCTGGCTTGCTTAACAACATTCTAAGTGTCCTAAGGACAAACCCAATGATAGCATCATTGCCAGTGTCTCCCCTCGGTCCCCCCCCCCCCCCCGAGTACATTGGGGCGGTGATGAAATGGAAGACTGCATACCACAGTCATCTTTGTCCTAGTCTGAATGCTGCTTATGATAGTATCGGGAAGGAATTGGACACCAATATTTCCGAAGGTAGCATCTCCCTGTTGCCCTAGATCTAGGCTGAGTGTAATTCTTCAGCTTGAGAAAAGCTACCATATCCAGTTACCAGTCAGTTGAGCCTCCATTCTCTGTATTATCTAGTGTCTCATCAGTTTCGTGACTTGGTAGCCTCTGCAGTTTTATGTTTGCCATTGTCTTTTATGCATGAAAGCAAACTACTTCTTTATTGTGCCACTAAATTGAAGAAGGAGGTTAAGGGTTACATATTCACAGAGCAGATTATTGAAAGAGCTATGTAAAGGCAGTTGTTAATGCAAAGGTGGAACATTAATAAAACTGATGTTATTAACAACAAAGGGAAAGACAGAAATTATTGAACAAGTAAGGATCTGTATAGAGGAATTCCAAGAACTTTGAAGAGTAAACAATGAGGCTGATTTTTTTTTTCTAACCTCAGCTCTTTATTTTTTAAGTCCACAAACAAGCTCGCCTCCAGATGCAGAAAGGACCCCCCCCCCATTCTCCTATTGTTGTTTTGCCTTTTTGTCTTTCAAAGGAGGTTCACCTGGTTTACAATCCATCTGTAGGGAAAAGAGGATTCAATGTAAAAAGCAATTAAATGGTTGAAAACTGTCTGAATATCTTAAATACTGAGTAGGAAAAAATCATCAGCTGTTTTTATAATATGGACTAAACCTTTCCGTCTTATTTATGGTCAGAAAAAGAAATTACCTTTTTTGCTTCGTTTAGGACTATATTTCTTCCAAACATAGCAGAGAGTACAAAGTAGTGGGGAAAAGGATGATTATAATACATTTATTACATTAAGAAAACAAGGGGGAAAAGCATTTTCTTCTTTTATCATTTTCTGTGATAGCCATCATTTGTTAGTATTTGTCACAATTCTGAAAGATTTAGAAGAGCTAAAATAAGAAAAAGCTAGAAGGTGATATAAGAACAGAATTCTAACATTGGGTGTTCAGTTAATGAAGGCATGCATACATTTAAGAATATGCTCAAGTCCCTAGTTTATTAAAATATATTGTAGCTCAGCAGAAACCTTTGAAAGCTCTCTCCTTAGCCTTTCCTCTCTTTAAGAAGTCATTTGGCTTTTAGAGATGTTAAAAAAGTTGGTTACTTAGTTTTACATTTTATTGAAGTGTCAAGTTCTCTTGTAAACTAACAATTTTATATACAATGGTGAAAGAAACACTGGCTCTTTAGTTTTTTTCAACTTCAAGCTGTTAAGATTAAATAGGAAATTAATCAGTGTTTCCTTTGATATTATGAAGAAGAAACAAAGTTGCATTATTATCTTACCTTTTCTTTCTTGTGTGTGAAAAGCCCATTTTTGCTCTGCCTCTGTCCATAGGACACTGAATTTCCTAGCCTGAGCTGCACTAAGGTAGTTGGCCTTGGGAAGTATGATGCTAGATTTCTCTTTTCTTATTTTGATTTACAAAAGAAATGGCAGTATTCTGGAAAGTCCTTAGTCCCCTGGCTGCTAGTTTTTAAAAGTTGTTGTTAAAAAGATCTAATCACATTGTTAGAGAAATCACCTGTTTGTTTCATTGGCAATAAATGGTTGAGTGACGAAAGGCTTTTGCAAACTGAAAGGAGGCCCAGGATGCAGCTTGCGTGTCAGGTGTGAGTCCTTACCTGCCTTCTGCAGATACTGACTTGACTGCCAGCCTTGACAGCCTCTTTAACAAGGGAACTCGGTGGAATGTTCTTGGCCTAGAGTAAGTTTCTTCTTGTGGGGTATTTACCTATGTTAGATTCTAGTGCTTTGCTATCCACTTCAGTGTTTGAAAGCATGCTGTGTGTTTTGCAATTGGAAGAACGCATCTTGGTGAGTTGAACTTGGGCCACGTATGATTTTGCCTGAAGTATCCTACTCTCCAAATTATTCAAGGTTGTTCTTAAGAATAATTGGAAAGCCACCCAAAGCGGTAGGCAGAGAACTGGTAGATGATCGTTTATACATTTGATCCCTTTGATTGACTTGGTGGCCCAGCACCTTGCTGCCTCTCCCTAGTCAAGTGCCTTTGTCCCTGTTTAATTTCTTACACACTGTACCTCTCTGAAGCCCTCAGTTTTGCCTTGTTCTGTGGCTGTTTGTGGAGGTCCTAATATCTCTTTGGTTAGCTTGTTCACTGGTTTTCTCCAAGCAGGAAACATGCCAGAGGCTCTGTGGCTCCTGTAAGAACTTCTGAGCTGTCTGCTAGATGACTGGTCTTTATGAGAAGTTTTTTCTCCCTTTGATACTCAGATGCTCTGTCAGATTCCCAGGTGGTACTCTTGTGGTCATTTCCCTTTGTCCTGTGTCCCAGCGTCCCTCCCCAGCCCCACACTTGTCCCTCTGATGTTCTCATTGTGACCTTGCCCTTGAATGGGCCCTTCACTTTGACCACTGAAGCAAAGCAAAATTCTTGCCTTATTCTATCTCACTTTTAGATTTACTGGAATTTGAGCATGACCTAGTTGCTTGGATTGAATTAGTCATTGTTTTTAATTTTACAAAGGTTATTAAATATCTCTTTAGTTTGGCATTATTAATATTGATGCCGCTCAGCTTTTATTTTTGTGGTGAGTCCTCTTTGAACTCTATTGGACTTTGTTTCACATAAAAATCAAAACCTTCATCTTGCGGTGGAAGAAAGAAACTCCCTGCACAACAGAATTCAAAGACTTGAAAGGCCATTGGAGTGTTCAAATTATTTTAAATATTCAAGGCCTCTCCTTCAAATTCTAGAATCAACTCTCAAGTCCATCTATGCACAAGCAGTTTAGAAGTGCCTAGAGAAAGTATTTTTTAATTTGTTAACAGATGTTTTGTGCATCCTCTACCACCTGTTCATCTTATTCCCCAGGAAATCCAACCTGAATTTATTTAAACTTATTTTGTATTGGGCTATAGCCAATTAACAATGTTGTGATGATTTCAGGTGAACAGCAAAGGGACTCAGCCATACATATACATGTATCCATTCTCCCGCAACTCCCCTCCCCTCCAGGCTGCCACATAACATTGAGCAGAGTTCCCTGTGCTCTACGCTAGGTCCTTGCTGGTTATCCATTTTAAATACAGCAGTGTGTACATGTCCCAAACCTTACCTATTTTAGTTCTTACTCATTCACTTTATCTGGACACCTAGAAAATGTATAGGGTCTACTTAACAGGGTCGTTTTGAGCATCAGGCGGGAGACTGTCTCGGAAAGTAGTTGTTTTTCAGCATCTGGAGGAAGTGAGGGGCTTCTGCTCCATGTACTAGGGGTAGGGAATGTGAGGGTGGGGGTGGGGGGAGGGTGGTTGCTGATATTGAAGTGAGCATTTCTGGTTGATTTCACCTACTAACTTGCTTCTCTCCATGGAAGTTTTAGTTAAGGATCTGACCATCCACCCATCAGGGAGGGTTTTTTATTTTTAAGCAGAGGACCAGTGCTGGCCTCATCTCTTGCCCTCTCTTGTCTGCTACAGCCATGGCCTGCCTGAGCCCAGGGCTGGAGAGGAGGGTGGTTTGTGTTTCAGGCTCTGCCTGGGGCAGGCTCAGCCAGGCCTCTGTTCCCCCTGGTTCAGCTGCTCTGATTGCAAAACCAGTGCTGGTTGCTGTTGGGTTTCCCGTCCTCTCGAGCTGGCTACCTTCACTTTAGAGGGGAGGGCTGGGAGGCCCCATTTTGGCTGCCTTCTCCAGTCCTGCTCCAGCAATCATGAAGCTGACCCTCCCGTCCTGGCTTATGCCTCAAGACTGTATGGCCTCGGGAACCCAGAGTGATTGACAGGCATCTCAGATATCCTCCAAATATATATGATGACCTGTCTCTCTTTTTTTTTTTTTAATTACTTTTTACTGAAGTGTATTGCTTTAAAATGTTATATTTCTACTGTACAACAAAGTGAATCAACTGTGCATACACATATATCCTCTCCCATTAGGATTTCTTTCCCATTCGGGCCACCACGGTACATTAAGTAGAGTTCCCTGGGCTATCGTGTAGGTTCTCATTAGTTATCTATTTTATACACAGTATCATAGTGTATATATGTCCACCCCAGTCTCCCAGTTCCTTCCTCCCCACCTTTCCCCCTTGATATCCATATATTCGTTCTCTATGACTGTGAATGACATGTTTTGTCAAGCCGTCAAGGCCCTCTCTGTGTACAGCATGGCAGTTTGTTCTGTGGTTATACCCTCACTTTTCTGATGGTTCATGTGACTGCGCACTGCTCCCCAGGTGGTGCCTGGCATGGGGCTGGGCAGGTAGAAGGGACTCAAAGCAGATTGGGTATTTTTCAAAAACTCAAGAAATTCTAGTGTTTCTTAATTGGTTCCTCGGCCAAGTGCTTTTTGTAGGTTGCTTGTGATGTTCTTTTTCTCAAAGTGTGTACTTTCAGAAGCATGTATAGTTTTCCCTTGGGAATTTTCTGGCACATCAGTCCTTGCCCTCTGTGTCCATCCTCCTGATCCTTACAGAGATGGTGGAAGAGCAGTCAAGGGGCAGCTTATCAGGATGCGAAAGTGACAGAAGCGTGGACGTTGGCCTCAGAAAGTTTCTACCACCTGATCTTGCAGTCACGCTCTTTGAGGTAATAGATGTTTCCCTCCCTGCAGTATCATAGCTCTTCCTTTCTAACTAGCCCCTGACCCTCCCGTGACATTGTCCTGTAGATGTGGGAAAGTATAAATGGTAAGGAGAATGAAGGTGTGACGGTGGTGATGCAGGAAAGAAGGGGTCTGCCGTGGTGGATACCCGCTGTTTTGCCTTCTTTGGAGTGCTGTTGATTTCCAGAAGCTCCTTCCAGAGTTCTTGCTGGTTTAAGTTCAGAGGAGACCATGGAAGAGTTGCTGGTTGTAACAAAGGCAGCGCTGGTTCCCACATGCTACAGGCTATGGTAACGACTCCCAGACACCATTGCCAGCAGGGCTGACTTATTTGTGGAAAGGGAGGAGAAAACTTTTTAAGTTATTTTTATATTTCTTGGCTCTGAAAGCAAGAAAACATTTTCTCATTTGTCCTTCCTTAACCTAATCTCTTAGATGCAAATAATGATGCCTTGTTTCTCCAAGGGTAAATTAGTGAAAAGCCATTCACAAACTTCTTTCTCTTTAGCTGTCTGTTTACAAAAAAGTAGAGAATACAGAAGGAGAAGGAAAGCAGGAGCGGGGAGCACAGGAGCAGGGGAGAGGCCCTCGGGTCCTGGTGAGATCGCACAGAGGTTTGCATGGGCTTTGCAAGCCTGGAGCCTGGTTTACCGCCTCAGGAAGGAACTTCCTGTTCTGGACTGGCAGTCCTAGGCACCCGGGCCGTACCAGCTGTTTCCTTTGCTTTTGCAAATCTGCGCACAAGGGTGGGTGGGAGAAGGTCGAGAAGGAGAAAGGAAGTTGTATTAAGTTGTATCAAGACTGCTCTTGCCTGTCTTTCTGCTTTTTTGGGTGGGCTGGCTTCCTGAGTCCAGTCCTGCTGCTCTTCCTCCTTCTCCTTCTTATTGAGGTGAAATTCACATACGTGATATTAACCATTTTTAAACACAATATAGTTTTTATTTTTTTAAAAAAATCATGAGTAACCCCAGCATAAGTATTTAAAGTGTTTAAATACTTCTAAAGAATATTCAAAGTATTTAAAGAATTCACATGTTATGATTCCTTCTACTGCCTATCACCTTGGTTCCTCAATGTATGGGTCATCGTCTTCAAGATAACCCTTTTAAAGAGAGCTTTTGCTAAGATAACAGTTACCATTTTAGTCCGCCCGCACTTCTTTTGAGGTAGTCTTGTTTGATCTCCACTTGAACATGGAATTGCTTCCAAAATTCTCCATCTGTAATCTTTGGGGTCCAGTTTCTTTATGCAATTTACTTGAGGGCCCTGGAAGTTGTAGGAAGTACCTTGCTGTTTTGGCAAATGATCTAAGGTAGATTGTTCCTGTATCTTTTCTAATGCTGGAAAGTTTTGTTCCAGCCAGCTTTCACTCATGAGCCTAGCAAAACAGGTCACAGGTCTCCTGTCACCTCTGCAATAAAATGACTGTGATGACAGCAAAGGCGATGTCTCAGCGTGGCCACATCAGTACTCTCCGGCACCATGAACAACAGTGCCCATTCGCATCTACAGTGGCCACATCAGTACTCTCCGGCACCATGAACAACAGTGCCCATTCGCATCTACAGTGAGGCTTGAAATGAACACTTTCTTTTAACAGCTTATATTCCATTTTATTTTTTAAATTAATTTTTATTGGAGTATAGGTGCCTTAAATGTGTTAGTTTCTGCTAACAGCAAAGTAAATCAGCTATACTTATACATATATCCCGTCTTTTTTGGATTTCTTTCTCGTTTAGGTCACCACAGAGCTGAGTAGAGTTCTCTGTGCTAGGTTCTCATTAGTTGTCTATTTCATGCACAGTATCAATAGTGTATATATATATCAATCCCAATTCATTCCCCCCTTGGTGTCCATATGTTTGTTCTCTACATCTGTCTCTCTCTTTCTGTTTTGCAAATAAGAGCACCTATACCATTTGAGATAAACTGTTTTGAGTGAACAGTTCCCTGGTATTTAGTGCATTCACAGTGCCTTGCAGCCACAACTGTAAGGCAGATGTTTCTGGAAGGAAGGAGCCAATGAGATTGGTAACTTCCTTCCTGGGGTGAATGGTCTGGGATTCTTTTGCCAGGCTCTTTGTGGCAACTGTCTTTCTAAGGCAGGACTTGAGAAGGGATTCTTAAGCTGGGCCTTGAGATGCCACACTGATGGACATCTTTTAGCACGGTTGCCTTGAGAGTTCTCTTCCTTAGTGTTGATGCTAGAGAAACCTTCTGGTCTGTTTTGTGCATGTGGGATTTAATGGGGGACGGGCACACCAAGGACATGCAGGAGAGAAGCACACATAAGTACCATATAATCACTGTCTTCTGGACGGTGCTTTTCCCCCACATAGATTTTGAGTAGAGCTCTGGCAGGATTGGCAAGGCTGTAGGCATATATGAGGGTTAAGGGGATGGGAATTACATTAATTCAAAATTAGGTCGTTACCAAAGACAGACAAGTGTATCATAAATTTATGAGCTGGATGCTGTCATCAATCACTGTTGAGTACCTGCTGTATATGGATGTCTGTGCCAAATTAGGATTTTTAGAATAAAAAAATACCTGGCTTTGGTCATGAGGAATCAAGATGGGATTTCAGTTGGTGTAATTGTTGACTTTTGTACATGTGGAATCTGATCATATATGAAGAACTTTCATTGCATGTTTGAGGAATGACTAAACAACACTGGTTTTTTATTTTCTAGAAGGAAATGTCATATGGAGGATAACTTGGGTATAATTTTGAATTTGCTTGACATAGTCATTCTTTGCAGTTGTTTATAGTTCAGGTCACTTGTTTGCAAGAAATCTCAGACAGATCTTCAGAGGATGCTGAAAAACGAAAAGGCATTGTATCTGAGGATTTCTCAAAACTTCCAAAACGAATCAGCTTTTTTGAGGAGGGAAAAATGCCCCCTTTTCAGAAATCTTTTACATTTCTCAGAGTCATTTGTGGATTTGCATCTGTTCTGAGACAAATTGACATCAGCAGTGATTTCTGAACCCCAAAGACTGCATGAAACCGCCTCCAAAGACAGTCTAAATTAAATTGGATACTGTCATGTTAAAAATATATGGCTGCTGCTTGGAGATGTCTTTGTTAAGGAATGCTTTGTTGGGGTGGTTTTATACTCTTAGGCTATTAAATGTTGACAGAATTTAAGAATTAACATTCCTAGATCTTCTCCACTTCCGAAATGAAGCATGTGATCTTGACACTGTATTAGTACCGTCTTAACAGTAGCAGTGAACTTGAGGGTAGCAGAACAAGCCTCCCTTTCTTTTCTTTCCTTCCTTTTTTTTTTTTTTTTTGAAACGAACAAGTTTAAAAAAGCTAATGGGGAAGGAAAATATAAAATAAAAACATAATATTTCTCTTAGGTGCAGTTGTTTGATTCCTCACTTTGTTGTTTCCAGGGGATTCTTATTTTTCATGGCATAGAGGTGGTTGTTATATTAATCGTCACATCAGTCACTCTGGGGATACAGGGTTGGGAGAAAATATGAGAGTCAGTAACACTCTTGAGTTCCTCTTATGTTCTAGAGACAATGCGAAGTACTTCTTATGGGTGATGTCATTGAATTTTTCCAGCAGCTCTAGAGGGTTGGTATTATCATTGTCCTGACTTTCAGGGGGAGAAATTGAGGTTCACAGGGTTGGGTTCCCTAGAATTAGAACACCCTGGGATCTCAGCCTTGACCTCTGCTTCAACCCACTGTCCCGCCCTGCTCCTCGAGGTTGGGTTACCCACTGCCCCCCAGGACCCACAGACTCACCTCTGTCCTCTTCTTTCCTAAATGTCCATTCTGTGTTACTGCATGCTGGCCACAGTCTCAGTGTTGGACATTTGGGGTCTGATAAGGCATAGACCTGCCGCACAGAGGTCAGCAGAGGTCATGGTCAGGCGCTGGGGACAGGTGAGGTCTCAGAGGGGTTCCTAAAAGGGCTGCACTGCAGCTCAGTGCAAGATTTCCCATCCCAGTCAGCCGTGGAGAAGTGGGAAAGGGTATTTTCGATTAGAAAGGCTCTTAAAAAGGTGGAGGGCATTCAGATAGATTATTAGGCAATGCCTTGGGGGTGGGTGTGTGTGCCCAAAAGCAGTTAGCAGTCGTCATAAAGAAGAGGCTTCTTGCTGTTAAGTTTCATTTATGGCCTGGTCAGAGTTTGCCACTGGCCACTGCTGGCCCAGGAACTAGACTTTCAGGAGCACTGCCCTAGCTCATGGAGAAGGCAGTGGCACCCCACTCCAGTACTCTTGCCTGGAAAATCCCGTGGACGGAGGAGCCTGGTAGGCTGAAGTCCATGAGATTGCTAAGAGCTGGACACGACTGAGCAACCTCACTTTCACTTTTCACTTTCATGCCTTGGAGAAGGAAATGGCAACCCACTCCAGTGTTCTTGCCTGGAGAATCCCAGGGATGGGGGAGCCTGGTGGGCTGCCGTCTATGGGGTCGCACAGAGTCGGACACGACTGAAGCGAATTAGCAGTGGCAGCCCTAGCTCATTCCTTGTCCATCCAACAGGGCTCTGTTGAGACCATGGAGGGGATTTATGGCTCAGAGGACCTAAGAGTAGTTTCAGATGATTTGCTCAGACTCATAGTCACTGTCGGGCTGACAGAGCACCTGTCCTGTGTGATCCCCAGTTAGGCGTGCCCCGGGCCCCTTTCTCCATGTCTGAGTCCAGAGAGAACACAGACGTTGGATGTTCCCCCAGCCAGATGGCCACATGCCTTTGTGATCCCTAGGAATGTATCCAGAACATCGATTTTCCTGACTTGAAATCTTACCATAACAGATCTTGCGATAAAGGCAAATTTGGCTGTAACACAATTAACATTTTATTGTGGACTGTTTCCTGTCTTTATTTCAGGCTTTCTTGTGACACTGCAGACTAACTGAAAATACCATCTTTAAAAATAATTTTGCACTGATGGAGTAGCATATTTTATGCCCTTCATTTGTTCGGATTTCACTTATCACTCTGATGGCATTTTTTTTGCACCTTTCTTCATATCCCCATTGGAGTGTGTCTCCCTGTGCCTCTCAATTTATCAAAATACACTTGGTTACATTTTAATTGAAATCCTAAGAAGTGCAAGATGTTAAAAAATTTTTAATTTTGTTTACATTTTCTTAATATCTTGACTTGAAACCCTTGGAATTTTGTGTTGCATTTTAAAATGGATGTATTATGTCAGTTATTTGTAAGGACTCTTGAGATTCTGCTGGGTTCAAATCCTCAGTCCACCACTTGGTAGCTGTGTGATTTGGGTGTCATAATAGTTTCTGTCTCACAGGCTGACCATGCGGATTGAGTTAATACAAATCAAATGCTTTGAATGACACTTAACTTGTGGCAGGAATCCCATAGGTATTAGCTTCTGCTGTTTTTACCATTATTCCAGAAAGATCTACTTGGAAATCCTAAAGATCTATTTGGAAATCAGATCAGCTTATGGATAAAACTCCTCTTTTTCATAGGAGCATAGTACAGTGTGATTTACATTCATGCTCTTTTCAAAATGCATTTTTTTAATTAAAATATTTACAATCTTGAAGTGTGAAGAGGAAAAAATATAGTCATGTTGGTATCTAACATAATTACACATTTTGCTCTATTTATTTTCATCTTTTTCCCTTTAGGTTTATTAAAATGTCTGTGCTGTGCTTAGTCGCCCAGTTGTGTCCGACTCTATGCGACCTCAGGGACTGTAGCCTGCCAGGCTCCTCTGTCCATAGAGAGTCTCCAGGCAAGAATACTGGAGTGATTTGTCATGCCCTCCTCCAGAGGATATTCCCAGCCCAGGGATTGAACCCGGGTCTCCCACATTGCAGGCGGATTCTTTACCATCTGAGCCACCAAGGAAGCCCATTAAAATATCTAGTGATAATAGTGATAATCATATTGTGTAAATAACAATTTTCTTAACCTAGGCTACCGTGAGTATGGTTTCATATTATTAGTAGCTACATGGTAATTATAAATGCTTGCATAATAGTACATCAAGGGGATTTTTACCTTTGTTTATTTAACCATTAAACACTTTAGTAGTTCCAAGTTTTGTTGTTATGAGTAATTCTGTGATGACTGTACTTCTTTATAAAGGCTCTTATTTGGGCAGTAATTGTAGAAGCAAACTCAATGAGTCAAAGGCAAAGAATGTCTAATGTTTGATACATGCTTATGTTGCTTTTCATTTGGGAAATACTGTGCTGCCTGCATGGGATGCTAGATTGATTTCACTGCATTTCCTCAGCATTGGGCATCATCTTAAAAATACACTAACAATGAATGGGAGGCAATATATCACTGATATATCAGATTTTTAATTAGGGAACATGCTTATTTTCTTAAATGAATGTTGCCTATTGTGTTGCTTTCTCTGTGGATTGTCTGATCATGCCTTTTGGGATCATCTTATTGATAATTGATATTTTTTTTTAAATCACAGTCATTTCTTATAATCACAGATTTCAGTTTATATTAACTCTATATATGAAGGATGGTAACCTTTTGTCTATCAAACTGTCAGGGAGGGGAACATTTCCCTCTACTCATCTTGGTTGCTTTGACTAGTCTAATAACAATTGACACATGGCAGATTAATAGGAAAAAAACAAATTTAATTTCATAAGGACAGAGATCTTATAGATATGAAATCCAAGAGGTAACCAAAGCTGGCTGTTTATATATTTTTTAGACAAGGAAACAAATTTGTGAAGAACTGACAAGACAAGCTTAGGCTTTGGTACTAATTCATGATGAAACTAAGTAGAGTTTGTTTATATACCTTCTTTACCCCGAGTTCCCTATCTCCGGTGATCAGAATGTCTCTTTACCTCCTGATACAGGTGGGCACCTTTCACCTGGGAGATTTATATCCTACTTTCAGGAAGGACAAAGGAGGGTCAGAGTGTCCTTGCATTGGCTGTCTCTTAAGTAACTTTAATTCAAAATTATATGTCACTGTAGGGTATTTTGGGGTGGCCTGCCCTAAAGCCCATTGTACTTAAGGTCTTGTTTTCTGGCTTGTTTGCCTTTTCGATCTTTAAAAAATGTAATTTAATACAATGAATTGATGACTTCCTTTGTGATTAAGGGCTTCCCTGATGGTTCAGACGGTAAAGCGTCTGCCTGCAATGCGGGAGACCCTGGTTTGATCCCTGGGTCAGGAAGATCCCCTGGAGAAGGAAATGGCAACCCACTCCAGTATTCTTGCCTGGAAAATTCCATGGATGGAGGAGCCTGGTAGGCTACAGTCCATGGGGTCCCAAAGAGTGGGACACAACTGAGCGATTTTACTTTCACTTTTACTTTTGTGATTAAGTGAAATACCATTATTATTTTTCTAAATACAGAGAATTAATAGGAGGGACCACAAAGTGAACCATAATTCTCTTATATAACCTCTACTTCCAATGAAAAAGTAATACCTGCAGACGGATGACATATTCAAAAGCAAAAGGCCCTCTCAGCCCCCTTTCTTATCTTTAAACTGTTTCTAGTTACTGCTTTCAAGGAAGATAAAATATGTATTTGCATATATTTTAACCTGAAAGAGATCATACTGTATTCATTGTTCTGTACCTTGCTTTTGGTCACTTAAAATATATTTTGGACATGTTTCCATATGGGCAATTACAAACCTATTGTGCTTATGTGTGTTTGTGTGTGTATGTATACATAACGTTCTAGCAGTGGATGTACTGTTTGCTAAGTCGATTCAGTCGTGTCCAACTCTGTACGACCCCATAGACGGCAGCCCACCAGGCTCCCCCATCCCTGGGATCCTCCAGGCAAGAACACTGGAGTGGGTTGCCATTTCCTTCTCCAATATATTGACAGACCTTTGATTCTTTTGAGATTATTTTATAGTTTTTAAACTAAGTTCTTCCTTTCCAGAATTTTGGGAAATGCTCAATTTTATTTCCTTTAGGGGTGGTGATCCCTCTTTGTGCTCAGGACACTGTCGAGATGCAATTAGAAAAAGACAAATCTCTCAGTCACATGGTGGGACTTGGGGGCTGGGGAATTATAAAAACTTAACTCTGTGATTTAAAATGAGGGTAATCTTTTTAATTGGCTTCTGTGATGCCTATTGGAATACCATTGTTTGCAATGTAATTACGCATTTACCAGCTTAATTCATCCATTATAACGTGATGTAATGTTTAGACATTGCAATAATTACAAATCTTGCATGTCTACAGGTAAATATACTACTGATCAAAATAAGACAGTGGCAGCAAGAATAGTGCTGCATCGATGGGGATGTTAATGAAAAATAATGGATAATAAACCATATCTCATTGGCTCAAAACATTGCTTCTACTTTTCTACCCCAACTACCGTCTAAAGGCCAGTGTACCTAGGCCAGCGGAGCAGCTTTCACTTGCGCCCTGTAACTAGCCCCAGAGTTCCATGCCATTGTATTTTCTTGCCCTCAGCTTGGTGTGTTATCCAGAGATGTGCCTGGATATTTTATCCTGGGACTAGTAGGGGTCCAAAATTTAAGAGATTATCCAAACTGTTTGTGTGTGTCATGAATAAAGAATGGTCTAACCCAGACCACTAAAATGTGTTTGATGTGGGAAAACAGTAAACAATTAAATTCTGGTAGAGTGGCTTATGTGTTTAAAAGCTATTTAATTGTATGTTTTGCTTAAAGCAAACAAAATCATCACCAGTCAGGTTCTTGGGGAAAAGAGATTGTACACAGCATTCATTGAAGTGTTTGGTCTTAAAAATCCTCCCTCTTACAGGAAATGTCTAAATCAGTGCAGACAGCATGGTGGGGAAAAGGAAGCCACATTTTCTTACTGAAGCCTATATATTCACTGGGATGACCTCGGCTCACCTTAGCTGCACATCGACATGGCATAGCTGGGGTGTCTTTGATTTAGGGGGCTTGTTTGATTATGAATCACTTGTTCAGTCGCTCAGTCGTGTTCAACACTTTGCAACCCCATGGACTGAAGTTTATGAATCACTTGGGGAAGAGCTAAAAAGTGACATATGAAATTTTCTAGAACACTGTGATGCCCCCAAACAGCGCACTGGTCTGCTGAGAGCTGGGTCATTTTGTGTCCAGGTTACAGAAACAAAAAAATGATATGCCAGGCCTCATAGGAGGATGCACGTGTCCCCTCTGCTGACACCACTCACCCCCAGATGGCTAGTGACTGGCGCGGCCCTGGTCGTGCCCTGCTTTAGCTTGGGGCAGGTGTTCTTTCAAATTCATTTCTTTTATTAAGCCCCTGCCACTACGTATGCCTTTTCTCCTTCTCAGGAAGAACACGCGTGGTGGCCCTCTGGTTACTGGATACTGTAATGTGTATCCTCCCTGGCTGATGCCTTGTTTCCATCTTTATTCCCTTGGTGTAGGGAGGAGGAGAATTCCTTAGTGTTCTGTTTGGTCATTTCAAGAATTTGCCTTTGGGGCTTTTGGATCAGGTGTTCCGGTAGCCCCACAGAGTCTGTGTTCGCCTCTCACCCGCTTCTTGAAAACTGTTGAAGCATCTGAGCTTTGTCTGTGAGATGGGGCACGGCATTCAAAGCTCATCCAAATAGCAGGGATGGTCGCATCTTGTTGATTACCAGGGCTGTTAAATTCTCTTGTGGAGCTGGCAAGACAGGTGACAGTCTCCAGGAACTGAAAAGCTGCTGCATACACAGCCCCAGGTGTTCCATGAAGGTTGGGCCACTCGTGTCATCCCTTTTTACAGTCCATAAATCTTCTGATTCATTGTGCCATCTGGGACTCAAGACACATTTATTCATGGGGGGAAGTCTCCATTGAAATCAGAGCCCACTGTAAAGCAGGAGGAAGAGTCTAGAATTAGAATGCTGTGCATTGTTCTTTGTCAGAAAAGAATCCTGGTTCTCTGGCTGTAGACAAATATTTGCTTTTCAAGAATCTGGTGGCGTGTCGGTAGCTTTGTTCACATGCATGTGGCAAACACGATTTCTCGCCTTCTAAGGGTACAGACACTCACATCGTGCTGATGACTTGATAATGCTTGAAATCTGGGTGTGTGCTACTTCAAATACCTTTCTACTTCCTCCTCCACCGACTTAGCTAATTTCTCTAACGGAACAGATCTTTATCCCAAGGGGTCTAAATAGCTTCTGCTGGAGGGTGACATTGGAAAAATGTCCCTTTAGCCACAGCTAGATATGCATATTGCCATGCAGCTTCCTTGTGTTAAGCTATACCAGCATCAGAGAAAAAAGAGGCCTGTGTCTTTTACCTTTTAAAGCCAGTGGATTAGGGAGGAAAGAAGCCCGTACCTCGGGGAAGCCACCCTGAACCTCAGTTTCTTCATCTGTGAATGAGAAAAAATAACTCTGACACTTCCTAAGCATTTGCTCAGCTGCCTCAGATGTTGTGAGGATGAAATGACCTCATGCACGACAAGGGTCCAGGGTAGTTTCTACCATGTAGTGAACGCTCAGTAAATGTTAACTGGTGATCCCTGTTTACAGGGAGGGACACCAAGGCACGAGGGTTGGGGGGGGTGTGGCTGAAGAATGTGGCCAAGTGCACCCCGCACGTGGCAGGGCCCACCTGCCAAAAACAGGTGGTTAGTTGAGTGAAAAAATGAAATAACGTATGTGCTGTGTGTCTAACTCTGCGGTGTTGGACTCTATGCACTAACTGGGACTCTGCCATGACGATAAGGCAGGTGATGGGGAGCCGGGGGTGAAGAGGAAGCGGTGGTTTAGGAAAGTGGCGCACGCAGTAAAATGGACAGTTGCAGTGCTGCAATAAATACTGGGATAAAAAGATCTTCAGGGGCCTGGAGGGGCTTGAGGATGGGAGGGGCCTTGTGGGTAGGGTTGGATGGATGGGAGCAGGTCTCTAGCTGAGTGGAGGTGATGATAGGGGACTTTCTGCAAACCACCAGGTCCATTAAAGTGCGGTGGAGTCAGAATGGGGAAGAGGAGTCAGCTCTTACTTATCACTGTACTTGCCATGTCAATATTTTTTAGCCTGTCTACCTGATTAGCTAAACTTCTTGGCAGAATTTTTGGCAGCTTGATAGAAAGCTGAAATATTTTGATTTGATTTGATTCCCCACCCCCCCCAGGATGAGAAGGACATATTGAAGGGTCAAATGGGTGAAATGTCAGTTTAGTTTTTGTAAGACCACTCAGGGCAGCGGCATGGAAGATGGACTTGAATGGAGTGGGAATAGAGTCAGGGGATCACTCTTGAGGTCATTCAGACTCTGTGTTATGTGATACAGGCTCTCAGGCAGGTCTCTGGGAATGAAGGAAACAGGCCAGGACGTTAATGAGGGCTTCTCTGCTTGGTTGGGAGATCTTGAGCAAGCTAAGTAGCTCTCTGGGCCTCACTTTTACAGTCTATGAGTAGGAAAGCATGTCTCTTTGATCTGGTTGTATTGGGTGGGGTGGATTTTAACTGTAATAAGAAGAAAGCTGGGGCGTTCGTTTTTAAAAGAGAAAGCAGAAGCTATTTGAGACGATTAATTTCAACAGAACTGGTATGTGTACGCTGCCTGCTGGCTTAATTGGTTTATGAGGGCTGTCTAGTCACCCTCCTGTGATGGATACCAAGTGAATTCTAGTAGATTTATAGTATTAGGTTTGTAAGTAATGTCATTTGCAGAAGAATAAAGTTCCCCATTTGTTCCTCAATTTGGAAGGATCCTGTAAGAATCAGCGACTTTATAAATATCCAGCAACCTTTCACCACTTTAAAATATTGAAAGGATAAACGATGCTGATGGTGCTGGGTTTGCATCATGAATTATGGATGTGGCGTGCCCTGGAGATCTTTATGGCTGTGCATAACGAATCTTCTTTGTTCTAGCTTATTTTCAGTAGGGTTGCTTGTAAAAGAAGGGGTCAAAGCAAATCCATTGAAGAGATCTGTTTGCTGCAGGATGATTTTTTTTTTTTTTTTGGCCATCCTATTCTGTTAGTTGCTTTTGTTGGCGCTTTGTTTCTTCATTATCAAATTGGTCCACAGTAGGGTGGGATTTGGGGATAGTGGCAGAGGACCCCCTGTGGAGTTAACAGCTGTGGGTCAGGCTAATGACCCAGCAGGGGGCTGGCACACCCCTTGTTGGTCTCTGTGTCTCTAAAGCAATTCTCTCCCTGCCCCTTCTTCCTCTGAGCCGCAGCCTCTTTCAGTTCTTCAAGGCAGCGAGCCCCACGAAGATCTTTATGCTCTGTGTAGAAGTGGGTTAGGCCTTAACTACTTTTCAACCTAATAATAATTAAACAGAATAAACTGGAGTTATTAACATGCTCATGATCTTTTCTCCCAGTTAATTTTCTCTAGACTCTCAGTGCAATCAGAGAGGATTAAAAAAACATGGAACACAGCAGGGAATTCGTTTGTACTCTCTTTCCCCCTCTCGTCCCCTCCTCTAGCAAAGATTCTTTTAGGATCTGAATAAGCTATCAGAGGTACTGTTTACATTTCATACATGGAGGAATGATGACTGTAAGTGGAAGCTGGTGGTCACATTAGCCCTTTTAGTCACTCATAACTTCTTTCTATAGTGAACGTACTTTCTATAGTGAATGTACTATCTACTTAATGAAAGTGGAGTATCCCAGACCCAGGTGTCAGGCCTGGCTCATCTAGAATCAATTAGAAAGGGTCTACCTTGTATTTCACCGTGGTTAGGTGAGCCGTACTATCAGCCCTAAGATGGTCGTTGGTGGGATGACAGGAGGCAAATATCTAAATAATTAACAGTGGCTCCAGATTGGGGCTTCCCTGATGGCTCAGTGGTAGGGAATCCGCCTGCCAGTGCAGGAGGCACAGGTTCAATCCCCGGGTTGGGAAAATCCCCTGGAGAAGGAGATGGCAACCCATTCCAGTATTCTTGCCTGGAGAATCCCACGGACAGAGGAGCCTGGTGGGCTGCGGTCCATGGGGTCACAGAGTCAGACATGACTGAGCACACAGCAGATGAGGCTCCAAGGTCTGTGGCTGCCTGTGGAAGTGCACCTCTACCAAGGGTTGGCTCCCGTGGATTCATCAGAGCTCCACAGTATAGTCAGTTGGATAATTTTGAGGCTACTCTGGTCTCAGTGGTTCATCACAGTTTTAGCTCATACTAAATTAAAAAAAAATCTTTGTAGGAAACATCACTTAATTCAGTTTGTCTATATTGTTAACCAAAAGAAACAACACAGTGCTCATGCAATGTAGAGAAATGGGATAGCGCCTGCCAGGTAGACATTTGTGATGATATGCGTTCACTTAATCCTGCATTCATTCAGCAGGAGGTCGCTTGGGCTTCCCAGCAAGGGCTGGGCACCAGGGGACATCCAGCAGGAATCACCCTCAGAGCCTGTCCTCCAGGACTTCGGTCCAGAAAGGAGATGAGGCTTGGGCACCACTGTGATGCATTGTAAAATGAGTCTAGACCCAGTGTCCTGAGGATTCAGTGGAGAAAGAGACTCAGCCCAACAGAGCAGGTCATGGGGAAACTAGAATTCCACTTACAGGTGGTAGGAAAGGCACGTTGTGAACAAAGAATATCACAGATGGTCTTTTTTTCTTCTAGTGAAAGTGATAGTTGCTCAGTCGTGTTCAAGTCTTTGAGAGCCCATGGACTGTAGCCCCCCAGGCTCCTCTGTCCATGGAATTCTCCAGGCAAAAATATTGGAGTGGGTTGCCATTTCCTTCTCCAGGGGATCTTCCCGACCCAGGGATCAAACCCGAGTCTCCTGCATTGCAGGCAGATCCTTTACCATCTGAGCCACCAAGAAGCCCCCTCCTTTTTTTTTCTTCTCAAGGATCATCAATCAAATCCCTGGGCTTTTAACCTGTTGGCTAAAAAAATGCAGTAATCCATAATTTTTGAATTATCATTAGCCCATTCTCTTGTAATAGTACTTTGCTTTGCTTTTCAAATCCTGGGATTGAAATAATAATTAAAAAGTAGAGACATTGATTACTTAAAAAAATTTTATGTGCAACGCATATAAGGAACCTAATGTACCTCCTTTTATTTTGATGCTATTTTTGGAACATTTATTTTCTTTGCTATCTTAGAAACAGTTTAAAGGCATACTTCTGGTAGTGTGGGATTACATTTTTAATTTGGGCTGTAAACCTGAGACAGTTTTTATGGTGAAGAATTTAGTGGGTCTACCTAGGCTATTAACCATTGTGATTTTAATAAAACCATATTCTTTGTTTAATTAGCCTTTGTTTAATTGCATTCTGTGCTAGCGTGGACTTGAGCTCAATCCATCTGCTTTATTGTCTGGTTTCCTTCCATCTGAGTCCTGTTTTCTTTTCCCCTCTCTATTATACTGATGTGTCTTAGTAGTATAGGAAATATTGTGACTATATTTTGTGTAGCTGAACTGTATGCTAAAAGTAGATCATACAAAGCCATTTCGCTCGCTCTCCTTCTCTGTTTTTGCTCAGTAAATGATGGGATTATACTTTTAGAATTGTATCAGATATATATTTCCTCATTCTCTAAAGCCTCATTATGCAAATTAGCTGCACTTTCTTGATTCATGAATTCATACTGTGGTTTTATTTGGGGATTCCTCAAGGTAATTGCTTATTTGGGTGGTTCAGAAGATCAGAGCGATCCACATTACGTAATGAACATTTTCCATCACATTCAGACAATTCTGTCTTCCTCAAAAAATAAATGAAGCATTCTCTGTGACACTAAGTCAGAGACTAGAGAAAGAGTAAATCAACCTGGGGTCATTTAGGATCACTTTTCCTTTTTCCCAGCTCTAAGAGTGGTCTTTACTAGATAACCATAGAACCCTCTTCTAAATCCCCATTTAAATGCCCAAGTTTTATCTTCTAAAAAACAATAATCAGGTAGGAAAGTGCCAGGTTCCCTGAATCTCTATATTCCTGCTTTGAAATAGAGCATAATAAAACCACTTCAGCAGGGAGTAGAGCTCTCCTCAAGTTGCCCAGCCAAGTCCAGGGAGACCCAGCATTGGAGTATCATCCTTATCTCCTCCTTTTGAGGCTGGCATGATTGGTACTTCCTGTGCAGAGGGAGAAAGGTGGTGGTGGGGGGCATGGAGCATGCCAGCTCTGCCATGGGAGTGGTCCCTCTTCATCCTGACTTCCCCAGTAAACTAAGAGCACACAACTCTCCTATAATAACCAGGTTTCTGACCTTTCTGTCCTTTTTAGACTGTGAAAATTTAGTTTTTCTAAGATTGTTCATTGTTCAGTGGCTAAGTTATGTCTGACTCTTTTCCACTTCATGAACTGCAGCACACCAAGTTCTCCTGTCCTTCACTATCTCATCGAGTTTGCCCAAACTCATGTCCATTGAGTTGGTAATGCCATCCAACCATCTCATCCTCTGTTGCCCCCTTCTCCTCAGGCCCTGAGTCTTTCCTAGCATTAGGGTCTTTTCCAATAAGTTGGCTCTTCGCATCAGGTGGCCAAAGTATTGGAGCTTCAGCATCAATCCTTCTAATGAATATTCAGGGCTGATTTCCTTTTGGATTGACTGGTTTGATCTCCTGTTGTCCAACAGACACTCAAGAGTCTTCTCCAGCACCAGTTTGAAAGCATCAGTTCTTTGGCCTTAGCTTTCTTTATGACCTAACTCTCACATCCATGCGTACCTACTGGAAAAACCATAGCTTTGAGTATAGACCTTTATTGGGAATGTGATGTCTTTGCTTTTTAATATGCTGTCTAGGTTTGTCATAGCTTTTCTTCCAAATTTCTAAGGTATTGAATGTCAATTTGGGGAACAAAAAGTAGTTGATTAAGGGGCTGTATGGTTTAATGAAAGTGAAAGTCTTCTCACTCAATGGTGTCTGACTCTTTGCAACCCCATGGACTGTAGCCTGCTAGGTTCCTATGTCCATGGGGATGCTCCAGGCAAGAATACTGGAGTGGGTTGCCATTTCCTTCTCCTGGGGATCTTCCTGACCCAGGGATCAAACCCAGGTCTCTGGCATTGCAAGCAGACTCCTTACAGTCTGAGCCACTCAGGGATGTATAGTGTAATAGTGTGACTCCGTTTTTTAACTTGATACAGAGTTGGTTTATAATGTTGTGTTTCTGGTGTACAAAAAAGTGACTCAGTTATATATGTATATATATTATATATGTACATACACACACTTTTTTTCCTATTCTTTTCCATTTTGCCTTATCCCAGACTCAATTTTTATAATATGTAGTTACTAGGAATTTCTAGAGAAGTCGCAGTTAACTCACCTGGAACAGCCTACGATTTGACACTTGAGTGACTGTTAATTGTACTCAACAGACATTTTCTAAAATGAAGAGAAGGCGTCCAGAGAGTAATTGATATCAGGTGTCATTTGTTGCTTTTTGGCGTGATTCTCCCCTGCAGGGCTTTCCTGGGCCATGGCCCTGGTTGGGCTAGCAGTCCTGAGTTAAGGTGACTAGTCATCCGTGCCTTCACCAGCTTCTACCTGTTTGTCTCCCTGCATATTTGTAATCATTATATCCAGGAGTTTTCCATTTTTATACTTATTTTTGGTTGCACTAGGTCTGCCTTGCTGCATGCAGGCTTTGTCTAGTTGCGGTCAGCAGGGTCTGCTCCTCACTGTGGTGCACCAGCTTCTCATTGTGGTGGCTTCTCTTGTTACAGAGCACAGGTTCTAGGCGCACAGGCTTCAGCAGTTGCAGCACGCAGGCTCAGTAGCCGTGGCTCCCGAGCTCTCGAGCACGGGCTCTGTAGTTGTGACACACAGACTTAGTTGCCCCTCGGCATGTGGAATCTTCCCAGACCAGGGATTGACCCCATATCCCCTGCATTGGCAGGTAGATTCTTATATATTGTACCACCTGGGAAGTCCCAGGAGGTTTCAATTTTGCCTTTTGAGTTTAGTTTCTTCAAGAAGAGCTAAGAAACAGTTTCTAAACGTCTCATTTTTTGAAACTTTTTTTTTAAACCTAGGTAGACTCTCAATTGATTTGTTTGGAAACTAGATACCCTTTTTAGTAGTTACTGTTACTCAGTCATGTCAGACTGTTTGCAACCCCGTGGACTGAAGCCCGCCAGGCTCCTCTATCCATAGAATTCTCCAGGCAAGAATACTGGAATTGGTAGCCATTTCCTTCTCCAGGGGATCTTAATTCACACATAAGGCTAAAAGAAATCTCAAGTATCTCTAAGATGAGAAAAATTCAGTGCTATGTAATAACTTTAGGATATTTCATCTCAGTTCCTGTTTTTCTTCCCTCCTTCTCTCCCTCCCTCCTTCATTTTATTATTGCTTTTCTTTAAACAGAGCCTAGAGCATATAAGTGAGTTTTATCTTGGGATGCAACTGGGAAAATTCATGATAAAATAAATTTCAAAAGTATTGGATAGATAGTTGTACACATTACAGGAAGGGAATAGATAACTTTATGCTGATTATAGTTCTATAAGAGTCTTTTCCAATGAGTCAACTCTTCGCGTGAGGTGGCCAAAGTACTGGAGTTTCAGCTTAAGCATCATTCCCTCCAAAGAAATCCCAGGGCTGATCTCCTTCAGAATGGACTGGTTGGATCTCCTTGCAGTCCAAGGGACTCTCAAGAGTCTTCAACACCACAGTTCAAAAGCATCAATTCTTTGGCACTCAGCTTTCTTCACAGTCCAACTCTCACATCCATACATGACTGCAGGAAAAACCATAGCCTTGACTAGACGGACCTTTGTTGGCAAAATAATGTCTCTGCTTTTGAATATGCTATCTAGGTTGGTCATAACTTTTCTTCCAAGGAGGAAGCATCTTTTAATTTCATGGCTGCAGTCACCATCTGCAGTGATTTTGGAGCCCAAAAAAATAAAGTCTGACACTATTAAAAAAAAAAAAAAAACAACATAAATATGTTTGAACATTTTAGGGGAAAGAAATATAAAAAGCTTTCACAAGTTATTTGAGGTCTTCTGCATTTGGACATGTCTGAAATACACCTTAGTCAACATAAAAATATTTAGGATATGAATTTGGGCCAGGTAACATTGAACATATTTTTACTCTGTAATATTTAATATGAAGATGTTATGTCACTACTATGTGAGTCTGGGTGGGAGAGGGAGGAACAGAATCAGGGCAGGGCCGTATTCTTTCACAATCCTGCTGCAGGCAGCGTGAGCAGTGCCCATCTTGTCATGCTCTGAACAGCTCTCTTGGTCCTTGGCAACAGGCTTAGTTGGCTTGCAGGTGGAAATATCTGTTCATTCAATTATTCATCTGTGGTTATAGTTGCTTAGGGGTAATGTCCAAACTCAGAATGAACTAGGTCACAGCACCCCAAAGAAATCATTCTCTGGGGCCACCCAAAGTGGTAGGAGTCATCTGGTCAACACAGAGGTTAGCAACCTTTTGGTAATGTGGTCTGGAGAAATTTAAGGAGTAGAGACCAAGAGTCTAGGGGATCATGGCTGGTGGCACAAGAGCATGAGTGGTAACAACCTAGGTGAGGCCAGTTGTGGGTAAGGTCAAATAAGTAGGAATTCTTTGTGCTGTATCTAAGCAGGAAGTAGATGAATGTCTTTGATGTTTATGGTATGTGTGGAAGAGGATGGGGAGATGTGAGCAACAGCATCAACTGGAGGACTTACGTTGTGTCCATTGGGGGCGAATTGTCCCCTGCAGAATCAATCAGTTATTAAATTATTTAAAAATAGGTATTTTAATTTGAAGGCTTCCTAGGTGGCTCAGTGGGAAAGAATCTGCCTGCGACGCAGGAGCCACAATAGATGTAGGTTCGATCCCATCCCTGGTTCAGGAAGATCCCCTGAAGTAGGAAACAGCAACCTGTTCCAGTTCTTGTCTGGAAAATAACATGGACAGAGAAGCCTGGTGGGCTACAGTCAATGGGGATCTCAAAGAGTCAGACATGACTGAATGGGCATGCACACACACACACACACACACATATTCTAAGTTGAGGGATTTATACTACCTGATTTCAAGACTTCCTTTGAAGCTACAATAATCAGGACAGTGTGGTATTAGTATAAGGATAGATAAATTGGTCAGTAGAACAGACTGGATGTATGTATATGTATATATTATTATATATATATAATGGGTTAATTGATTTTTTACAAAGGTGCAGGAGTAATTCAATGAGGGAAGGATACTATTTTTAACAAATAGTGTTGGAACAATTAGATACCTGTATTTATAAAAATGAACCTCAACCTGTACCTTGTACCGAAGGCACAAATCAACTTGAAATGAGTCTTAGATCTAAATGTAAGAGCTAAGACTATAAAATCTTACAAAGGAAGCATAGGAGAAACTCTCTGTAACCTTTGAATAGGCAAATATATTTTCTTAAAGCATAGAAACTATATAAAAAATTTTGTCATACAGTATAGGACTTAAAATGAAAAACTTTTGGTCTTCAAAAGTTCTGTTAAGAAAATTAAGAGGCAATTTATAGTTCAAGAGAAAACATTTACAAAACACATGAATTAATGAGGTATGTGTCTTGTGAGCCTATCCTTTGTATATTAATATTTTGATAAGTAAGGCACGTTATGAGGATAGATCCAGATTTCCCACCTTTAGGCGATTGGTTGTATTCTGTTAGGTTGAACTATATGAAATGGCTGATATCCAGTAATTTTTGATCTGCAGAAGTGGCAATTTCCTGTAGTTTAAGAAAAGAATTTTCTTTCTAACTTATTAGACTTTTGGCAGCTGTTATAGCTCAAGATTACGTGGCAGTGGTCAAATATAAAGGGTTTTGTAAGCCAAAAAGCCTACATTTTTGTTCTAAGTTGTGCGTTTTCTTTTCCCTCACTTTTTCAGTTCAGTAGATGTTTCATGCATCTCTACCACTTTCAGGGCATTCTACTTGGAATTACAGTGGATGGATATACAGATCAATTTGTTGCCCTTGCCTGGGAGAATTTAGGGGATAAAATTAAAAGACATGTACAGACTTTGCTATAAATCACGGCGGTGAAATACAACTCTTGGTCAATGTTGTCTCTGTTGTGGTAACTATAAGAAAGTAATTGGATTTTCTTATTGAAGAGGTAGTTGTGGATGTGTATATATAAATATGTGTGCATGTGAGCCTGAAGAAAAAAATGAAAACAAGACCAGCAATTTGCATAAAATTAGAGTCTCCCAAGAATGAGCATCTCTTAACCTTTTTCAAGAAAAGCCCGTCTAGTTTGCTGTTACTTAGTAGATGACCTGCACTGACTCTTCCTTTAGTTATTAGGTGACAGTATGGAGCCATTGGTCATAAATGAGTGATCACTGCTTAAGGAGGCTGGCTTCTGGGTGTCTTTGTGGCCTTTTGTTTGGTGTGCAGAAAATGTGGGAAAAGTAGCTGTCACTTTATCCTAGATTTCATTGTTTGCTGGGGTGGTGAGTGACAGGGGCCATCAAATGAAGAGTCCTGGGAAATTTCTAAAGGCATATCCTAGAATTCAATACAGCAGTATGTCCAGGTTGGTCAACTCAATGCCTTGTTTCCTAAAGTGTCTAAACGGAGTCCCATCCGAGCAAAATGGAAAATGATAGAATGCATGTTTTATGTCTCCCAGCTCTGGTGAATTTCTTCCTTCTCTTTTCCTAAATATGGAGAAGGAAATGGCAACCACTCCAGTGTTCTTGCCAGGAGAATCCCAGGGACGGGGGAGCCTGGTGGGCTGCCGTCTATGGGGTTGCATGGAGTCGGATATGACTGATGCGACTTAGCAGCAGCAGCAGTCAGAGATGAGATGCTTGACAGTTGGCACATGGTGACTGTAGTTGATAGTTGACACAACTGAATGTTGTTGGTCCTCTGCCCCAGGAGAGTGTGTACCCAAGAAACGACGCTATGTAAGTGGGATGGATTTCCATGTTTTGTTCTGTGCTCTGTATGGAGTCTCATGTCTGTGGGTGTGTTCCCTCTGACAATAGCTTTTACTCTTGATCAAGGCTTTGCAGTTCTGAGAGGGAACAGGCATACTCAAATTAAGTAGTGCAGTAGTTTTTTTGGTGCCATTGTTGGACAGTGGAAGAGAGTAGATGTTTTGGAGCCAGCCAAATGTGGGTCAACCTGAGATCCTCCACTTAAGGTATATAATCCTGAGCATGTTATCTAATTTTGAGCTGCCACTTTTCGTATTTGAAAAAAATGGAATTAATACTGAGGTCACCTAGGATTGTTGAAAAATAGACACTAAATGCCAATATTCTTTTAAAAATTACCATATGGTAAAATTGACTTTTTTTAGTGTATAGTTCTATGAATTTCAACTCATATATGGACTCATGTAGTCACCACCACAATCAGGGAACAGAAAAATCCTATTCCTCCCAAAACACCCTCCTGCTGACCCTTTCTACTCACACCCTTCCTCCTTCACAAAGACTTGTTCTTGAAAAAGATTGTGGGGTACAAATTATGCTCAATTTATATGTCATATCACTCTTTAATTAGGAAAATCTTTAGCTTGTGATTAAAAACATGCACATATCAGGAATCACTTTTCTGCTTGTGACAGTATGTGTGCATGGCGGGGAGGGCAACATGTGATTTTTTTTTTTCCTTCTCCCTTCACCCCTTTCTTAGGACATACTTAGATAGTCCTGCACATTGGAAAAGCTAAACTCTGGGAAAGTAATTCCCAAACCATATCCTCTGCTTTGAGAATCTTTCTAATGAAATCATACACTGATGTGAAATTTAACAAAATTGTATTTTGTACCACATTTAATATCAACTCCAACCACGGTTGTAAAGTATGCACTTTGTCTATAAAATCCATCCATCTTTTGAGACAATCTGAGTTCTTTGAAAAATGATATCCAGCCTAAGTTACTTGTATTCTAATTTAAAAGACAAAACTAAGACAAGTCTCCTGTCCCTTATGAGTTGAATTGTGTCCCTGCCATAAAAGATATTTTGGAGTCTTAACTCCAGTACCTCAGAATGTGGCCTTACTCAGAGCCATTATAGAAATAAGTGAAAAATGAGATCATTAGGGTGGGCCCTAGTTCAGTATGACTCGATGTCTTTATAAAAAGGGGAAATACAGACTCAGAGACATGCACACAGGAGAAAGTACCGTGTGAAGAGAAAGGCAGAGACTGGGTGCTCTATAAGCCAAGAAATGCCAAAGAGCCAAAGCTTGCCAGCACAGAGCAGAAGCCAGGGGAGGGGTATTGAACAGCTTCCCTATCAGCAGAAACCATGCTGCCAACAACTTGCTCTTGAACTTCTATTGAGAAAATACATTTCTGTTGTTTAAGCCACCAGTTTATGGTATTTTTATGGCAGCCCTAGGACTTTAATACACTGTCCTTAATAAAAGTGATATTTTAAAATGGCAGTTTCTCTGGGTATAGGAAGAAAGGACACCGGTGTTTGGTAAATTTGGAATCTTCGTGCTGACGACTGCTCAGTACGTGACATGGACATTTCCTGGTGCCGACACCTCCATGTGTAAAACTCATTAATTTCTTGACTCTTTTTTTTAAAGTGGTTTTTATAGTTACCGTCACCTTCAGCTCTCAGCCTTCTTTTCCTGAACCCCGTCGCACTCCCTTTCTCTTCCCGATTCTTTTTCCTGTCCCGTGAATACCTGTTATTCTCCCTTGCATCCCCTAAGCCTGCTTCCTCCTCTCTTTTGCTCTCCTTAGATGTCTTTTCACTCATGGCTGCACAGAGAAGATGTGAATCAAATGACATTGTACTTCATCGAGTCCTCTCCCTTGACAGGAGGAAACTAATGGTTGATGGGTGGTTAGGGGTGACTGCTTCTTAATCGATTATGTTTTTGTTCAAGAAAACTCCTGTCAGACACCAGCTTGACCTCTAGATGTTCATGCTAAGTTGCTTCAGTGGTGTCCGACTCTGTGTGACCCTATATGACCAACCTAGACAGCACATTGAAAAGCAGAGACATTACTTTGCCAACAAAGGTCCGTCTAGTCCAGGCTATGGTTTTTCCAGTGGTCATGTATGGATGTGAGAGTTGGACTGTGAAGAAAGCTGAGCACCGAAGAACTGATGCTTTTGAACTGTGGTGTTGGAGAAGACTCTTGAGAGTCCCTTGGACTGCAAGGAGATCCAACCAGTCCATCCTAAAGGAAATCAGTCCTGAATATTCATTGCAAGGACTGATGCTGAAGCTGAAACTCCAATACTTTGGCCACCTGATGCAAAGAGCTGACTCATTGGAAAAGACCCTGATGCTGGGAAAGATTGAGAGCAGGAGGAGAAGGGGACAACAGAGGATGAGATGGTTGGATGGCATCACCGACTCAATGGACATGTGTTTGGGTGGACTCCAGGAGTTGGTGATGGACTGGGAGGCCTGGCATGCTGCGATTCATGGGGTCGCAAAGTCGGACATGACTGAGTGACTGAACCGAACTGAACTGATGGACCGCAGTCTGCCAGGCTCCTCTCTCCATGGGATTCTCCAGGCAAGAATACTGGAGTGGGTTGCCATGCCCTCCTCCAGGGATCTTCCCCACCCAGGGATCGAACCCATGTCTGTTATGTCTAATCTGCATTGGCAGGTGGATTCTTTACCAGTAGCACCACCTGGGAAGCCCCTGAACTCTAGACAAGACTCTGCTTTACCTCTTAAAAAATGTAATATTTGAAGATCCAAATTCATAGGGCATATTTAACATAATCTACTTAAAAATTCTCTGATCTCACTGAGACGTCCAGACCTTTCCACTTTTATATTGTTTTCCAACCCCACTCATGCCCTTCCTCACCTCCTCACCCAATTTAAATTGCATGGTCCATTACTGACTGTTCTTCTCAGTCCCCTTAGCTGGCTTTCCATGCTGCACTGACAGTTTGGTGTTCATGTATTTGAGTGCAGCTGCAGAAAAATCCACCACGTGGAGTGGTTTTCCCTAAAAGTATGATATTCCATCGTTCAAGAGTCCCCTGAGAACTGAGATATTCCTTCCACATCACCCCAGTCAGTTCCCTTTCTCCCCCTCTAGGGTGAGTTTCTTATCATCACCTCTTCTTTAATGTCCAGCAGCCTTCTGTGTGCCCCTGTCAGCTAATGTCTTTATTTTTACTATGGAAAAAGCAAGCATAGGAAGAGAACTTTCTCGTCTTCCCACCGCTACATTTAGCAGCTGACTGGCATACGCATCCATACGCTTAATCCACCTTGCCTGTTGCGGTACATGAACTCTCTCTGCTCTGGCCACTTAGTCACAGGCCATCTTCTGCTCTCATCCACCCGGAAGCCCTTCCTCCTAGGGTCAGTGTCTCCCCTGTCTCCTGCTCTACCAGTTTCCCCTCTACCTGATCAGTCCTGTCAGCCAGTCATCAGACTGTAGCATCTCCTTTCTTAAAACAAACAAGATGTGTTTTTCACCTTATGGCGCACTCTGGTTGCTGTCTCTACCCTGTTTATAGTAAAGTTCCTTGAAAATGTTGTTCACCCTCCATAGTTATCTCCTTGCTTCCTGTTCTTTCTTTGAATCTCTTTCAGTCTGACTTTGTCCCCACCATTGGCCCGGCACTGCTCTTGCCTTGGTCTCCAGTGATTCGCACATGGTCAGTGGTCAGTTCTCAGTCCCCCTCCCACTTGACCCTTCTATTGTTTCCTCCATCCTTCTGGAGACACTGCCCTCCCCCAGGCTTCCTGCTGCTTCGCTGCTTTCAGGACATTATTTGCCCAGGTGTCTTCTTTCCTCTCTGGGGGCTCCGCTCAGTCCCCTTTGTTTGGTGTCCTTCCTTATCCCAGAGTGAGGGTCACAGGCCACCAAGGATCCCTCCATCCTGACTTCTGCTCTCTCTTCTCTAGGAGGGATTGGCAGACTTTTTCTGGAAAGGGCCAAATAACAAATCTTTTAAGTTTTGTGGACCATATACTCAGTTATTCAACTTTGATGTGGCACAAAGACAGCCCTAGATAAATGAGTGGCATACAGTGTATCCCAGTAAAAAATCTTTCTGGACTCTATTTTAACTTCATCAAAAAATATTACTTTTTTTACCATTTCAGAAATGTAAAAACCACTCTTAACTCACAGGTTATACAAAATCAGCTGTAGTTTGCTCATACCTACTCTACATCACTAAGTGATGTCATCCAACTTTGGTCTAACTGTAGCACACATATGTGGATGAATGAAAAGTATATACTTTCTTTTTTTTAAGTTTTTCTTAATTTATTTTTGGCTGTGCTGGGTCTTTGTTGCTGATCACAGGCTTTCTCTGTGACAAGTGGAGGCTACTCTCTGCTCTGCAAGGGCTTCTCATTGTGGTGGCTTCTCTTGTTGCAGAGCACAGGCTCTAGGGTGCATGGGCTTAAGTAGTTGCAGCTCCCAGGCCCTAGAGCATGTGGGCACACACAGGTTTAGTTGCCCAGTGGCATGTGGAATCTTCCCAGATCAAGGATCCAACCCGTGTCCCCTACATTGGCAGGTGGATTCTTAACCACTGGACCACCAGAGAAGTCCAAAATGTATACTTCCGAATTTCAGACTAACATATTCAGCTCCCTGTGTTATATCTCCACTTGAATGTCCAATAGGCATCTCCTGTCTAAAACAGAGCTCATGATTTTTTTTCTCCCCTCTCTAAGCTATTTTTGTGAGTTCAACCTCAGTCAGAGTACAAGGGAAATGCAACCATCCCAGATCATGGTGGAAAGAAAGGGTCAGGACTCTGGAGTCAGATGTGTGTTCCAATCCCAACATTTTGCTCCTTGCTAACTATGTGACCTTGAGAAAGTCACCTGCCTACTCCCTCTCTTTAAATACGAAAAAGACCTACTTGTCCCTGGTGACTCAGATGGTAAAGGATCTGCCTGCATTGCTGGAGACCTAGGTTCAGTCCCTGGATCAGGAAGATCCTTTGGAGACAGGAATGGCTACCCATTCCAGTATTCTTGCCAGGAGAATTCCATGGACAGGGGAGCCTGGGAGGCTATAGTTTGTGGGGTCACAAAGAGTTAGACAGGACTGAGTGACTAATACTTTCACTTTGACAAAGGCAAGTGAGGATGGTCAATACTGTGTCTGACATATACTAGGCTCAATAAATCATTAATAGAAACCACAGTGAGAAGCCACCTATACGCAGAAATCAGATGAAGGAGAACATTTTATAGTCTATTTACATAACACAATAAAGACAGTTTGCCAAATCAGGGTGTAAATTAGAGAATACATAAGGACATTCAGCTAAGTAACAATTGATGAGGTCCAACTTCCACAGGTAGGGTGACCCTGAAAACTGGACATCTCTTAAATCTCTGGCCTGTGAGCTCTATTGGAGGACGCTGTGGGTTCAATTGTGTCCCAAAGTCTTAAGTCCGGCTACTTCAGAATGTAACCTTATTTGGAGACAGTCTTGACAGAGGTGATCAAGTTAGGATGAATTCCTTAGATGGGCCTATTTCAGTCTCTCTGGCATCCTCATTTTGAAAAGGAGAAATTTGGACACAGACAAGCAAACGGGAAGAACACAGACGTCTCCAAACCAAGGAGAGGGGCCTGATTCAGATTCTCCTTTGAAGCCGTCAGAAGGAAGCAACCCCGCTGACACCTTGATTGTGGACTTCTAGCTTCCAGAATTGGGACAATACATTTCTGTGGTGTAAGCCCCTCAGCTGGCGGTCCTTTGTTATGGCAGATGTTGTGGGGCACCGGTACAGGAAGGGTCAGGAGGACATCTGCAGCTTGACTTCACTTACAGTCTCTATTAGCACCCTCCATTGCCCTTTGGTGCCCCTGAGTAGTGCGCTCTGCCCCTTACCCTTGCTGACAAGGGAGGGACAGGTCATGAGTTCAGAGCTACAGTGACTCTCTGGGCCAAGTGCTGAGATCCCTGGACTCACTCATCCCTAAACGCCAAGCCAATACAAACCCCAGGAGTCTGAATTAAAGCCCTGGTTCCTAAAGTATGTTGTATAGATTATCAGTCCAAGGAGAGCCTCTGAAAAAAAGGGTTTTCTGGTAAAATTAACTTCATAAAAACTGTATATTATAGAGCTGTTTTTGAAAAACACCACGTATCTTAGCATATGAGGAAGCCTCTGAGAATTTCTAGAGTTAAGAAATGTGGTGTGCCTACTTTAAGCACATATTCTTCCAATTTATGTGACCACAGAACCTGTGTGCTTGTGTTTATAAAACACTTGTGTACATCCCCCAAAGTTGATGTTATATAGAATATACTTTGAGAAATGCTGACAGAAAAATCTTTCTTACATTCATCATATGGCTTTTTTGACTCAAGATATTTTATCGGTTATGGATATTTTCACTTTCATCATACCTGTTTGGGTCAGATCCATGAGCATATCTTTGGTTTCTTTTTCTTTTTTTACAATTTTATTGAAGTGAAATTGACATACAATAAACCACACGTATTTCAAGTATACAATTTAAGTTTCTACCTATGTGTTTTCCCATGAGACTAACACCACAATCAAGATAGTGAATGTATCCACCCTGAAAGATATGAGCATTTTTAATGTAATTGTAATCATAGTATCATGTTAAGTTGCACTGACCCTGTAGTTTTAGTTTTAGTTTAACACAGCCTGTAGTTTTAGGTCCTTCTTGCCTGGAAAATCCCATGGACAGAGGAGCCTGGTAGGCTGCAGACCATGGGGTTGTGAAGAGTCGGACACGACTGAGTGACTTCACTTTCACTTTTCCCTTTCATGCATTGGAGAAGGAAATGGCAACCCACTCCAGTGTTCTTGCCTGGAGAATCCCAGGGACGGGGGAGCCTGGTGGGCCGCCGTCTATGGGGTCGCACAGAGTCGGACACGACTGAAGTGACTTAGCAGCAGTAGCAGCAGCAAGATAAATAACTCAATATTAAACCCTTCTTAGCCTCCAAAACTGGATGGGCCATTTTAATAGAATTTTCTTATATAACAAAGCATAAAAAAAAAAAGATGTGAAAAAGAGTACTTTGATATATTTAGATGACATGGGGACATCTGAGTCTGTTTCCTGCACTATATGCAAAAGCTAAATCTGTTTCATAGAGCTATTGTGAGGACTAAAGAAGATACTAAACAGTGTAAAAGTGCCTAA
Organism: Bubalus kerabau; assembly: GCF_029407905.1. Taxonomy (NCBI): domain Eukaryota; kingdom Metazoa; phylum Chordata; class Mammalia; order Artiodactyla; family Bovidae; genus Bubalus; species Bubalus kerabau. The sequence goes on from NC_073625.1 coordinate 20,693,928, forward strand.
TTATGCCCGGCACGGTGTAGGCACTTACTAAACCACTTCCTTCCTTCCCTTCCTGGTTCTTTAACCACTCCCATCTCTTCCTGGGGGTTGAGTGCAATGCTAGATAGATGGTGATTGCTGTAGCTTGGGTCAAGGGTTGTCAGGTTCAAAGATTGGGAAATGACCCAGATCATTGTATTGGAGCATTTTGTTCAACAGAGTTCAGGTATTGGAATTGTCTTGGTTTTTCTCAATCCAATTAGAAAATGTTTTACCACAAGTTGGTGCTGGTGGGTTATTGATAGCAATGTGTATATGTAAGCAAGTGGGGCAGATAAGCAAGTGGAACTTTCCTGACTGTGGAGGAAAACCTGCCTTAGGTTTTAGGCATTTTTATAATTAGTTTATAACAGTCACCGATAGTTAAAAGTCATATACATCTATTGAGCTCTCAAAACAGATTGACTAATGTTGAACTCATTTTTAATTAAAATTATTCTTAGAATTAATTTCATCATTTTAATTCATCTCACTTGACAGTTATCTGTACTCAACTTTTGTTTTGAATTTTATATACATACCATCTATATTTATATATATACACTAGTTATGTGTGTATATATAAATATGTATTATGTGTTTTTAATTATACATTACTTATGTGTATTACTAAATGTGGTTGAGGTGACTAGACCATTTGTGGCTGAATAAGAGGAAGAAGAAAGCATCTAAGCCCAGAAATGTCACATGTTTATTTTAAGGCAGAAAAAGTTGGCCTGTGTTGGCTTGGACAGTATCTCATTATGGAGTCAGGGATCTGAAAGGGATATTAAATTAGAAGCAAGCCTATCCTGGGTTGGTTAACCAATAAAAGTTGGGTTGACTGTTTACCAGTTAAACAGTGGGGGCACATCTGGAATTTATTTATTGATCTTTCATGAACTTTCTGTTTCAGCTTCCATTGCTTTGAATTGATACAGTTGTTTTTTTCCACTTTGTTTAATGGGCTGAATTTGTTTTTTACTTTTTGGGGAATTTTTTTTTTTCCCCAAGAATTTGACAGTGCTGTCCAAAGTGTTTCCTTCTGCACTGCCTCCAAAACAAAATTATAAGCAGGTTGGCTTCTTTTGATGTAGTATAAAGTAGTGTTTTTACTCTTCTGACTTATCTGCTAAGTCGCATCAGTTGTGTCTGACTCTGTGTGACCCCATAGATGGCAGCCCACCAGGCTCCCCCCTCCCTGGGATTCTCCAGGCAAGAACACTGGAGTGGGTTGCCATTTCCTTTTCCAGTGCATGAAAGTGAAAAGTGAAAGTGAAGTCGCTCAGTCGTGTCCGACTCTTCACAACCCCATGGACTGCAGCCTACCAGGCTCCTCCATCCATGGGATTTCCCAGGGATGAGTACTGGAGTGGGTTCTTCTGACTTATAAACGTGTCTGATTTGGAGTAAGTTTTAATGTTAGACCTTGAAAGATGAGAATTTGAGGTCTGCTCATTTCTCTTTAGCACCTAAAGGATTGTGTTGGCTGTTAGGAAAGTGTATGAACAGAACTGTGTGGCTACAGGCTTCCCTGAGAACAGTAATAAACAAATGAATGCCTGTGGTAGGGAACCTGCTCAGAGGGTTGAAGCTTCATGGATACTATCCAATGACTCATCAACATTAGAGGGCATGCGCTAAATGCCATGATAGTGTTCCGTGTCGGAGATGCAAAGATGAATAGGCTTGGAATAAGAGGCCTATTTTTTAAAGTATTAATATTTTTAATACTGGACTGTGAGACTTGTGGGCTTCACTGGTGGCTCAGTGGTAAAAAATCCATCTACCAGTGCAGGAAACTCGGGTTTGATTCCTGGGTTGGGAAAATCCCCTGAAGATGGAAATGGCAACCCAGTCCAGTATTCTTGCCTGGAGAATCCTATGGACAGAGGATTCTGGTGGGCTCCAGTCCATGGGGTTGCAAAAAGTTGGACACGAATTAGCGACTAAATGAGACCTTGTAAGTAAAATTATACAAAGCTAATTACCCAATTTTAAGTCTTTGAATTATTGCCTTTGGTGTGATATATGTCCTTGATTTCCCACCAGTGAATCCCAGAGGCAATTCCAGCAGGACACATCACCCATTTCTTAGCTTCTTTTTCTGTTTACCCACCTTTTGCTTTCTCTCCAGTCATCTTGGAATCTGGGGGAAATGAAGTACTTCTTCACGAGAAGCTGCAGGAGACTTCTAGGCCAGAGCCGGTTCTGTGCCCAGTGGCGCCGATCACACCTCCTGGGTGCCCTCTGAGAATGACGTGAGCTGAGCAGGTCTCTCTGGACTGTCCTTGCCTGACCCCGCCTGACCAATCAACTCTGTGCCTTGCCTAGCTCCCTTGGCTGCTGGCTCTAAGACAACTTGAGACAGAAAAGGAGAGCTGGTTTTCCAAATATGGGCCCCAAATCCTTTCAGAGCTGTTCTCATGAGTAGTATGTGGGGAATCCCTGCTCTCAGCAGAAACGGGGAAGGCTGTTCTCTGCACCATATTTGATACAGACACATTCCCAGACTGCAGGAGCCCCCAGGCTCGGGATGAAACACATTTGGAGATAGAAATGACTCAGTATGTTCTCTGGTCTTTTCAAATCTGTTTCATGGCCAGTATCCTCTAACTCTCTCCAGATTAGCTCGACAGTAACTTGCTTCAGATGTAACTTCAGATGTAACAGCAGAAAGTGGAATGAATGATCTTCATGATTGTTCATGTTTTGGGGTTTCCACTTGGAGATGGTGTGGATTTGGGACCTTTGCTTTCCTCATCCAGATGACCCTAATGAGCAACTACGGGCAAGCCACACTGCCCTCTCTGCTTTCATGTGAGTTCCTGTGAGGTTAGCAGCAGAGCTCTGGGTCAGGGAGCGAAGTTCTTCACTCCTGGAAGTTTTGGAAGCTTCAGCTTAGCTTGGAGTTTACTTGTTCCTGTGGATGTTATTCCCGAAAGAAGAGTGGTGGGTGATGGCCAGTCAGGGAAGATTGTGTAGAACACTTAGCAAGTTCAAGTCTCAGGATTAGAAATCTGTAAGATATACAGAATTCTAGAGTTTTAAAAACTCCATAATATTCACTTTCATTGTGAAGAACAGGGTATTTGTGTGCCAAATTAGGATTTAATGGCTCTGTTGCTGTCTTTCTGAAAGCACTTGGTGTGTGTGCGTGTATGCTGAGTCACTTCAGTCATGTCCCCTCTTTGCAACCCTATGGACTGAAGCCAGTCAGGCTCCTCTGTCCTTGGGATTTTCCAGGCAAGAATACTGGAGTGGGTTGCCATGCTCTCCCTCAGGGGATTTTCCCATCCCAAGGATCGAACCTGCATTGGCAGGCGGGTTCTTTACCACTAGCGCCACTTGGGCAGCCCCAAAGCACTTGGTAAGTGCCTCTAATCCTCTATAGTAACCTGTATTGTTTTGGTTCTCATCAGACTTTGAGCTCTTTGGGGTCGGATGCCATGTTGCATTCGCCTTTGTTCTTCCAAAGCCCTAGTGCAATGTCAGTGTCGCCAGATGAAATGTAGGATGTTCAGGGAAATTGGAATTTCAGATAAATAACAACCAAATTTTATTCTAAGTAGGTTAAATTTAAATAGTTAAATTTGAATAGTTATAGTTGAATTTTAGATATGCAACAAATAATTTTTAGTATAAATATGCCCCCATGCAATATTCAGACTTAATTGGCCATCCTGTATTTTTATTTGCTAAATCAAACAATCCTATGTAATGTCCTTTAGTTAGAACTATTTTTTAAACCCAAATAAGTATAATTCTATAATGTGACCCCAACTAAGGCAATTAAGGCTTGTAGTATAGGAATTGCAAATAGGAATAATCACCCTCCTTCACAAATAGCATTTGCGAAGATGAACCATTTCTTCTGCAACACCTGCATCACCTTGATAACAGAAATAGGCAGTTAGGACCTGAATTAATGGATTTGCCAGTGCTTCTGGCCTTCTCTGAGCCAGGCCCTCCCAACCTAAGGTTTTTGTGGTAATAAAAAGCAGACATTTGGGGAGATTGTGCATATTAATTAATAAAATATTTGTCTGGTTTGTTGAACTGTGGTTAAGAGATACTGGCCTCCTTCTCCCCTTCTGCCATTTCTATTCTTCTGGGGAAAGCTCACCAGTGCTCCCTTTCCTTCTTACAAGACGGGGAGGGTCAGGCAGGTAGGAGCTTGTCATCTGTTGAGCTGGAGGGAGATAACTTCATGGAGTTGCTTCATGAGTGCATATGTGTGGATCGGTGTGTATCCAGGATGTAACTAAATAAGCATGTGCTGTGTGTGTGCGTGCTCAGTCATGTCTGACTCTTTGGGACCCCATGGACTGTAGCCTGCCAGGCTCCTCTGTCCATGGGATTTACCAGGCAAGAATACTGGAGTAGATTGCCATTTCCTTCTCTAGGGGATCTTCCTAACACAGGGATCAAACCCTCTTTTATGTCTCCTGCAGGCAGGTTCTTTACCACTGAGCCACCTGGGAAAAAAATTAGCATGAGTGGATGGTAAATCCCCATTTTTTTTTTGTTTTTTTTTTTTGCTGATTTCTTTTTTTCTAATTTTTCATTTATTTTTAAAAAAAATTATTTATTTTTTTACACCAAAACATTTTGTATTGGGATATAGCCAATTAACAATATGATAGTTTCAGGTGAACAGTAAAGGGATTTAGTCACGCGTATACATGTATCCCCCGGAGAAGGAAACGGCAACCCACTCCAGTATTCATGCCTGGAAAATCCCATTGACTGAGGAGCCCGGTGGGCTACAATCCACAGGGTCGCAAAGAGTCAGACACGACTGAGCGACTTCTGTGTGTGTGTATACATGTATCCATTCTTCCCCAAACCCCCCTCCCATTCAGGTTGACACATAACATTGAACAGAGTTCCATGTGCTATATAATAGGTTTTTGTTGATTATCCATTTTAAATATAGCAGTGTGTACATGACCTTCCCAAAGTCCTTAACTACTCCTTCCCCACTGGGCAAGCATGAGTTCATTATCTGAGCATGTGAGTCTCTGTCTTATAAGTAAGTTCATTTGTATCATTTCTTTTTAGATTTCATATATAAGGGATGTCATATGATATTTCTCCTTCTCTGTCTGACTCAGTATGACATTCTCTAGGTCCATCCATGTTGCTGCAAGTGGCGTTATTTCATTCTTTTTAATGGCTGAGTAAATTCCATTGTATGTATGTATCACATCTTTTTTATCTATTTCTCTGTCAACGGACATTTAGGCTGTTTTCATGTCTTGGCCATTGTGAGCAGTGCTGCAATGAACAGTGGGGTGCATGTATCTTTTGGGGCCATGTTTTTCTCTAGATACATGCCCAGGAGTGGGATTCCAGAGTCACATGGTACCTCTAGTTTTAGTTTTTTAAGGAACCTCCATACTGTTCTCTATAGTGGCTGTACCAATTTCATTCCCACCAACAGTTCAAGAGGGTTCCCTTCTCTCCACACCCTCTCCAGCATTTGTTGTTTGTGGATTTTTTGGTGATAGCCATTCTGACTGGTGTGAGGTGATATCTTATTATTTTGATTTGCATTTCTCTAATAACTAGTGATTTTGAACATCTTTTCATGTGCCTGTTGGCCATCTTTATGTCCTGAATGGAGAAATGTCCATTTGGGTACTCTGCCCATTTTTTGAGTGGGTTGTTTGTTTTGATGCTATTAAGTGTCATAAGCTGTTTTTTACATTCTGGAGACTAATCCCTTATCAGTCGCATCATTTTCAAATATTTTCTCCCAATCTGTGGGTTGTCTTTTGTTTATTGTTTCCTTTGCTGTGCAAAACCTTTTGAGTTTACATACATCCCATTTGTTTAGTTTTGCTTTTATTTCCATTATTCTGGGACATGGATTAAAAAACAGTTTGGTGTGATATATATGTCAGAGAGTGTTCTGCCTGTTTTCCTCTAAGATTTTTATAGTGTCTGGTCTAACATTTCGGTCTTTAATCCATTTTGAGCTTATTTTTGTGTATGGAGTTAAGGAATGGTCTAATTTCATTCTTTTACATCTGGCTGTCTACTTTTCCCAGCACGATTTGTTGAGACTGTCTTTCCAACATTGTGTAGTCTTGCTTCCTTTGTCATAGATTAATTGACTATAGGTGCATGGGCTTATTTCAGGGTTTTTTTTTTTTTGTCCTTTTCCATTGATCTATATATATATATATTTTGTGTGTGTGTGTGTGTGTGTGCCAGTACCATACTGTTTTGATGACTGTAGCTTTGTAGTATAGTCTGAAATCAGGGAGCCTGGTTCCTCCAGCTCCATTTTTCTTCTTCAAGATTGCTTTGTCTATTCAGGGTCTTATGTGTTTCCATACAGATTTTGAAATTTTTTTGTTCTGGTTCTATGAAAAATGCCATTGGTAATTTGACAGGGATTGAGCTGAATCTTTAGATTGCCTTGGGTATAACAGTCATTTTGACAATATAGATTCTTTCAATCCACAAACATGGTATATCTTTCCTTCTGTTTATGTGTTTTTTGATTCCTTTTATCAGCATCTTATAGTCTTTGGAGTACAGGTCTTTTGTCTCCTTAGGTAGGTTTATTTCTACGTATTTTGTTCTTTTTGATGCAATGGTAAATGGAATTGCTTCTTGAATTTCTTTCTGATCTTTTGTTGTTAATGTATAGAAAGAAATGCAGCAGACTTATGTGTATTAATTTTGTAACCTTCAACTTTACCAAATTCATTGATGAGTTCTAGTAGTTTTCTGGAAGCATCTAGGATCTTCTATGTATAGTATCATGTCATCTGCAAACAGTGACAGTTTAACTTCTTTCTTTTCCAGTTTGGATTCCCTTCATTTTGTTCTCTTATTGCTGTAGCTAGGACTTCCAAAACTATATTGAATAAAAATGGTGCGAGTGGACATTCTTCTCTTGTTCCTGATCTTAGAGGGAATGCGTTCAGCTTTTTGCCATTGAGTATGATGCTAGCTGTAGGTTTGTCATATGTGACCTTTATTGTGTTGAGGTAAGTACTGTCTATGCTCACTTTCTGGAGAGTTTTTATCATAAATGGATGCTGAGTTTTGTCAAAAGTCTTTCCTGTATCTGTTGAGATGATCATACGGTTTTTATTCTTTAATTTGTTGATGTATCACATTGATTGATTTGCAGATGTTGAAAAATCCTTGCATGCCTGGGATGAATCCCACTCAATCATCTTTTTAACGTATTGTTGGATACAGATTGCTAGTATTTTGTTGAGGGTTTTTGCATCTGTATTTATCAGTAATATTGGTCTGTAATTTTCTTTTTTGTGGTATCTTTGGTTTTGGTATCAGGATGGTGGTGGCCTCATAAAATGAGTTGAAATTTTCCTTCCTCTGTGGTTTTTTTGGAACAGTTTCAGAAGGATAGGTGTTAACTCTTCTCTAAATGTTTGATAAAATTCGCCTGTGAAGCCATCAGGTTCTGGACTTTTGTTTGTTGGGAGGTTTCTAATCACGGTTTCCATTTTAGTGCTTGTGATGGGTCTGTTCATATTTTCTATTTCTTCCTCCTTCAGTGTAGGGAGACTGTCTGTACCTTTCTAAGAAATTGTCCGTTTCTTCCAGGTTGTCCATTTTATTGGCATACAGTTGTTCATAGTAATCTTTTAGGATTCTTGGTATTTCTGTGGAGTCAGTTGTACCTTCTCCTTTTTCATTTCTAATTTTACTGATTTGCATCCTCTCTCTTTTTTCTTGATGAGTCTGACTAAAGGTTTATCAATCTTGTTTATCTTTGCAAAGAATCAGCTTTTAGTTTTCATTGATCTTTGCCATTGCTTTCTTTGTCTCTATTTCATTTATTTCTGCTCTGATCTTTATGATCTCCTTCCTTCTACTAACTTTAGGTTTTGTTTGTTCTTCTTTCTCTAGAGGTTTTAGGTGTAAAGTTACATTGTTTGAGATTTTTCTTGTTTCTTGAGGTAAGATTGTATTGCTATAAACTTCCCTCTTAGAACTGCTTTTGCTGCATCTGTAAGTTTTGGACTTGTACTTTTGTTTTTATTTGTCTCTAGGTATTTTTTAATTTCTCCTTTGAGTTCTTCAGTGATCCAATGGTGGTTTAGTAGCATATTGTTTAGCTACCACATGCTTGTGCTTCTTAGAGTTTTTATCTTGTAGTTTATTTCTAAACTCATAGTGTTGTGATCAGAAAAGATGCTTGATGTTATTTTGATTTTCTTAAATTTACCAAGGCTCGCCTTGTGATCCAGCATGTGGTCAGTCCTGGAGAATGTTCCATGTGCACTTGAGAAAAATGTGTAATCTGCTGCTTTTAGATGGAATGCTCTATAAATATGAGTTAAGTCCAACTCGTTTAAAGTGTTATTTAAGGCCTGTGTTTCCTTATTGATTTTCTGTGTGGATGATCTGTTCATTGATGAAAGTGGGGTCTTAAAGTGCCCCACTATTATTGTGTTCCTGTCAATTTTCCCCTTTGTTTGTTAGTATTTGCCTTACATATTGAGGTGCTCCTATGTTGGGTGCATATATATTTATAATTGTTACAGTTTCTTCTTGGGTTGAACCCTTGATCATTATGTAGTGTCCTTCTTTGTCTCTAATAACAGTCTTTGTTTTAGGGTCTGTTTTGTCTGATATGAGTCCTGCTACTCCAGCTTTCATATGATTTCCATTTGTGTGAAATACCTTCTCCCATCACTTTACTTGCAGTCTGAAGTGTCTGTAGGTACAAAGTGGGTCTCTTATAGACAACATACATATGGGTCTTGTTTTTGTATCCACTCAGCCAGTCTGTGTCTGGTGCATTTAATCCATTTACATTTAAAGCTAATTATCGACATGTATGTTCCTATTAACCATTTTGTTAATTGTTTAGAGTTTATTTTTTGTAAATCTTTTCCTTCTCTTGTATTTCCTGCCGAGAGAAGTTCCTTTAGCATTTGTTGTAAAACTGGTTTAGTGGTGCTGAATTCTAAATTTTGCTTGTCTGGAATGCTTTTGATTTCCCCATCACATCTGAATAAGAGTCTTGCTGGGTAGAGAATTCTTGGTTGCAGGTTCTTCCCTTTATCACTTGAAATAGATCAAGACATTGCCTTCTGGCTTGTCGAGTTTCTGTTGAGAAATCGGCTAATAACTTTATGGGTTTTCCCTTCATGTTTGTCTGTTTTCCCTTGTTGCTTTTACGAATTTTATCTTTGTCTTTAATTTTTGTAAGTTTGATTACCATATGTCTCAGTGAGTTTTATGGATTTATCCTGCCTGGGACTCTGTGCTTCCTAGACATGGTTGACTATTTCCTTTCCTCTGCTGGGGAAGTTTTCAGTTATTATCTCTTAAAATATTTTCTTGGGTCCTTTCTCTCTCCCTCTTCTCCTTCTGGGACCCTTAAAATGTGAATATTGGTGCATTTAATGTTGTCCCAGAGGTCTGTTAGGCTGTCTTCATTTCTTTTCATTCTTTTGTCTGTATTCTGTTTTGCAACATTGATTTCCACCATTCTGTCTTCGAGGTTACTTATCTCTTCTTCTGCCTCAGTTATTTTGCTATTGATTCCTTCTAGTGTGTTGTTCTTGAAGAGATCTCTAGTCTTTCCCATTCTGTTGTTTTCCTCTATTTCTTTGCATTGATTGCTGAGGAAGGCTTTCTTATCTCGCCTTGCTATTCTTTGGAGCTCTGCTTTCAGATGCTTATATCTTTCCTTTTCTCCTTTGCTTTTCGCTTCTTGCACCGAAGAATTGATGCTTTTGAACTGTGATGTTGGAGAAGACTCTTGAGAGTCCCTTGGACTGCAAGGAGATCCAACCAGTCCATCCTAAAGGAGATCAGTCCTGGGTGTTCATTGGAAGGACTGATGCTAAAGCTGAAAGTCCAATACTTTGGCCATCTCATGCAAAGAGTTGATTGATTGGAAAAGACTCTGATGCTGGGAGGGATTGGGGGCAGGAGGAGAAGGGGACGACAGAGGGTGAGATGGCTGGATGGCATCCCTGACTCAATGGACATGAATTTGAGTGAACTCTGGAGTTGGTGATGGACAGGGAGGCCTGGCATGCTGCGATTCATGGGGTTGCAAAGAGTCGGACACAACTGAGCGACTGAACTGAACTGAGTGTATTGTTCATCTCTGTTTGTTCTTTAGTTCTTCTAGGTTCTTGGTAAACATTTCTTGCATCTTCTCCATCTTTGCCTTCAGTCTTTTTCTAAGATCCTGAATCATCTTCACTGTCAGTATTCTGAATCCTTTTTCTGGGAGGTTGCCTATCTCCACTTCATTTAGTTGTTTTCCTGGGGTAAATCCCCATTTTTATAGTTGGGAAAAGAAGAGCAGGTATGGGTGAAATCGGATCCTTGAGAACAGATACATAGTCTCAGTCAGGCAGTTACTGTTGCCTAGGATAGAATTAGGACCTCCTGCCTCCTGCTGGTTAAATGGGATTTTTTAGGTTATCCTCCCATCCACAAAGTAAGATTCTGATAGGTCTGGGTATAAACGTTTTTGTGGAAACATAATTGTTATATCTTCTGACCTAAGGTATTTGGAAGTTGAGGACTCATGCCCTTCTTGCCGCAGCTTGTAAACTTGACTCATTAGGGCTGAAAGCAATTATAGCCTACTATAGGAAACTGTTTAACAGACTTTGTTCTGCTGTCAGCCAAATTAGAGCTGTGCCTGGTGGGGATGCTATGTTGGCTCTACCCTATTAGGGAAAGCAAAAATAGAAAGCTTTTTCTCTAGACTTGAGAACCAAATCGATGTATAGTTATTAAAAGCAATGGTGGCAAATGACCATGGCAGTTGGAATCTCAGCCTTAATGAAGGTGATGGTGTCCTGAGAACACAGAATTTGCAAAGAAACAAAACGCTCCCATTAGTTTTGAAGCCATGGAGACTCACAGATGCTATATTGAAAACTGTGTGTGGTATGTTTTCAGTAGGCATGCAAATGATGCATGTAATATCAGGCACTCCTGAAACCTCAGCTCTCTGAAAGAAAGGATAGTGGTAGGGGGGCGGGTGGGGGATGGATCATGTGGTTGCTGGAGCTGGCTGTCCTGGACAGGAAGCTGGCAACCCACCCCCACTGCCTGCATCTCCAAAACTGATCTCTATGAAGGTGTTTCTGAAGAACATTCAGCCCTTGGTAGGGGTCTTGATGACCTGGAATTTACAATTAAGTTTCCACTTTACTCAGAGAAAACATTTTCTTTCCATCAGCAAGGACTTAACCGGGAATGGATGACAGGGCATTCTGGAAGTCTCCCAGGTTCAGGAACCTTCATTTTTATGGGAGGCCTTGAAACTTCCTATTTTCCATTTACCTTAGTTTTAACATTACTGCCAGTGTTTCGCTCAGATTAATTTCCTGCATTTGTTTTTATCTTAAGCACATTCTTTGGTTAAAGTGTTACTAAGTGAATGGAAGGAGAAAAATAAGGTAGGAGGAAGGGGTCTGCTGTTAAAGAATAGTGTCTTGTTTCCAGTTATGTTTGCAACAGTGGCTAGGTGCTTTCCACTTTCTATTCCCTGGTTCTTCCAGAATGTATTAAAACTCCATTATTTTTTTAACGGATGTGGTTAAACTTCAGGTGGCAGCTGCACAGTTTGCAGAGGCCCTTTGTTGGAATCTCCTCCTTTTTTAGGAGGGTCCACCTGCACCTATGCATTGTGGGGTGCTTGTTTGCTGACTGTTCGTCTTGTCCCCTGAAGCCCAGTGTCCTCAGCTGCCAGCGTACTCCTCATTTCAGGGACGGAAACTGGGCAAATATTAAGTGCCAGAAGAATACTACATATCAATATTTGGGATCAGATAATAAATCTAGTTCCTATTAATCGGATACCCAAGTCAAGATCTTAGCACAAATGGAGACTTCAGTGCAAAATCTCGTCATTAACTCTGGGTGAGACTTCTAGGCTCTGAAGTACAGAGGTTCTCTGTAAGGAAAAGGTGATTGGCTGGAGGTGACTGGTTCCAATGATGATTTAAAAAAAAAAAAAAACACAAAAACAAACTGTTGATAGAGCTGTGGGGTGTGTATGGAACCTGCTGGAGGAGGGGTGGCTAGTTGGGAGCCAGTCAGGGAAGGAGAAGAGTTTGTTGAGATCACATGAGTGGTGAAGGGCCCGGTAGGTTGATGTGTAGTATGACGGCATGGAATTCAGGGCCTCCTGGTGTTATTTCTACTAATAAGCTCTGTGACTTTCGACATCTCAACTCTCCAGTCCTGTCTCCTAATCTTTAATGAGCAGCTGGATTAAATGACCTTTAAAGTCCCTTCCAGGTTAAAAATTCTGCTCTCACTTGGAAATATACTGTTGTGAAAATATTGGCACTACAGTCTACTTTTCTAATATGGGGAGTATTTCCAGGTTGTATGTGTGAGTGTGTGTATGTTAGTGGCAGATTCTTGACTGAGGTTGAGTGTCAGCAAAAATTACTGTTGTTAATATTTTATAAAAGTATAAAGTGGGAAATTATTCATGTATATTGTCACATCTGGGTTTAGCTATTTGTGTTTCAGTTAATGGAAGAGAACTTTAAGTGACTGTTAACCTTTACCAAGGGGTGCAGCTCGGAGTTAATAGTTTGTAAGATCACTGCAGATGGTGATTGCAGCCGTGAAATTAAAAGACGCTTACTCCTTGGAAGGAAAGTTATGACCAACCTAGATAGCGTGTTCAAAAGCAGAGACATTACTTTGCCAACAAAGGTCCGTCTAGTCAAGGCTATGGTTTTTCCTGTGGTCATGTATGGATGTGAGAGTTGGACTGTGAAGAAAGCTGAGTGCCGAAGAATTGATGCTTTTCAACTATGCTGTTGGAGAAGACTCTTGAGAGTCCCTTGGCCTGCAAGGAGATCCAACCAGTCCATTCTAAAGGAGATTGGTCCTGGGTGTTCTTTGGAAGGAATGATGCTAAAGCTGAAACTCCAGTACTTTGGCCACCTCATGCGAAGAGTTGACTCATTGGAAAAGACTCTGATGCTGGGAGGGATTGGGGGCAGGAGGAGAAGGGGACGACAGAGGATGAGATGGCTGGATGGCATCACTGACTCGATGGACGTGAGTTTGAGTGAACTCTGGGAGCTGGTGATAGACAGGGAGGCCTGGCGTGCTGCGATTCATGGGGTCGCAAAGAGTTGGACACGACTGAGCGACTGAACTGAACTGAACTGAAGAGCTAACTAGTTTATCAGCTAGTTGCCACAGGAGTTACAAGTTTACAATCTGATTTTTAGTTTTGGTAGCCCACACCTAGTCAAGAATAGATGATTCATGTAAATCATCTTCATAAGCACAGGCATACAGGATTAGCTTTTCAGTGTTGCTCAAGACAAAGATATCAGACTTCCTGTTAGATTGAAGTAATTTAATTTCCTTTGCTTTTCCAAAAGTGTCTACCATCCTGAGGAAGTCTAGTGGCTTCTTCAGAGACCTGCCTGCTTTCTGTCTCAGGGTATTTAAGGCAAGTGCATTTTCTCAAGATGGAATTTTTCCTGGATCACACCAAGCAATCAGGGTTTTGAGCCATATACCACCTCCTTGGAGAGAAAGGGAAAGGAGAGAACTTTCACCCTTGATACAAAATAAAGCTTATCTGCTCCTACCTGTCTGCAGTTTTAAAAAAGAAATAGTTCATTTATACAAAAGCCTAGTGCCCTTGACCATGATAAAGCAGCACTTAGGCTGCTCATTTTGTGTCCAGGAGACACAGATGCACTTAACAGTCTATGGAAGACTCTTTTGGTACCAAATTTGGGCTGAATTCTGAGGTGTGTGTGTATGTGTGTGTGTGTGTGTGTGTATATATGTGTGTATATATATATATATATATATATATATATTTATATCTTTTATGTGTCCCTGGGGGGCAAATGGTAACCCACTCTAGTATTCTTGCCTGGAGAATCCCATGGACAGAGGCACCTGGTGGGCTACAACCTAGTCCATGGGGTCACAAAGAGTCAGACATGACTGAGCACAGGGCACATCCTTTATGTGTATTATATTTTATATCCTTTATATATATTATATATATAGTGTATATCCTTTATGTTATATATCTTTCATATATTATATATATATAATATAGATATCCTCTCTATACATTATATATATCCCTTATATATTTATTAATATTATCTATATATAAAACTAGAATATAAAAATGAGAAAATATGTAAAATACTCTATCATATTAATAATATGTATTACTATATTAGTATATATTACTAATTTAATATATTACTAATATTACTATATTAGTATATATATTACTATAATAATATGTATATACTATACACACACTATATTGGTGTGTCATAGTAATAAATATTACTGATATAAAATTACATATACATCTGTAGGCATATATAGATCAGATCAGATCAGTCGCTCAGTCATGTCCGACTCTTTGCGACCCCATGAACAGCAGCACGCCAGGCCTCCCTGTCCATCACCAACTCCCGGATTTCACTGAGACTCACGTCCATCGAGTCAGTGATGCCGTCCAATCATCTCATCCTCTGTCGTCCCCTTCTCCTCTTGCCCCCAGTCCCTCCCAGCATCAGAGTCTTTTCCAATGAGTCAACTCTTCTCATGAGGTGGCCAAAGTACTGGAGTTTCAGCTTTAGCATCATTCCTTCCAAAGAAATCCCAGGGCTGATCTCCTTTAGAATGGACTGGTTGGATCTCCTTGAAGTTCAAGGGACTCTCAAGAGTCTTCTCCAACACCACAGTTCAAAAGCATCAATTCTTCGGCGTTCAGCCTTCTTCACAGTCCAACTCTCACATCCATAAATGACCACAGGAAAAACCATAGCCTTGACTAGATGGACCTTTGTTGGCAAAGTAATGTCTTTGCTTTTGAATATGCATATATAGATACATACACATATACATATGTAGGTGCAAGAAGGAATAAAAGTGACCTGCAAACTTTCAGAGTTGTTTCTGAGTGCTGTTCTTTCAGCTGCATATCTTTACCATGATATTTAGGAAGGAAATACTAAGTTCAATCAGTTCACAGTTTAAGAGGAAAATAAGTGTAATGGTGCTTTGAAATGAGAAGTAAGTCTCCCTCCCACTTTCAGAAAAATAAAAGGATCGTTTGATTTAACCACAGTTTTCCTAACCAGGGAGAAATGCACACTGCACTGAGTTTGATAGAAGTTGTTGTGTGGACATTTAATTTTTTGTGTTAAGTTACCTATAACGTGGTAGCTTAGTCTAGTTGCCTGCATTTTTCATTTGTTAACTTTAAAAAAAAAATCCTAATATTAGGACACAGAACTTTATCAGTTCTCTGTTGACTATTTCACTTATTGGTTAAAAATGAGTATCCAGCTCTGTTATTAGAGGATTTCCCATCAACTCTTGAAGTGTTTCAGTATCTCCGTTTTTGCTTAAATGATGAGGGGGTTTTGAGTTCCCTGGGAGTTCTATTTGCTGTTACCCTTGTGCTTTTTATATTAATGGCTTTCATTTTTATTCTTTTGCTTGAGATGGAGAAGGAAATGAAATTGGATGACTGTTTTCATGCTTCAGCCCGACTGGCTCTTTATAAAATGGGGTGAGGAGTCACTCCCTCAAAATGGCTAAAGTGTTCAACTGTGTATAAATTGGGGTCATAGTCCTTTCTTTGATGAATAGGAGGAGTTCTCTTCTGATAAATGTGCTGGAGATGATGAAAGGTATCAGTCCAGCAGGACACAAAGGGCCCTTTCAAGCCTTTGGGTAGCAGGTGGGACACGGTGTCAGTCAAAGACACCAAGGAGAAAGGGCAGCCCTTGCCATGGGGGTAAAGCATGGGTCCAGGGTGAATGTCCAAACAGTCTCCTTACATCAGTGTCTACGTTGTGTTTTGTCTTTTCTCACCTTTTACTGTAGGCTGGGAGAAGATATCCCAAAATAGGGAGGGATATCTGTTAACTGCTTTATCCTCCCCGTGTGTGTACCAGATAATACACACCCCCAGCGTCTGTGGGTGTTTTTCTAAAGCATTGATGGAGTAGAAAATTGAGGTTATTCAGCCACACAGGCTATACTGAGTATTGGTTATAAGCAGAATATGTCATGGAAGAATGATTTCACTTTAGATGCCTGCTATTTGAAATGGTTGGGAATGGAAATATTCCTTTCACCATTCATCATCAGGAAGAACTTTAGTCAACACGTGTTTTCTGAAGGCTAGAATGAGCAAGGAATTTTACTACAAAACTTTGCCATGAAGTGTCTTCATTCAGGAAGTTAATACATGACAATTAAAAAAATAGGTTACTTTTATTGTATATAACCACTGCTGCTGCTAAGTCGCTTCAGTCGTGTCCGACTCTGTACGACCCCATAGACGGCAGCCCACCAGCCTCCTCTGTCCCTGGGATTCCCCAGGCAAGAATACTGGAGTGGGTTGCCATTTCCTTCTCCAATGCATGAAAGTGAAAGTGAAGTTTCTCAGTTGTGTCCAACTACTAGGGACCCCATGGACTGCAGCCCACCAGGCTCCTCCGTCCATGGGATTTTCCAGGCAAGAGTACTGGAGTGGGTTGCCATTGCCTTCTCTACCTTATCAATAATGAATTCCTATTCTATTCCATATTTTCTTTCTTCAGTTTAAGTGACTCCTATCCATTTTTGAGAATCTTTCTCTCTCAAGACATTTGTAACTAGTTTATTGGAAACAAAAACTCTGGCTGCTCCTTCCAGGGCCAAAGAAAAATATATTTATTGTCAATGCATGAAAGTGGAAAGAAAATAAAAATCACTTGTAATCTCGTCAACTCTGACAACTGGGAAGCCAGTGGAGGTTTTTGAACTGAGAAAAAAAATTAAGGAAGTTTTTAATTAAATATTTTTAAAGGATCACAGAAGATATGTGGGTGAATAGACAAGGGAGAAAGCAGGGAGGGGAAGTAGGCCCGAGAAGGCAATGGCACCCCACTCCAGTACTCTTGCCTGGAAAATCCCATGGACGGAGGAGCCTGGTGGGCTGCAGTCCATGGGGTCCCTAGTAGTCGGACACAACTGAGAAACTTCACTTTCACTTTCATGCATTGGAGAAGGAAATGGCAACCCACTCCAGTGTTCTTGCCTGGAGAATCCCAGGGACAGGGGAGCCTGGTGGGCAGCTGTCTATGGGGTTGCACAGAGTCGGACATGACTGCATGACTTAGCAGCAGCAGCAGTAGTCTAGGCATGAATTGATGGTAGCTTGGAATGCTTCCTAGCAGTGGAGCTGGTGAGCAGTGGTCAAATTCTAGACCTAATGGGAAGATGGAACTGAAAGGTTTGTTGAGAGGTTCTGGGTTATGAAAAAAAGAACTAAATAAAGATGAAGGGTTTTGTCTTGAAGAACCAGAATGATGGAGTTGCCACTTACCAAGCTGGGAAGGAAAGGAAGAGGAGGAAATTTTGATGGGAAAAATCAAAAGCTGAGTGTGGGACTCATGTAGTTTTTTATTACAGTACTTGATCAGAACTGTCTCTTTCAGTCTTCCCAGTGCTTTTCCATGGGGATGTATGCTTTTATTAATAAATCTCAAACACTAAGCTTAAGGTGCAGAAATGTTTAAGTCAAGGAAAGAAAACTTCTGGATAAAGATCAGAAAAAGCCAGTGAGGAGAGACATTCCCAGAGCCTGATGTTGGCCCTAGCAGGAACATCTTATAAAATGCAATTTAATCAAACTGTAGGCACCTGACTGAGAACCGGTTTCCAAACAGCCTCACACATGCCCTTTAACATCCTTTGTTCATCCTTCTGGCTCTAACTGGGTGTGTTTCCAGGTTTGGACTTCGTTACCTGACGTGCTGTGTGATGGGGCTAATATTACTGAAAAGGAGTATGGATTTTTCCTAGGCATCATAGATAGATCAATTCTAATCACCTTTCCAATATTGGTTTGCACTGTGGAAACAGCTTATTTTTTTCTAATGGAACTCTTTCTACCTTTTACGTGAACTAAACTAGAAAACTCCATTAGTTGTTTAGCTGATCATGCCTGAGAAAGAATGGCAATTTTGAAGCAGAATGTTTTTAAAAAATCCACTTTATTATCTTGGCGTATGGCTGAAAGCCAGCCAGTTTAAATCTCTACCTCTAAAGGAAAAAAACATGCTTATTCAAAATACCTAGGGACATTGTAGCTTACTCCATTTGGAATGTCCTCATAGTCTTTCTCATATTCCAGGTCAAGTGAATTTTTTTTTCCCTTTGTCCTTCACCTTTTATTGTTATTATTTATAAATTCATCCAAGAGTTGTTCTATTAATGCTGATAGTATTGGGGCCTTCTTTTAAAAACAAAGCAACAACCTAAGTCCCAGGATGAGAACTTATGTTTGCTTACTGAAGCAGTGTTTATGGAGCATCCTTATGTGCCTAGGGGTGCTCAGTGTAACCAACGCATCTGTTGTTCAGTTGCTCAGTTGTGTCTGGCTCTTTGTGACCCCACAGAGTGCAGGACGCTAGGCTTCCCTTTCCTTCACCGTCTCCTGGAGTTTGTTCAAACTCATGTCCATTGAGTCGGTGATGCCATCCAACCGTCTTATCTTCTGTCATCCCCTTCTCCTCCCACCTTCAATCTTTCCCAACATCGGGGTCTTTTCCAATGAGTTCCTTACATCAGGTGGCCAAAGTATTGGAGCTTCAGCTTCAGCATCAGTCTTTCCAATGAATATTCAGGATTGATATCTTTTGGAGTTGATTGATTTGATCTCCTTGCAGTCCAAGGGACTCTCAAGAGTCTTCTCCAGCGCCACAGTTTGAAGGCATCAGTTCTTCGGCACTCAACCTTTTTTATTGTCCAACTCTCACATCTGTACATGACTACTAGAAAAACCATAGCTTTGATTATATGGACATTTGTATGCAAAGTAATGTCTCTGCCCTTTAATATGCTGTCTACGTTGGTCATAGTTTTTCTTCCAAGGAGCAAGTGTCTTTTAATTTCATGGCTGCAGTCACCTTCACAGTGATTTTGGAGCCCAAGAAAATAGTCAGTCACTGTTTCCATTGTTTCCTCATCTGTTTGCCATGAAGTGATGGGACCAGATGCCATGATCTTCGTTTTTTGAATGTTTTAAGCCAGCTTTTTCACTCTCCTTTTTCACCTTGATCAAGAGGCTCTTTAATTCCTCTTTGCTTTCTGCCATAAGGGTGGTATATCACCTGCGTATCTGAGGTTATTGATATTTTTCTCCCCAGCTGTCTAGGAGTTGAAAGATCTAGCTTAGTGTGTGTGTGTTGTGTGGAATGGGTGACTGATCAGTAATCCAGTATGCAGATATACGACTTAAGCTTTAGTGAGTGTAAGGCGAGTCTTACACTTACCTTACAATCTTTTTAGAGAGTGATGGGCAGTGCGTAGGATTATCTGAGGAGGCATCTGAAGCTGAGATCAACCTTGCACCAGCCTCCTTGTTTATGACGGAGAAGATGGATGGAAGCCAGTCTTGCCTCTGCAGAATTAAAGCATCTTATTGTGTAGTTTTAGATCTTTTCAGATAAGAAGCTGGTGCAAGAGCACTGTTAACTTTAAACAAGGACAGGAGTGATGTATGTGCCTGTGCGTATTATATTTGCATTTTTGTAAAGAAACCTGGTTAAGTGTGAAGAGAGTTGTATTTGAAGAAAGTGGTACCATTTACCCAAGGGGAACAAGCAGCACATTTGCAGCCCGCATCTGCTGAGAACATCTGTGGGTTATTTTCCCCATTTTTAAGAGAAGTAGTAATATTGGGACAATGATTGTATGACATAGAATCATATCATTTTTGGAGCTGAAGGGAGGAACATTTAGAGACTATGCCGTCTGAGCTCTCCCATTTCTTTGAATGACAAAGCTGAAAAGGACAAGCTCTGCCGTGCGTTTCCCTGCTAGTTGGTGGAGGGGCTGACACCATAGTCAACGGTTCCTTTCCTGTCTATCATGCTTTTCTATGCGATTAGAATCTCTGTCTCTGTGTCTTTCAGCAAGACGACCATGCAGTCAATGTCTCGGAGAAGGGCAGATTTTTACCTACTTGAGATTGATCTTCTTCTTGTTCACTTACTCAGTTGTGTCCAACTCTTTGTGACCCCATGGACTGCAGCACACCAGACTTCCCTGTCCTTCACCATCTTCAGGAACTTGCTCAAACTCATGTCCATTGAGTTGGTGATGCCATCCAACCATCTCATCCTCTGTCACTCCCTTCTCCTCCTGCCTTCAATCTTTCCCAGCTTCAGAATCTTTTCCAGTGAGTTGGCTCTTTGCATCAAGTGGCCAAACTATTGGAATTTCAGCTTCAACATTAGTCCTTCCAGTGAATATTCAGGACTGATTTCCTTTAGGATTGAGTAGTTGGATCTCCTTGCTGTCCAAGGGGCTCTCAAGAGTCTTCTCCAACACCACAGATCAAAAACATCAAATCTTCAGCACTCAGCCATCTTTATGGTCCAACTCTCACATCCATACATGACTACTGGAAAAACCATAACTTTGACTAGACGGACCTTTGTTGGCAAAGTAATGTCTCTGCTATTTAATACACTGTCTAGGTTGGTCATAGCTTTTCTTCCAAGGAGCAAGTGTCTTTCAATTTCATGGCTGCAGTCACTATCTGCAGTGATTTTCTAGCCCAAGAAAGTAAAGTCTGTCACTGTTTCCATTGCTTCCCCATCTATTTGTCATGAAGTGATGGGACTGGACACCATTATCTTTTTTTAATGTTGAGTTTTAAGTCAGCTTTTTCACTCTCCTCTTTGACCTTCATCAGGAGGCTCTTTAGTTCCTCTTTGCTTTCTGCCATAATGGTGGTGTCATTTGCATATCTGAGGTTATTGATATTTATCCCAGCAATCTTGATTTCAGCTTGGGCTTCATCCAGCCTGGCATTTCTTTTGCATATTGTACTCTGCATAGAAGTTAAATAAGCAGCGGGGACAATATATAGCCTTGATGTACTCCTTTTTCTATTTGGAGCCAGTCTGTTGTTCCATGTCCAGTTCTAACTGTTGCTTCCTGACCTGCACACAGATTTCTCAGGAGGCAGGTGAGATGGTCTGGTATTCTCATCTCTTTAAGAATTTTCCAGTTTTTTGTGATCCACACAGGCAACAGCTTTAGTGTAGTCAGTGAAGCAGAAATAGATGTTTTTCTGGTATTCGCTTGCTTTTTCTATGATTCAGTGGATGTTGGCAGTTTGATCTCTGGTTCTTCTGCCTTTTTAAAATCCAGCTTGACCATCTGGAATTTTTCTTTTCATGTACTGTTGGAGCCTGGCTTGGAGAATTTTGAGCATTACTTTGTTCAAAATCGGTGAAATGAGTGCAATTGTGTGGTAATTTGAACATTCTTGGGCATTGCCCTTCTTTAGGATTGGAATGAAAACTGACCTTTTCCAGTCCTGTGGCCATTGCTGAGTTTTCCAAATTTGCTGGCATATTGAGTGCAGCACCTTCACAGCATCATCTTTTAGGATTTGAAATAGCTCAAGTAGAATCCATCATCTCCATTAACTTTGTTTGTAGTGTTGCTTCCTAAGGCCCACTTGACTTCACATTCCAAGATGTCTGGCTCTAGGTGAGTGATCACACCATCGTGATTATCTGAGTCATTAAGATTTGTATAGTTCTTCTGTGTATTCTTTTTAATATCTTCTGCTTCTGTTAGGTCTAGACCATTTCTGTCCTTTATCGAACCCATCTTTGCATGAAAAGTTCCCTTGATATCTCTAATTTTCTTGAAAAGATCTCTAGTCTTTCCCATTCTATTGTTTTCCTCTTTTTCTTTGCATTGATCACTTAGGAAGTCTTTCTTATCTCTTTGGTATTCTTTGAAACTCTGCATTCAGATGGGTATATTTTTCCTTTTCTCCTTTGCCTTTCCTGTCTCTTCTTAGCTATTTGTAAGGCCTCTGCAGACACCAGTTTGGCTTTTTGCATTTCTTTTTCTTGGGGATAGTTTTGATCACCACCTTCTGTACAGTATTATGAACCTCCATCCATAGTTCTTCAGGCATTCTGTCTATCAGATCTAGTCCCTTAAATCTGTTTCTCACTTCCACTGTATAATTGTGAGGGATTTGATTTAGGTCATAATTGAGTGGCCTAGTGGTTTTCCCTACTTTCTTCAATTTAAGTCTGAATTTTGCAATAAAGAGTTCATGATCTGAGCCACAGTCAGCTCCTGGTCTTGTTTTTACTGACTGAATAGAGCTTCTTCATCTTTGGCTACAAAGAATATAATCAATCTGATTTTGGTATTGACCATCTGGTGATGTCCATGTGTAGAGTCGTCTCGTGTTGTTGGAAGAGGGTGTTTGTCATGACCAGTGTATTCTTTTGGCAGAACTCTTTTAGCCTTTGCCCTGCTTCGTTTTGTACTCCAAGGTCAAACTTGCCTGTTACTCTAGGTATCTCTTGACTTCCTACTTCTACATTCTAGTCCTCTATGACAAAAAGGACATCATTTTTGTTAGTTCTAGAAGGTCTTATAGGTCCTCATAAAACCATTCAACTTCAGCTTCTTCAGCATTAGTGGTTGGGGCATAGACTTGGATTACTGTGATACTGAATGGCTTGCCTTGGAAACAAACAGAGATCATTCTGTCATTTTTGAGATTGTACCCAAGTACTGCATTTCAGACTCTCTTGTTGACTGTAAGTGCTACTCCATTTGTTCTAAGGGATTCTTGTTCACAGTAGTAGATTTAATAGTCATCTGAATTAAATTCACCCATTCTGGCCCATTTTAGTTCACTCACTGATTCCTAAAATGTCGATGTTCACTCTTGCCATTTTCTGTTTGACCACTTCCAATTTACCAACTCATGGACCTAACATTCCAGGTTCCTATGCAATATTGTTCTTTATAGAATGGGCTTTACTTTCACCACCAGACACATCCACATCTGTCCGTTGTTTCCACTCTGACTCAGCCTCTTCATTCCTTTTGGAGCTATTTCTCCACTCTTCTCCAGTAGCATATTGGGCACCTACTGACCTGAGGAATTCATCTTTCAGTGTCATATCTCTTTGTTTTTTCATACTGTTCATGGGGTTCTCAAGGCAAGAATGCTGAAGTGGTTTCTCATTCCCTTCTCCAGTGAAATTGATCCTATAGTACTTATAAAATATGTCTCTGCTGTTTATATTTTGTCCTCTTTATGCATAAGTCTGCCCCCAGATAATGATACAACAGAGAAATAATTCTTCAGGTTATATACCTTTCCAGTTTTGTTTTGTTTTCACTGATCGTAGCGTAAAAGCTAAATTTAAGCAAAATGCTAGTCTTTGATTTCTAGCCTATAAAATGAGTGGATTTGCTGGTGTTTATGGGGATGGGGCAGGCTTGCCTGGTTCCTCAGACAGTAAAGAATCTGCCTGCAATGTGGGAGACCTGGGTTCGATCCCTGGGTTGGGAAGATCCCCAGAGAAGGGAACAGCTACCCGCTGCAGTATTCTGGCCTGGAGAATTCCATGGACTGTATAGACCATGGCATGGTAAAGAGTCAGACATGACTGAGTGACTTTCACTTTCATGGGGATGGGGCACATGGTGGTGTCTGGGGAAGAAAAGGCCTTATCTCTATCCTCTCTTCTCTTCCCCTTCCCTGCCTTGCCCCATCCAACCTATACCCAGTATCTTTCACTCTTAATTTGTTCTCTCTCATACAGACCCCCCTCTTTTTCTCTCTCACAATCTTATATGCAAACCTATTTCTGTTTGTTTCCACAGTGGTTAAAAGATGCTAGGAGAAGGCAATGGCATCCCACTCCAGTACTTTTGCCTGGAAAATCCCATGGACGGAAGAGCCTGGTAGGCTGCAGTCCATGGGGTTGCTAAGAGTCGGACACGACTGAGTGACTTCACTTTCACTTTTCACTTTCATGCATTGGAGAGGGAAATGGCAACCCACTCCAGTGTTCTTGCCTGGAGAATCCCAGGGACGGGGGAGCCTGGTGGGCTTCCGTCTATGGGGTCGCACGGAGTTGGACACGACTGAAGTGACTTAGCAGCAGCAGAAGCAAAAGATGCTAAGTTATAAATCCAAATTGCCAAACCACAGGAGAGGTGGTTGAGAGAGAACAAGGAAGGGCATATTTTGTTTTTCTGGCTTATTTCACTCAATATAATATCCTCAAAATTCATCCATGTTGTGGAATGTGTCAGAATTTATTCCTGACTAGTATTCCATTGAATGTCTACACCACATTTTG
The DNA here is from genome assembly GCF_029407905.1 of Bubalus kerabau. NCBI lineage: Eukaryota > Metazoa > Chordata > Mammalia > Artiodactyla > Bovidae > Bubalus > Bubalus kerabau. Next base: position 20,718,137 of record NC_073625.1, read on the forward strand.
CTTATCCATTCATCTGTCTGTGGGCTCTTGGGATGATCCCATGTTTTAGCTATTGTGAATAATGCCACTTTCAACATGGGTGTAGAAATAGTTCTTTGAGATCTTGGTTTCCATCCTTTTGAGTACATACCCAGATGTGAAATTGCTGGATCATACAGTAATTCTATTTTTAATTTTTAAAGAAACCACCATAGTGTTTTCCCCAGCAGCTGTACCACTTTTCATTCCCATCAATACTTGTTTTTGTTTTTTGGATAGCTATTCTAATGGTGTGAAGTAGTATCTCATGGTGGTTTAGATTTGCATTTCCTTAATGATTAGTGATGTTGAACATCTTTTCATGTGCTTCTTGGCTATTTATATATCTTCTTTGGAGAAAATCATGTATTTATTTCATTGCTACTTAAAATATTTTGTCCTGATTGCCTAGCAGGATAACTTATTTGGTCATCTGCTTCAAGAATATATAAAGAACTTGCTCAAAATAGCAGAGCATTTGCATCATCATTTAAGAACTGCAGTGTTATAAACATCTAGTTGCTGGTTACATACTGGTAACAGTTTCTAGTTCACAATACTGAACGAATATAGACACAGAATGCAGCTACATTCTGCCAGTCACAGGCCACTCTTCCCACATTGCTCTTCCTAACTCACTTCAACTTGTACAAAAATATCTTTTAAAAATTTACATGTAACTATGCTCAGTCTCTACATTAGGCAGAATGAAACTCATACATATGTAAAAAGCCAGTTTAAATAAACAATGAGATGACTATTACTTATGGGGTTGGGGATGTGGCAAAGATTGGTTAACTTAGAGAAAAATGATTAAATTTAGCTGAGAAAAGCAGTCAGGTTTTTGTGAGGAGAAAGGGAAACTAAAGAAAGTCAGTTCCACTTTATTTTTTCTCTCCTGAATTAATCTTGTTCATAAAAATGTTGAGTTCATGGATAGATGAATCACTACACCCAGGAAGTGTTTAAAATAGAAAACTGGGTACTTTTTTTCTAAGACGTTTAGAGCCATTGATGATTACAGCTTGAAACAGCCCACAGAAGTAGGTTTTTTTGAGTCGGATTCAATCCAGAACCTGGTACTCCTCAAGCTACACATTTTGTGAGAAAAAATGAGTAGCCTGAAATCTGCATTTGAAACAATAACCTTCCCTCCTGCATCACAGCCTGCAGAGAATTGCTTCATCCTGTTTAAGAAGAAATCCTTCAAAGGTTTTGGTTTTCTCCTCCTCTATCTCTTCCAGGCTTCTACGGTACATGTTTTAGATCAGATAATCTTAGGTCAAGGTTCAGCAGACTTTTTTCTGCAAAGAGCTTGTTGTTCAGTGCTGAGTCCTGTGTCGACTCTCTGCGATCCCACAGACTGTAGCATGCCAAGCTCTTCTGTCTTCTGCTATTTCCTGGAGTTTGCTCAAAATCACATCCATTGAGTCGGTGATGCTATCAAACTATCATGCCTCTGCCGCCCCCTTCTCCTTCTGTCTTCAGTCTTTCCCAGCATCAGGCTCTAGATATTATTTTCAGCTTTGTGGGACCTAGAGTGTTTCTGGCAACTGTTCAACTCTGCTGTTGTAGCGAAGAGGAAAAGCAGAGTTGTACCATCTTGGAAAGCATCCATGGATAATTGTTAAAAGACTGGCCATGGTTATATTCCAATAAAACTTTATTTACAGGAGCAGACAGTGGGCCCTATTTTGGTGATTTCTGTTCTGACTAATCTCAGGGGTCCATGGTTTAAGCTTAAGACATGGCTGATGAGAGCTGTCTCCAAATGTTGACTCTTCTCCATGGTATTATTGGGATCCAAAAATATTCTTAGCAGGTTAAATGGTCTTTTAAATTTTTCATTTGAAACCTTATTCAGTGACTAGACTCTTGAGGGAATAAGAGAGAAAGGCTTTATAAATATTTATGAATGCTAAAAATAAACTGCTGAGCTAAAATTTTGTTCTCATGAAAAGATCATTATATGGCAAATTTGGAGTTTGGTTTCAGTTTTCATTTCCTTATGGAAACATCTTCATTGTGAGGAAAATTAGGGAATTAATGAGCACATGTTTTCAGAGCATGAACTGAGATGCTTTCCTGGGCCCTGAGGGCAGCTAAAATACTGGAATGGCATCACACACTTTTGCTTCAAGGTACTTACCACCTGGGAATGCACAAGAGAGGATTTTTTTTTAATTTGTTTCAACTGTTGGGGGATATTTTATTTTAAAATAAACCTTTTGGAAGTATAATTTACATGTAGAAGAAATGTACCTATTCTAAGCATATGATAAATTCCACGAGTTTTGACGTGCAGTCACCATCCTAATCAATATATGGAACATTTCTGTCTTCTCAAAAGGTGTCCCAGTGCTCCCCCTCCTGAACCCCAGACAACCATTGATGTGCTTTTTTTCACTGCAGAGTGAGATTGCCTGTGATAGAATTCACAGAGTATGTTCTCTCTCATGTCTGGCTCAGAGGTTGCTAGACATTCTTGGCTCATAACACCTTTAGAAAATCAGTCATTTTTTTCACAAGTCAGCAGCAATACCTAATGGTTCCTTTAGGTCCAGAGAACTCAGGAGAACTACTTGGCGTCATGGTTCAGCTGTTACTGTGTTTTCCTCAAAAATTTAAAATACCCTTTGGTACCTGTGAGTTCACCATGGTGCTCCGGGGTAGTACAGAGTTTGAGAACCAGACATCCAGCTTCTTAGACTCAGCATAACTTTTTGGGATATATTCCTGTTGTTGGGTGTGTTACTAGTTTGTTCCTTTATTTTATTGCTCAATACTAATTCATTTCAGAAAACACCATTGTATATTCATTCACTTGATGGGAGCCTTTGTTTCCACGTTTTGGCTATTGTGAATGGAACCATATTCACGATGTTCATTGTTCACATTCATGTGTGAGTCTTTGTGTAGGCAGATCCGTATTGTCATTTCTCTAAGAATAGAATTATTGGGCCATATGATAAACACATGTCTATCTTTATGAGAAGCTGCTAAACGTTTCCAAGTGATTGTACCATTGTACTCCTACCAACAACGTATGAAAATCGTAGTTGCTCCAGTACTCACAATAGTTGGTATTGTCATTTTTAAAAAAGTTTAGCCAGTCTACTGGATATGCTATTTATCTTAGTATGGTTTCAATTTTCATTTCCCTGAAGATTAACGATGAGCATCTTTGCAACTGTGTGTGTATTGTGCATGGTGTCTTTTCAGATCTTTTGCCAATTTTTTTAATTGGGCTGCTTGTCTTCTTTTTACTGAATTGTAAGAATTTTAGTGGCTCTTCTTTTCATTTTCTTAGCAGTATTTTTTGAGGAACAATAATTTAAAATTCAAATATATCAGGTTTTTTTTCTGATTAGTGTTGTTTTTTTTTTTCCGGCTATCTCAAGATTAAGATTTTCACCTAAATTTTCTTCTAGAAGTTTTATAACTTTTATGTTGTGGTCTAGGATCCATTTCAAGCTATTTTTTGTGTATGCTATGAAATAAATAAATTCAGGGCTTCCCTGATAGCTCAGTTGGTAAAGAATCCACCTGTAATGCAGGAGACTCTGGTTCAATACCTGGGTTATGAAGATCCCCTGGAGAAGGGATAGGCTACCCACTCCAGTATTCTTGGGCTTCCCTTGTGGCTCAGCTGGTAAGGAATCTGCCTGCAATGCAGGAGACCTGGGTTCAATCCTTGGATTGGGAAGATCCCCTGGAGAAGGGAACGGCTACCCAGTCCAGTATCCTGGCCTGGAGAATTCCATGGACTATATAGCGCATGGGGTTGCAAAGAGTTGGACACGACTGGGTGACTTTCACTTTCACTTCATGAAATAAAAGTCGAGGGTTTTTTTTTTCCCATTCGGATATATGGTTGTTTCACTACCATTTGTTGAAAAAAACTGCCCTTTCTCTTTGGAATTAACTAGACCCTTTTGTTAAAAATCAATTGACCATGGAAGAGTGCGTCTGTTTCTGAACTCTGTCCCATTAATCTATGTCTGTTCATGATACCTTGATTATTGTGGATTTGTAGTAAGTTTTGAAATCAAGTTGAGTTATGGAAAAAGTGTATTTTTAAGTTTGATTTCTTTTGTAAAATTTTCTCAAATATTTTATTTATTTACTTCTGAAAACTGAAGAGTTAGACATTAAATTGATTTTATTTCTTCTTGGAGTATAGATGTTTTAAGCTGACGTTAAAGGCAAGTGAAGTACACCAAGCATACAGGACAATGATCTTGCTTCAGTGTGAGCTTTAAATGACCTTGGGCCTCAATTTTCTGTCAATGAGGAAATTTTGACTCTAGAATAGTCTCCACTCAGTGTCCCATTTAAATCTAATAATCTGTCATTTTAGATCATAAATGCTTTTCTCTTTTACTTGTGCATTTTGCTGTGATTCAGGTTTTTTTTTTTTTTTTTTTTTTATTTTTAAACTTTACATAACTGTATTAGTTTTGCCAAATATCAAAATGAATCCGCCACAGGTATACATGTGTTCCCCATCCTGAACCCTCCTCCCTCCTCCCTCCCCATTCCATCCCTCTGGGTCGTCCCAGTGCACCAGCCCCAAGCATCCAGTATCGTGCATCGAACCTGGACTGGCAACTCGTTTCATACATGATATTTTACATGTTTCAATGCCATTCTCCCAAATCTTCCCACCCTCTCCCTCTCTCACAGAGTCCATAAGACTGTTCTATACATCAGTGTCTCTTTTGCTGTCTCGTACACAGGGTTATTGTTACCATCTTTCTAAATTCCATATATATGCGTTAGTATACTGTATTGGTGTTTTTCTTTCTGGCTTACTTCACTCTGTATAATAGGCTCCAGTTTCATCCACCTCATTAGAACTGATTCAAATGTATTCTTTTTAATGGCTGAATAATACTCCATTGTGTATATGTACCACAGCTTTCCCATCCATTCATCTGCTGATGGACATCTAGGTTGCTTCCATGTCCTGGCTATTATAAACAGTGCTGCGATGAACATTGGGGTACACGTGTCTCTTTCCCTTCTGGTTTCCTCAGTGTGTATGCCCAGCAGTGGGATTGCTGGATCATAAGGCAGGTCTATTTCCAGTTTTTTAAGGAATCTCCACACTGTTCTCCATAGTGGCTGTACTAGTTTGCATTCCCACCAACAGTGTAAGAGGCTTCCCTTTTCTCCACACCCTCTCCAGCATTTATTGCTTGTAGACTTTTGGATGGCAGCCATTCTGACTAGTGTGAAATGGTACCTCATAGTGGTTTTGATTTGCATTTCTCTGATAATGAGTGATGTTGAGCATCTTTTCATGTGTTTGTTAGCCATCTGTATGTCTTCTTTGGAGAAATGTCTATTTAGTTCTTTGGCCCATTTTTTGATTGGGTCATTTATTTTTCTGGAGTTGAGCTGTAGGAGTTGCTTGTATATTCTCGAGATTAGTTGTTTGTCCGTTGCTTCATTTGCTATTATCTTCTCCCATTCTGAAGGCTGTCTTTTCACCTTGCTAATAGTTTCCTGTGATGTGCAGAAGCTTTTAAGGTTAATTAGGTCCCATTTGTTTATTTTTGCTTTTATTTCCAATATTCTGGGAGGTGGGTCATAGAGGATCCTGCTGTGGTGTATGTCAGAGAGTGTTTTGCCTATGTTCTCCTCTAGGAGTTTTATAGTTTCTGGTCTTATGTGATTCAGGTTTTAAAATAGCCAAGCACAAGCAACACTGAAAACCAAATAGCTTCATGAAAACGGTGCCTGGCCCTTACCCATAACTTAATATCCTTTTAGTGGGAGTGCTTCAGGAACATTGTGATGCCGATGGGACGCTTTCTTTTATTTTAGGAGATTTTACAGTCATTCCTTCCTCGGGCCTTTTATCTTGTTGTTTCCCAACATATGACTCTTCATTATTAACTCTTGGTTCATGCCTCCACAGACCAAAGGCTGTGGGGCTACCTCTCCTGCATGGGCTAATCTCAGGATTGGAGAGAGCTAGAGGCTATTTAATCCTCTGATCTTCAAAGTGTGGTCCTTGGACCAGCAGCCTTGGCATCATTTTGTTAGAAATGGAGAATGTCAGGTTGCACCCCAGACCTATTGAACCAGGTGTGCGCAGGTATGTACCTTCAAGGTTGAGAAGCACTTTTCAACTTTAGATGGTGAGCATCATCTCTGGCCTTCCCACCAGACCACCTGGCCTCAGGACACCTCTGAGAGTAACCCCATTAGAGACAGTCTGTTCCATTTGTGGCTTCTCTGATGGCTCAGATGGTAAAAAATCTGCCTGCAATGCAGGAGACCTGGGTTTGATCCCTGGATCCACAAGATCCCCTGGAGAAAGAAATGGCAACCCACTCCAGTATTCTTGCCTGGGAAATACCATAGACAGAGGAGCCTGGTGGGCTACAGTCCATGGGGTCACAAAGAGTCTGAGTTTTATTCGAGTTTTGTTCAAGTTTCTTTTTTCTCTTGATCCCCACCAGGCCTCCCATCTGCACTTTCAGGTAGGAAAAGATATTCAGAGAAAAGTAGAAAGAAGGAATGATTCCTATATCATGAAAGCCAAAAGATTTCCAGAAACCCTGAGCAGATTTCTGCTTATGGTTCATTGACGAGACTAACTGCCCCAGGGCTCCCCAGACCTTCAGGGGGTCTGTGAAGGCAAGGGTTTTAATGAGGCACACAGTCTTCCTGACACATCACCCAGGGTCCTGTAGCATGGATAAGGAGGAGAGGGGATATTGGGTAGGCAGCCAGAAACCTGTGCTGCACATAACTCAGACACATGGACGTTTGTGTCTGCATTCCAGTATTTCTGGGAGGGCCTTGAAAAATGGGTAACAGATGTAGTTACCTCTTCAGAATACGCTGGCAGTTGGAAAAGAGACATATTTTTTTCACTTTATATTGTTCTTTCTGCTGAGATTTCTTTCTTTCTTTCTTTTTTTTTTTTTTGAAAAAACAATGCATGTGTGTTAACTTTAAAGGAAGGAAGTTGATGGGAAGTTGATGAACCCTTTGGTTCAGCTGTCGGACCAGTTCCTCAGAGCCTGAGGGCTTCAGCTATAAGATGAAAGATTAGATTAGATCCTATCTTGGACTCTGGTCTAAATCTCTTCCAGTTAATTTCACAATCTCCAGGAACTGGAGAAGGGAATTAAGAGTCAGGCTCCTTGAGTCATAAAAGAAACCTAGTACCTTGATGAGGTTCTTATTTAGTCTCTGTTAGGGGCTGAATTGTGTCCCCCCTCACCCCCAAATGCATGTTGCCGTCCTAGCCCACAGTATCCCAGAATGTGCCTGTATGTGGAGAGAGGTGGCAAGGTTAGATGAGGCCGTGAGGGTGGGCCCTAATCCAGTATGTGTGTCTTTATTAGAAGAGGAGATGTGGACACAGACACACGGAGGGACGACTGTGTGAAGACACAGGGAGTAGCCAAAGAAGAAACCAGCCCTGTTGACACTTGGATCTGGGGCTTCTAGCCCCCAGCACTGCGAGATAATTTCTCCTTTCTGTTTTCTAAGCCACCCAGTCTGTGGTGCTTTGTTAAGGCAGCCCTGGCAAAGGAATACAGTCTTCTGTCCCTTTAAATTCTGTGGGGATAAGTTTTGTATTTTGTAGCATCTCCAGGATAGCTTGAGATGGCCCTAGACTTGGCTACTTCATCTAGTCCTGTCCCCATTGAAATCTGGTCCCCAGGGAACCTGGAAATAAGGAACAAATATGGGCAGGAAGAAGCACGTGCCTGTTACTCCGAGGCCAGCGCCAGCCTCTCGCCAGGTCTCACTGCCACGCACACCTCACTCCTGGGGTCCCTGGAGCCCTACCTCCAGCTTGCTTGCCTCTTTTCTGCTCCATCTTCTATCCCTGACCTTTGGAACTGATGGATGCTTTCCTGTGCTCTTGATTCTTTGCACGGCCTCTGGCCGAGAAGTCTGTCTTGACCACAAATGGTTTTGCCTTTTAGGGAAGATCTGCACCTGGGCAGCTGGTGAGATCTGAGGGTGGAATCCTGTGTTACAAGAGTTACTTTATGACACCTATTGGCAATATGTATATTCCACTGCTGATGAAGCAGGGAGGAGAGAGAGAGAGAAAGACAGACAGACACTTTTGGGATTCCACACCTTCTCCAGCCCAGTACTCCGTCTAAGCCAGATCTTGACCTTGACCAGGGCCATAGGACTCTGAAGTGGCCTGTAGTCTTCCAGTTAAAGGGAGACTCTTATCTTTCCTGGAGCCCATTGAGGGCCCATTTCTGGAGCTGGTGTGGGCAGTGACTAGGGTCAGCAAGGTGCAGTGTGGGAGGGACCCAGGCCTGGTTTCTAGCAGGGGCTCACTTGACTGCAGCTGAGCAGAGGCTGGCCTCAGGGCACTCTGCTCCCTGCTGACTCTCTCAGGAGGCAGCCTCATTTGTGAGGTCTTCGTCGGCCTGTGTACCAGGTTTTTCTCCTGGAAGCCCAGAGCATGGATGGGTCAGATAGTCTGGATGGTCAGCATGTCCCCCTTATGGAGGCCCTGGTGTAGAAGGAGAGAGCCACACAGATAGAAATATTTAGGTCTGGCCAAGCGGCATGTCACTGTGTGTGCCTGGGAGATACTGTACTGGTTTTTTGCTAAGTGGGAAATGAAAAGCACTTTTATTTATATGGAGAATTAAATCTCACTGCTTTTTTATGATTTAGCATTATTTTCTCACTCCAGGGAAATTTGCTGTGATGAGAAGAACAGAGTAACAGGCCTTTCATGCAGATGCTCAGCTATATATGATGCCCGCCACGGCTGAGCTCTTTGAAGCCCAGGGAGGCAGACACATCTCTGGATGGAAGGTTTTTCTGGCCATATAATTTCTTTCATCCTCCCTCCTCTTCTCCATGCTAAGCAAGAGACTGAGCTCACAGATAACACTCTTCTTGGTACCAGCCTTGTGTGGAGGCAGGGGCATGGATGAATGAGGGAATGGTGGAGAGCGGCCACAGAGAGCCCGGGACATGTTTGTTGGCCTAATTTAAGAGATTGTTCTACTTCATGCCAATTTTGTGAGGCGTTTAATTCGAGAAGCTTAGAAAATTCAGTAGAAAATACATTTTCACAGTATTTTAAGCTGGAACAGACTATTTTAAGCTGAGCAGACCCTGGAGATAAACCAGTTCAGCTTCTTCTTTTTGTGGCTGAAGGCCTAAGGCCCAGAGGAGTCGGGGTTTGCTGGGAACTTGCAGGATTGGAGCCCAGGACCGGATGCCAGGCCGCTCGCCCCTTCCCTTCCAGCAGGGATGCTCACCTGACTTTTGCAAAACCTTTCCTTGGACACAGAGGGATATGTTGTTCATCTCAAAGCCAAGGTTTCAGAAGTGGTTTTTGCAATAATTCATTAGAGCTACATAATTCACGGCAAATAACAATAACACAGCTAATGCACAAAATGGATACTCTCAGTAAAAGCCATTTATTAATCATTACATTCTAGTCAGAGCTCTTGGGCGAATTTAAGGGGGGAAGAAAAAGCAGGATTATATCAAGAGTAGAGCCTTCCCCTGGATCCACAGAAAGGAAGTCCCTGTGTCCCTTGTCCCCGATTCCCTCTCCTCCCCCTCCCCCCAGCCTAGTCCGTTGGTACCTCCTGGCTTGTCCTTCTAGTCATCCGTCATCCTGTCTCCACCTCCCTGGCTCATCCTGGTCTCCCCTCCTGGGCCCCCTCCCACCCCTGCCCTCTGCCCCAGGTGTGCTCACCCCTCCGTGTCATCTCTCTCTCTCTCTCCCCAGGGACTTGCTCCATTTTCCCTTCTCCCCTCAGACCAGCTTCCTCTGCAGCTCATACGTGATCCACGTGACTGCATCTGCCTCTCCCTGCTTCAGTCACCACCTCCCACCCCGACAGACCAATTCTACCTCTCACCCTAACTTCCAGTTCCCAGTGAGCCATCTGATCTACCTACGTCAGCTTTTCTCACCAGCAGTGCGTTGCTGTCGCTGAGGAACTGGCTGCCTCTGGCCAGGTGGCCTGCCCTGGTCTAGTGCCAAGGCCTGGGTCCCAGGGGGGCCTCACGGGCTCTGGGGAAGGGAATCAGCCTCTTGCTAAACACTTGTGCATATATGACCTTACTGACTCCTTGGGGACCCTGTGATGCATCGTCCCCCACAGGGATGTGCAGACTCAGGCCCAGCACCAGGAAAGCCATTGCCTCGGCACCCACAGCCAGGAGGTGGCTGAACTGGCGGGCAGCCTCCAAAATCAGTCCTGCACCCTCCTCCTCCTCATGCCAGGCTTTTGTGAAGTTAATCAGTGGATCCCTAATAAGACAGAACACTCTGATGCTAAGTCACCCCTGTCTTTTGCATGAGTCTGGACATCCCCATGAAGACATCTGGGCTATCGGTACAGGCTTGATGTCAGCAGGGTTCTTATACAAAATCTCACTTGAGCCCCTCATGGTCTCTACCATGCTTCAGGTCCAGGAGGATTTCTTTGATCTAGGTCAAGTCCTCATAAATAGAAACACCCAAGTAAAGTTTAAACATTACTAGCTGGTGTGTGGAATTTTAAAAGCTCCTGCATCCCTTTTGAAAGAAATTGTGAAGCTCTGCTGTAAATCAAATTTTGAATAATCAGTAATCAGATTGACTTGTCCCTTCATATGGAGAAGGCAATGGCACCCCACTCCAGTACTCTTGCCTGGAAAATCCCATGGACAGAGGAGCCTGGTAGGCTGCAGTCCATGGGGTCTCCAAGAGTCGGGCACGACTGAGCGACTTCACTTTCACTTTTCACTTTCGTGCATTGGAGAAGGAAATGGCAACCCACTCCAGTACTCTTGCCTGGAAAATCCCATGGACAGAGGAGCCTGGTAGGCTGCAGTCCATGGGGTCGCTAAGAGTTGGACACGACTGAGTGACTTCACTTTCACTTTTCACTTTCACTCATTGGAAAAGGAAATGGCAACCCACTCCAGTGTTCTTGCCTGGAGAATCCCAGGGACGGGGGAGCCTGGTGGGCTGCCGTCTATGGGGTCGCACAGAGTCGGACACGACTGTAGTGACTTAGCAGCAGTAGCAGTCCCTTCATAACGCCTGACATCAGGAAAGATTTCCCACGGATGCGAGAACTGTAAGCGTAGCTGGGAGCGAGGTGATCATTCCTAGCCTAGCCTCCTTGCTGAACAAAGGTCGCAAGTCCTTCACTGTGTTCCATGAAATGTGCGGGGTGGGAATAGGGCTGATAGTGAGTGACCTTCCATTTCCACCGCCGCCTCCTCGTTCCTTTGACCTCCTGCCATGGGGGCCTTGGAGGCATCCCGTGAGCTTTACATGGAAGCCGCTAATCCCCTCGCAGTGCATTCCGGCTCCATCTGGCAGCTGCTTCCTCCCCGCCAAGGCCAGGCAGGCTGTGGCCTCGGACCCGTGGGGCGGGCCGTGTGAAGGTGCCTGTGACTGGTGCCCCCGATCGGTCCCGTCCTGACTCATCACGTTCTCTCATCTCCGCAAGGGAGGACAGACAGGGAAGGATGCTGGAACTAGAGGCCATTCGTTGCTGGAGAGCTTTTCTCTGTCCCTTGGGCTACTTTCTCTCAATCAGATGTGCGATTTTGGTTGGTGAGCGTTTCCAGTGGCTTCTCCTTTTAGACTGTTTAATTCCATGATGCAAACGGCACCTCAGCTGGAGTCTGGACTCACACTTGACACATGGCCAGGCCCAGATTCTCTGACAGGCCAGCAGCCTGAGGCTTGCCACAGGGCAGCCCTGAATCAGAGGACCCTGCTTCAAGAGTGAGCCTGGGGAGACCACGGGGTCTCTTGTGAGCACACAGACCCACCCTCCAAGGGGCCATGAGACTGTTTAGAAAATGGGGGGACTGCATGGGAGCCAAAACCAGAAGGACTCCATTAATTAAAGATTGTGTGATATAAGTCCATTTATGTAAAGTTATTTGCGGGAGTGAAGGAAGGGCGAGGAAGAGAAAGACATTAAGATTCAATGAATAAAGAAACTGGGAACAAATACAGCTATCACTCTTACATGACTGTTATATAATATACTGTCAGATGAAAGAAAGGAATGCTACACTTAGGCTTATGATTGGATTCTACCTGGTGGAATAGAAATCAACCCCAGAAGTCCCTGGTGTGTATATATGTTTTATCTGCATGTCTGAGCCAGGAGAAAGGAAAGGAAGGGTCCATACCAGTTCACCCCTGGATACTTGAGATGGTGGAAGGGATTATAGCCTTTTCTTTACACATTTTGTGTTCATTTTCTCATTAAAAGCAGTGCATGGTAATTTATATAATTACAAAAAATCAATTTAAAGAAATATTAAAAAAAAACAACAACAAGAAAGCTATTCTAGGGAGGGAAAAGGGGAAAAAAAATTTACCCTGGGGTAGATTATTTTAAGTTTTATGCTTAACAGGTAGTCTATGTAAATGGTACAAAATTCAAAAGATACATAAGGCTCTATGGGGAAAGGGAAGTCTTCTCCTACAGCCACCTCTTTCTCCTCCTGGAGGCAGCCAGTTTCGCCGGATGGGGTTGTTTGCCTGTGGTCTGCCCTGGGTATCCTTTCAAGATGCTCTGTGTTTTTGCAAATATACATTTGAATGTAAAAATAGGGGAAGGGAAAGTCATGCCTCCCTCCCCCACCCCACCCCCAATGGTAGCACTAAACACTGCTTGGGTCTTTTCTAAGTTAAAAATATTTATTGGACGTACAGAGCCACCTGACTCCTTTTACATTTGTTGTACGTATATTCTATTATTTACACTGGTTTTGTTTAACCAGCCTTTATGATGAACAAGCCTTGAGGTGTTTTCAGTCTCTGACTTTGGAAACAATGCTGAAGTAATTACCTGCCAGGATATCCTTAGACATTTATGGGTATATCCATAGAATAAATAACTTGAAATGGAACTGCCAGATTTCTCTCCCGAGAGGAGGTACAAACTGATGGTTCTTTCAGACATGTGTGAAAGTGCTAGACAGTCTTCAGAGATCAGTGCTGCCTTGGAGATGGGTATCGTATAAAAGCAGCAACAGGAATTTTAGACAAGGCGTTAGGAAAGCCAGGGCCTTCTCAACTGCTCCTCTAAGGCTCTTCTCTTTCCAGAAGTTTATTTTTGCTCAAACCTTGTTTTTTATGTTTCAGATGGCAAGGTTGTGAGGAAGAAATAAACATCAGTCAGTTCATAGTGAGCTGCTATTATGTGCCAGGTGCTGGGTTAGGTCAGTTTCCAAATATCATCATTTTAATTCTTGTAGCACACATATATGAGGTATGTATTTGACATTTACTACCCACAGTTCACAGATGAAAAAAGTGAGGCTCAGAGAGGCCAGGTAGCTTACCTAAGGTCACACAGTAGGTAAGTGGCAGAGCTAACTTGCTGAGTGTGTCAGAGTACTTACGTTCTTTCTGATCTTTCTCCTTTCTCTTAGAGAATTAGAAATCTCTATAGCTCTAGCACTGCAGCAAAGGTAGGGATGTACTGAGCAAAAACTAGGTACAGAAGACTGGTGTCACTTAGAGTTGAAATATGAATGTCTGCCATTGCTTGTGCCTTGGAAGCTCTGTAAATAGATTTGTGGGTTGTAGAGGAAGTTTGCTTTTGGATTATATGGATTGTCCTTAATGTACAAAGGGCTGTGTTCCAAAAATTCTTTAACTCTGAAAGAGAAGACACGGCCTGAGGCAGTGACGCTCTGACTGAAGCACGAAGCCCACGTAAACCTGCAGTGTTCTGAACAGTATTGGTGGCCATAACGTCTTGGCACTCCTGGTCCATAGCAAGATGCATAGGTGAGGATGTACGAATAGGTAAGAGATATAAGATATAAGGAAAATATGGCAGTGTCTCCCACATCTGGGAGCTGGGATGGGGTTTGGGGGCATGGCTAAAGTGAGGCTCAGGGCTGGCACAAAACTCAGGGCAATAGAAAGCTTACTTAGGTGAAATTGTTAAAAGCATCACTGCTAAATGGAATGGGGCCATGTATTATTTTTGCAAGTCAAATGTATGTAGATTGGCAACTGTCTGTACTTTTTGTTTCAAATGGCTTTATTAGACTAATAGCCTCTGATACAAATGGGCTTCAATTAAACAGCCTGAATATAATTTGGTGTGATTTCTCAACTCAAGAAATAAGGGGATTTTTTCCTCCCATAAAAACCAGGATTAAAAAAAAAAAAAAAACAGGGTAAATTTTCTCATAAGCGATAGAGCTTATTGTGGTACTTGTTCATTTTTCTGTTCATTATCAAAAGTGGTGTGATTTCCACTTGATGGAGATTAGATGGTACTCTTTTGAGCTAATGTTATGAGTCAATCACTAGATTACTTTGTGCTTCAAGACTGAAAGGAGGGACTTCCCTGGTGACCTGGTTAACACTTCACCTTCCAATGCTGGTGATGTGGGTTCGATCCCTGGTTGGGGAGTTAAGGTCCCACATTGCCTCATGGCCCCAAAACAAGAACATAAGCAACAGAAGCAGTACTGTGACAAATATGAAGACTTTAACAATGGTCCACATTAAAAAAAAAAAAAAAAACTTATAAAAGATTGAAAGGATCCAGTGTTGTGATGTCCTCTTCTCCTTAGCCTTGTCTTCTGGAAGTTTGGTGGGATAGCATTGGATGAACAAAAGCTTATGTCTCACCTCTAATGATACTCCAAAGCATGCAATAAGCAGAGAGTGGTTTCCTGAGACAGAAGAGGAAGCCAAGCTAACAAGTCTCTAGTTGGTTAGAGGTGGATGGGGATAGGTGAACCCTGACCCACCCTGTCGCAAACGTCAGCTCTTACATGTCTATGCCCCGCAACTGACACTGGGCGTTTCCATGTTGCTGCTACTTCCTGAAAGTTTGTAACCGTTGATGATGTTTAACTGCTTTGATCCACTAACTTAATAGCCATTGGTAGGTGGTGTCACCTGCTAATTATTACCAGGTATTAGATAGTATCTACTATTATTACTATTAGAAGTTCCTATGTGATTGTGTATGGCTTCAGTTTGAGTTTCATCTAAAAGAATATACTTTTTCATTTTACAAATATCACAGTGTGAGGCACATGTGAAATAATCATAAAAGCTGAAACAAGAGTCTCAGCCAAAAAATGCATGCTTATGTAACACTTCCACCTTTTATGGAGTTGATCTGAGATTCCCTGGTTTTTCAGCTTGAACATCATGGAAGATATGGTTAAATGAAGTTTACCCTTCCCAGAATCTGTCGAGCATTTCATTTTTGAGGGGGGGAGGGTGGTTATGCTGTAACACCAGTGGGTGTTTCTTAGTGATAGTTTGGGTTTTTAGTTAACTAATAGGGTTTGTTTTTGCTTTTATTTTTAATTGAGATATAGTTGAGATGTAATTGGCATACAGTAAAATGCACAGTTTGAAAGTGTACCTTTATAAGTTTTGAGATGTGTATGTACCCGTTAAACTATCACCGCAGACAGGATAATGGACAAACCCCCCTCCCTCAGGAGTTTCCGCTTGTTCACTCCTGTCCCTTCCTGTCCTCCACCCTCACCCCAGGCAACCACCAGTCGGGTCCAACACTGCAACCCCATGGACTGTGGCCCGCCAGGCTCCTCTGTGCCTGGGATTTCCCAGGCAAGAATACTGGAGTGGGTTGCCATTTTCTTATCCAGGGGATCTTCCCAACCCCGTAATCAAACCCAAGTCTCCTGCATTGCAGGTGGATTCTTTACTGCTGAGCCACCAGGGAAGTACCTTCTTTCACTCAGCACAGTTATTTTCAGATTCATCTATGTTGTGTATAGATGATCCAGTTGTGTATATCCATCCAGTATGGCTGGATATACACAGTATATCCATCCAGTATAGCTGGATATATGCAGTATATCCAGTATTTTCTATAGCTGATCAGTATTCCATTGTATGGATATACAACAGTTCATCATCTGCTCACCTTTAATGGACATTTGGGTTGATCCTGGCTTTTGGCTAGTTCAGATGAAGCTGCTATGAACATTTACATGTAAATCTTTCATTGGATTTATGCTTTTCTCTTGGGGAAAAATTTAAGAGTGAATAGCTGGATCACATGGTAGGTGTATTCAGCTTTTCAAGAAATGCCATCAGCAGTGTCTGAGTCCCAGTTCCTCTGTACCCTCACTAATGCTTGGTGTGGTCAGCCTTTTTCGTTTCGTCACCCTCATAGATGTGGTCTTCTGGTTTGGTTGCATTTCCCTAATGATTAATGACGTTGAACATCTTTCCATGTGTTTATTTATCATTGGTGCAACTTGTCTGGAGAAATGCCATTCAGACTTTTGCTTCCGCCCCCTTTTTAAATTGGGTTATCTTCTTCTTACTGTGTTTTTAGAGTTCTTTTTATATTCAGAATACAAATCCTTTTATTAGATTTATGCTTTGCAAATCTTTCCTCCTCATGTGTCTTATCTTTTCATTCAGTGTCTTTGGAAGAGCATAAGTTGTTAACTTTGATGATGGGTTTACCATTTTGAAAGAATCTATTTTATTTACAGTATCAAAAGCATTTTCAAACTTAATAACCACACTTCCACTTGCAGCTAAGGTAGAGGAACAGAGACTGTACTTACTCTTGCACTTGGAAAAGAACCCAAGAAAAATATATAAAATCATGATATTTGAGACCCTGAGCACCAGGTGACAAAGGACAATGATCTTTGAATCCTGGGCAACAAATAATTGTCCCAGCCTAGTGCCTTGAGAGTGCCCAGGCTGCGGTGCAGAGAGGGCGAGCTGAGGCTGAACCCCTGAATAAAGGAGCACAGGATGAGTAGAGTTTAGAAGACAGAAGACTGGAGAGGAGAGAGACCTCCTGAGGGTTCCCTGGAGAACCAGCAGGATGCTGATCAGCGCAGTGTGTGAGCAAATGATCTAAGACTGTGGAAACCAGGGGGTGCTTAGATCTTATTTCCACTGTGGTCTCCTCCTACCCCTCACTCAGAGCACTAAATAACTTGTGCCCCGCTTCCCTATTCCCCACCCCCACTCTCTAAATAACCCATTTCCAACTATAATTCAGAAGAGAGCATTTTTTAGCCTCACCAGTTTCCCTAGAGTAGCAGTCCCCAACCTTTCTGGTATCAGGGTCCAGTTTCATGGAAGACAGTTTTTCCACAGATTGGGGTTGCCAGGGGTGGTTTCAGGATGACTCAAGTGCATTACATTTATTTTGCACTTTATTTCTATTATTATTATGTCAGCTCCACCTCAGATCATCAGACATTAGATCCTCGAGGTTGGAGACCCCTGCCCTAAAGAGTCTCTGAGTCATAATTCTCAAAATTTACAAGACAATCCAAGATGTTGGCATTAGAATCTCCCCAAATGGATCTTAACTTTGGCATGATTTTTAGTTTGTCAAAGATGTGAGAACCAGGTAGGATGGAAAAACAGACTGAGTTCCAGAGGAGTGTGGCGCTTCTGGGTTCTGCACCAAACTCTCTGTGTGGAGGGGGCAGTGATGTGCCCAGAAGTCTGCACACCTGCGCAGCTGGGCCTCTGTGTTCCCTTGGGAAGAAGAAGGTGTAGACTGTGGCCCTGGCGGCCTGACTTGTGTGCCACACCAGCCTCAGGTTTGGAACCACAGACCTGAGGGAGCTTGGGAAGCCACCTGAATATGCTGTCCATTTATGGACTCATCAAATGATGGCTTCAGTTATTTACCATCTGTCTCAGGCCTGCTGCAGGCTGGGCATTGCTCCGGATGCTTGGATCCAACAACAAACAGGAGAAATCCCCACATTGTAGTGATGCCTGCATTCTAGTAGAGAAGACATACCATCAACCAGAATGTCAGGTGGACAGAAGTACCATAAGGAAAATAAAGCAGGAGATGGGATGTGGGTGACCAGGAGGTGGTGGGAGTGGGGATGATGCTGTTTGTACAGGGTGGTCAGGAAGTCTCTTTTTGAGCAGAGACCTGAATGAAGCATGTATGGGGTGTGGGGAGGCTGGTTGGGGACCTAAGTGGTTAAAACGGGGTCCTGAGGTGGGAGTGTGCTTTGTAAGGAGGCCGTGAGGCTAGAGCAGGGTGAGGAGGGGCAAGAGAAAGGAGCAGAAGACGCAGGAACCTGTAGATGTGTGAGTGACAAAGTGAGCAGAGAGTCTGAGCAGATGAGTAACGTGGTGTGATGTGCATTGTGTGGGAATCCCTCTGGCTTCAGTGGGGAACAGACTGTGGGATCAGGAACTCGGCTAGGAGAGCATCCCACATGCAGGCTGATGGTGATGTGGACCAGGGAGCTGATGAAATGGTCAGATAGATGGGTTTGAAGCTAGAGCAACGGGATGTGCCGATGTATTCAGTGTGTGGTGTGAGAGAAAAGGAGAGATATAAAGGAGTCCACGTACTTTTTCCAAAGTAAGCGAAGAACAGAGTGGACATTCACAGACATGGGGAAGCTTGGAAAAGGAGTACCTTGTGGAGCATGGGGCCAGTGGGAATCAAGAGTTTGATTTTAGACACATTAGTGTCCAAGTGACAGTGTTTAATAGGTAGTCAGATCTCAGTGTGTATTCAGGCAAGAAGTCAGGACTGAAGGCGGCCTGAGACCGTGGCTAGGCAAATGGCCAGGTTGCTGGGAGTTTCCACATAGACTGAGCTGCCCTTGGAAGTGGCTCTTTGCCCTGATGAAGCCGTCCTGTTTGGGGGTCCCTTACTTTCTAATGGACATTAACATTTTCATGATTATGTTCATTTGGCTTCACTGAGGCTTCATTTGGAAGCTGGCTGCACCTACCTGCTGGAAGGTGTACCCGAAAAATAAGAAAAAATAGACTTAATTGAATAAGAATTCTTTCTTGTTTACAGTTACAACTTTGAAGAGGTTAGAGATGAGGGCTCGGCTGCCATTGGTCTTGTGATGTAACACTTTTCACGATGCCAGGGGCTTTTTGTTTGTTTAAAACAGACTCAAGTCCAGGCTGGATCTTTTGGGAATGAATCTTGGATGGGGGGAGTAGATAAAGAAAAGCTGATGTTGGAAGAGGGTCTGGCTGGACCACTTTCCTGGTAGTGTTTGTTGATACAAGTGGGTGATATTCATGTGCAAAGTAAGGAGGTGGAAGAATTTCAAGGTTCCTTCTAGGCTCTGTGGGTCTGACTCTAGTTTGTGGGGTCTTTCAGGCCCCTTTAGTGGCTTCTCAGCACCCTCCTCACCCAGAGAAATTCATTCTGCCTGCCCCTCCCTTTGTCCAAAGGAAAAATGAATTTGCAGGAATTCTTGTCATCTTCCTTCAGAGACGTGAAGGTAAGATACAATTTCCAACTGTTCTTCAGGACTTCAGATTCCTCCCTTTGTCCTTCAAAACCAGGTCGACTTCGACAAGGCGGCCTGGCCACTGTTTCAAATTTCAGTTCAGGTCCTAAAGGTTCCTCCCCTTTTCAGATGAGAGGAGAACTCAAGTTGGAGGGAAACCGTTTTAGTCTGAAGGCTTTTATGAAACTGTCTGCATTCACTCCTCTGAGCCTGGAACCGTTTCCAGGAAGAAGTAGGTGACAGGCTATCCAAATAAAGAGTCACCTTTTGAAAGCACTCCAGCCCAGCAGCGTGGGGGCTTTTTATGATCCTGACTTGTATCTTGAGAGCAGGCAGGCCAGAGCTGGGTCTGGGCTCTGTTCCTCCTCTCCCTCTCCTCCCCTTAGCGCACTTTGATCTGTGAAGCATGTCTAATCCTCAGCCAAGTCTGCTAGAACTTTATCCAAAGCAGGAAAAGGGGAAATATTTTTCCTTTCTTGGGTGGATTTGTATTTATATAAACCCTTAGCAATGCTGATGGAGCCAAGTGGCCTGCACACAAGTCTGAGGATCAGGGTGTTGGAATGACTGAGTGCAAGATCGGGCAGGGTAATGGGTCTCTGTACCCTGGGTCAGCTTTGACATGGGTCAAAGGTCTGGAGAGGGTGGTGTAAGTCCTGGTGTGCATTTTGCTGGAGGATGTGCTTATATATAAGGCCGTTTATACAGCAGCTCAAGCTGAGCCAGCAGCTGATCAATTAACTCCAGATCATAACTCCAGTGAGATGTCTGTATGTATGTGAATGATTAGTTCACTTTATTTCTTCTGTCATCACTAAGAATATAGGATGTGGAAGGTCTTAGCTGTCCTCTGAAACTTTAGTGTCGGAAACTTGACCTTTTCACAGTGTGTCTGTTATTGATTTACTGATACTTGCATGAATCTGTCCACACCATTTTGGACCAGCCCTTGCCACTTCTCAAGGGTAGTGAGTTTTTGCTTTTTTATTGATGTAACACTGATCTGTAACATTATGTAAGTTTCATGTGTACAACATTATATTTCTACTTCTGTCTACCCTACAGTGTACTCACCACCAAAAACTCAGTTTCCATCCATCACCATCCATTTCAGTTCAGTTGCTCAGTTATGTCCAACTTTTTGCGACCCCATGAACCGCAGCGCACCAGGCCTCCCTGTCCATCACCAACTCCCAGAGTTTACCCAAACTCGTGTCCATTGAGTCGGTAATGCCATCCAACCATCTCATCCTCTGTCGTCCCCTTCTCCTCATGCCTTCAATCTTTCCTAACATTAGGGTCTTTTCAAATGAGTCAGCTCTTTGCATCAGGTGGCCAAAATATTGGAGTTTCAGCTTCAACATCAGTCCTTCCAATGAACACCCAGGACTGATTTCCTTTAGGATGGATTAGTTGGATCTCCTTGCAGTCCAAGGGACTCTCAAGAGTCTTCTCCAACACCACAGTTCAAAATCCTTTTTAACTCCCCTGAGGTCATCCTTTCCCTCCTGGGAGCCACTGTTCTCGTCTCTGTATCTCTATGTTTGTTTATGTTTAGTTTGATTTGTTCATTTGTTTTTGCTTATTAGGTTTTTATATTCCCTATGAGTGACATCAGACAGTATTTATTTTTCTTCACCTTATTTCAGGGTGGTGAGTTTTTCCTGCATGTCTCATATCGATATGATGGCTTTCTTGTCCTAAAACCACTTCCTTTAAGCTTCAAGTGGTGCCTCATGGTTCTATGTTTCTAGGCTACAGCATGATTTGTTTTCAGACTTTCTAGAGAAATCTTGTATAAAATCTAAAGATAGCATCCCTTGCTCTTGTGATATCCTGATTTGTCTGTTGTCACTGTTGTTTAGTCACTAAGTCGTGTCCTACTCTTGCAACCTCATGGACTATAGCCCGCCAGGCTCCTCTGTCCATGGGATTTCCCAGGCAAGAATACTGGAGTGGGTTGCCCTTCCGTCCTCCAGGAGACCTTCCCAACCCAGGGAGCAAACCCATCTCCTGCATTGGCAGGCAGATTCTTTACCACTCAGCCACCAGGGAAGCACATTGTCTGGGCTAGTCTGGACATGATGAAGTTATTGACAACAGCCAGTGTACAGAACATTGATATAAATCAATCTTTTTAAAAATTTTTTTAAAATTTATTTATTTTAATTGGAGGCTAATTACTTTACAATATTGTAGTGGTTTTTACCATTCGTGACACTGTACAGGAGACAGGGATCAAGACCATTCCCATAGAAAAGAAATGCAAAAAAAGCAAAATGGCTGTCTGGGGAGGCCTTACAAATAGCTGTGAAAAGAAAAGAAGCGAAAAGCAAAGGAGAAAAGGAAAGATATAAACATCTGAATGTAGAGTTCCAAAGAATAGCAAGAAGAGATAAGAAAGCCTTCTTCAGTGATCAGTGCAAAGAAATAGAGGAAAACAACAGAATGGGAAAGACTAGGGATCTCTTCAAGAAAATCAGAGATACCAAAGGAATATTTCATGCAAAGATCAGCTCGATAAAGGACAGAAATGGTATGGACCTAACAGAAGGAGAAGATATTAAGAAGAGATGGCAAGAATACACAGAAGAATTGTACAAAAAAGATCTTCACGACCCAGATAATCACGATGGTGTGATCACTGACCTAGAGCCAGACATCCTGGAATGTGAGGTCAAGTGGGCCTTAGAAAGCATCACTACGAACAAAGCTGGTGGAGGTGATGGAATTCCAGTTGAACTATTCCAAATCCTGAAAGATGATGCTGTGAAAGTGCTGCACTCAATATGCCAGCAAATTTGGAAAACTCAGCAGTGGCCACAGGACTGGAAAAGGTCGGTTTTCATTCCAATCCCAAAGAAAGGCAATGCCAAAGAATGCTCAAACTACTGCACAATTGCACTCATCTCACACACTAGTAAAGTAATGCTCAAAATTGTCCAAGCCAGGCTTCAGCAATATGTGAACCGTGAACTTCCTGATGTTCAAGCTGGTTTTAGAAAAGGCAGAGAGGAACCAGAGATCAAATTGCCAAAATCCGCTGGATCATTGAAAAAGCAAGAGAGTTCCAGAAAAACATCTATTTCTGCTTTATTGACTATGCCAAAGCCTTTGACTGTGTGGATCACAATAAACTGGAAAATTCTGAAAGAGATGGGAATACCAGACCACCTGATCTGCCTCTTGAGAAATCTGTATGCAGGTCAGGAAGCAAAAGTTAGAACTAGACGTGGAACAACAGACTGGTTCCAAGTAGGAAAAGGAGTTCATCAAGGCTGTATATTGTCACCCTGTTTATTTAACTTCTATGCAGAGTACATCATGAGAAATGCTGGACTGGAAGAAGCACAAACTGGAATCAAGATTGTTGGGAGAAATATCAATAACCTCAGATATGCAGATGACACCACCCTTATGGCAGAAAGTGAAGAGGAACTCAAAAGCCTCTTGATGAAAGTGAAAGTGGAGAGTGAAAAAGTTGGCTTAAAGCTCAACATTCAGAAAACGAAGATCATGGCATCCGGTCCCACCACTTTATGGGAAATAGCTGGGGAAACAGTGGAAACAGTGTCAGACTTTATTTTTCTGGGCTCCAAAAATCACTGCAGATGGTGACTGCAGCCATGAGATTAAAAGACGCTTACTCCTTGGAAGGAAAGTTATGACCAACCTAGATAGCATGTTCAAAAGCAGAGACATTACTTTGCCAACAAAGGTTCGTCTAGTCAAGGCTATGGACTGCAAGGAGATCCAACCAGTCCATTCTGAAGGAGATCAGCCCTGGGATTTCTTTGGAAGGAATGATGCTAAAGCTGAAACTCCAGTACTTTGGCCACCTCATGCGAAGAGTTGACTCATTGGAAAAGACTCTGATGCTGGGAGGGATTGGGGGCAGGAGGAGAAGGGGACGACAGAGGATGAGATGGCTGGATGGCATCACTGACTCGATGGACGTGAGTCTGGGTGAACTCCGGGAGTTGGTGATGGACAGGGAGGCCTGGTGTGCTGCGATTCATGGGGTCGAAAAGAGTCGGACACGACTGAGTGACTGAACTGAATTGAACTGAACTGAACAATCTGAGGGAGCCAGAGAAAGTCACACCTTAAATTTGGTTTGACTTGATTCCCAAAGAGTCGGACACGACTGAGCGACTGATCTGATCTGATTTGACATAAATCAGCCATGGGTATACATGTGTTCCCCATCCTGAACCCCCTTTCCACCTCCCTTCCCATCCCATCCCTCTGGGTCATCCCAGTGCACCAGCCCTGAGTGCCCTGTATCATGCATCAAACCTGGACTGGTGATCTATTTCAAATATGATAAATATACATGTTTCAATGCTATTCTCTCAAATTATCTCACCCTAGCCTTCCCCCAAAGAGTCCAAAAGACTGTTCTTTACATCTGTGTCTCCTTTGCTGTCTCGCATATAGGGTCATCGTTACCATCTTTCTAAATTCCATATATATGCATCAATATACTGTATTGGTGTTTTTCTTTCTGACTTACTTCACTCTGTATAATAGGCTCCAGTTTCATCCACCTCATTAGAACTGATTCAAATGTATTCTTTTTAATGGCTGAGTAATACTCCATTGTGTATATGTACCACAGCTTTCTTATCCATTCATCTGCTGATGGACATCTAGGTTGCTTCCATGTCCTGGCTATTGTAAACAGTGCTGAGATGAACATTGGGGTACACATGGCTCTTTCAATTCTGGTTTCCTCGGTGTGTATGCCCAGCAGTGGGATTGCTGGGTCGTATGGCAGTTCTATTTCCAGTTTTTTAAGGAATCTCCACACTGTTCTCCATAGTGGCTGTACTAGTTTGCATTCCCACCAACAGTGTAAGAGGGTTCCCTTTTCTCCACACCCTCTCCAGCATTTATTGCTTGTAGACTTTGGATCGCAGCCATTCTGACCGGCATGAGATGGTACCTCATTGTGGTTTTGATTTGCATTTCTCTGATAATGAGTGATGTTGAGCATCTTTTCATGTGTTTGTTAGCCATCTGTATGTCGTCTTTGGAGAAATGTCTGATTAGTTCTTTGGCCCATTTTTTGTGATATAAGTCAGTTTTTTATTTCACTGTTCTTTGCTCTTTCCAAACTCCAGATTCTGGCAACCTCTCTGGAGGAATTCTACATATTCATAAGTGCCATGGGAACCACATTCACCTGCTGTCCCAGGATGTTCATCCTGGCCCCCAGGAATATGTGTCTGATGGGGCCTCACACTTCAAAGGGGAACCTTTTCCAAGTTTCTCCCAGGCATCTCGTCCCAATGCTGGGGTGGACACTTGGGCAAGAAAACTCCCTGGGGACCCTAGGACTCTATCAGCAGGTGGAGAGAGTCTAGACAGAAAAACATCCTGGAGGAGGAGGAGAGGATGGGGGCTCTTGTTTCACTACAAGTAATGGAAATGACTGGGGGCTGGGGGGAGGGTTGTAGAAGTGGGAATTTCAAAGTTCTGAGTGTGAGGAAGAATGGTGCAGAGGGTAGCATGTATGCAAATAAAAACATAAAAATGAAGAAGAAAAAAAGACATTAAGAAGAGGAAGTGTACACTTGTGATGTGAGGGAAGAAGATCTGCAAAGAAATTTTGTCAGCAGTTTTTTTTCCCTCCTTGGTTGAACTTTTGCCAAATGCTTGATCTGAGGTCCCAGCTCTTTTGATCCAGAAGAGACCTGTGTGATGATCCATCCAGGAGGCGCCTTGGACCAAATGCCATTCTTCTTAGTGGAGCATACCTGAGACGCTTAGTCACCTCCTTCTGTTCCTCAAACAAACAAAAAGCTTTATGTAATTAAAAGCAAACATAACTATGAGGACAATCATCTTCTGTCCCGAATTGGGTTAAACAAGGAAAGGCTGGGTTTGTCTGCTCCCAGGGGAACACTGGGCAAAAAAGGAAAAATTCAAAGGGTGCGTCATCTGTGCCCCGATTTGCAGGGGGAGGCTTGGCTTCCATTGAATTACTCATCAGGAGTGTCTGAGGGCTTCACAGGCTAGCATCATTTTTATTGAATTGAATGCGTCAAAGAAGGCATCAGGAGCGTGGTCTTTGTTTTTCCTTCTGCCTGTAACCATCACCACTACCACCACCTTGGAGGGTGCTGGGAAGAAGCTGAAGTGTTGAAATTTTGTTTGTTCAGTGCAGCCTAATGGCAGGCCATGAAAACTTGCTGAAGGTAGGTACTGAGCTGTGCCCATAGTTCAAGGTCATCTCTAAGAACCCCAGCTGTCCTGCTTCTGTAGGCTTGTTGTAGGTTGTACTCTCTTAATGATAAGACTTTAAAATTGTCCCCAAAGCTTCAAGGCACAGAAGGGCATTTCTGAGTGATTTTTTTAAAACAAAGTCCCAGCATTAATAATCAAAACTGGAGAATGCAACAGATCTTGGAGACAGAAATGCCTTTACACTGTTAACTTCCCTAGAACTCACTGGGTTCCAACATTTTGAAGAATGACATGACTAAATGGTGAAATGAAAACAGTTCTGGAAGAGATTCACAGTGTCTGATGGTGTGAGTTTTTGCAGCTGCCTTTGGAATTCATAACTTAGGATGTGTCCGATTATTAAGTGGTCCAATCAGTCTGACTATTTCCAAAAGGAACAAATTGAGCCAAAAGCAAAGTGTTCACGGGAGGAACGCAGAATCCCTGAAGTTTAGGGAACGCTTCTTGGAGTCTCAGAGTGCCCTAAGAGTATATGGTATGGCGAGGTGCCGGACGAGAGCTGTGTGCACCCCAGCTGACTTCCCTGTGACTGAGCAGAAAGATGCCTGCTGAATCTAGAGGTACCCCAGTTTCCTGGCGAGTTCAGCAGTAACTCCCAGGGGACCTCCCCGGAGTGTTTTGAGGGTGGCCTAGCTGGCTTTCTTGTTAACTCAGCAGCACCCAGTGGGGGCAGCTTTTCAGGGACTCCAGTTGGCACCCCCGTCTAGCCTCATTTCAACAGCATGCTCCCCACCTTCCCCCACAAGACAGCTTCCTGGGGAATTTTGTCAGCACCCAGAGGACAGTTCGGCCACCTGACCGTGAACTAGTCTGGCCTGGGCAGCCCAGCAGGCTTCTCCCCGATCCAGGGACCGCACCCCACCCCACCCCAGCTCATGAGGTCTGACTCTTGGCCTGGCCGGAGGCTCCCCATGCCCAAGCCCTTCTTCCTTGGCTCTTCTCCCTCAGCCTTGGCATATTCTTTTGAATTCTCTTTCCCCTTGGTAGTGAATCCCTTGTAATAGGTTAATAATTATTTATATTAAATCTTAGTCTGTGGTTTCTGTCTCCTGAGTAGGCTGAACCATAGAGCCAGTAAATCTTAGCCAAGACAGGAACTAAGGCTAATTCCAGAACCAAACTGCTTTGTATCATTTCTCTGTGATCAGCAGTTTCATATACACTGAGGTGATTATTGTGATTAAAGTGCTGTAGACTGATTTATTTTTGTCTTTTTAAATTTTTATTGGCGTATAATGGATTTACAATGTTGTATTAGTTTCAGGTCTATAGCAAAGTGAACCAGTTATACATATATTTACTGTTTTTTATATTCTTTTCCCATATAGAGTATTACAGAATACTGAGTAGAGTTCCCTGTGCTATACAGTAGGTCCTTATTAATTATCTTTATACAATAATAGAGTGTATATGTTAATCCCAAACTTCCAGTTTATCCTTCCCCCCAGTAACCGTAAGTTTGTTTTCTACATCTGTAACTCTGCCTCTGTTTTGTGAGTAAGTTCATTTGTACTATTTTTTTTTTCTTGGTTCTATATATATATAAGTGATATGATGTTGTCTTTCTCTGACTTCATATGTATGACAGTCTCTAGGTCCATCCATGTTACTACAAATGGCATTATTTCATTTTTTTATGGCAGTAATATCCATTGGATATATGTACCACATCTTCTTTAGCTACTCCTCGGTCAGTGGACATTTAATCGCTTCCATATCTCGGCTATTGTAAAGAGTGCTGCACTGATCACTGGGGTGCGTGTTATCTTTTGCAATTATGGTTTTGTCTGGGTGTAAGTGCAGGAGTGGGACTGCTGGGTGACAGGGTAGTTCTATTTTTAGTTTTTAAGGAAATTCCATACTGTTCTCCATAGTGGCTGTACCAATTTACATTCCCACCAACAGTGTAGGAAGGTTCCCTTTTCTCCACACCCTCTCTAGCATTTACCGTTCGTAGATTTTTTGATGATGGCCAATCTGACTGATGTGAGGTGATACCTCATTGTATTTATAGTTTTGACTTGCATATCTCTAATAATTAGTGATGTTGAGTATCTTTTCACGGGCTTTTTGGCCATCTGTATGTCTTCTTTGTTGAGATGTCTCCTTGCTGCTAAGTCGCTTCAGTCATGTCCAACTCTGTGCGACCCCATAGACGGCAGCCCACCAGCTCCCCCAACCCTGGGATTCTCCAGGCAAGAACATTGGAGTGGGTTGCCATTTCCTTCTCCGATGCATGAAAGTGAAAAGCGAAGTCGCTCAGTTGTGTCTGACTCTTAGCAACCCCATGGACTGCAGCCCACCAGGCTCCTCCAACCATGGGAGTTTCCAGGCAAGAGTACTGGAGTGGGTTGCCATTTCCTTCTCCAGGGGATCTTCCCAACCTAGGGATCGAACCTGGGTCTCCTGCATTAGAGGCAGACGCTTTAACCTCTGAGCCACCAGGGAAGTGTCTCCTCAGACCTGCCCATTTTTTGATTGGGTTGTTTGTTTTTTATATTGAGCTACATGAGCTGTTTGTATATTTTGGAGACTAATCCCCTGTCAGTTGCTTCGTTTGCAGTTCATCACATCGGCCTCCAGGGCCTTTGTGCTGGGCTCCTTTCTCTTTTTTGTCTTCTAAGCCTTGTGATCTTTCATTTACTCACTCACTCCTCCATCTACCCACCTGTTCACTTTAGCAGTCAGACACAGAGCCTTAGAGCTGGAAAAAACTCAGAGATGAACAAGGCCATCACCTCAATTCTGTTTTTCGGGTGTGGGAGGTACAACATAACTCACAGCTTCTTAGAAAATTGTTTCTGGTTGTGGTCCCCATTTCCACCTTCCATTCTTTCCCCAGGCCTCTTCAGTCACACACCCGTCCCCACCTTCTGTTAAAGGCTCCAGTCACCTCCAAACCCAGTGGCCCCATGTCTGCTGTTACTTTGCTTATCCACCCAGCAGAATTTGGTACAGCTGGTCACCTCCTTTTCTTGAAGGGGTCTGGTTTCTTTTGTGAAGCCATGTTCTCCTGCCTTGTGGCAGTACCTGGCTGGCCTCTCTTCTTTCAGCTGTCAGCTAGGAGTACCCCAGGCTCCATCTCCAGTTCCTTTCGCTTCTCTATCTACTCACTTTCCTGGGTGACCCCATTCACTTTTATGCTTTTACCGATCGCATGTTTGCTGATTTCTTCTGGATCTCTACCTTCAGCCTTAACCTTTCCCCCAAAGTCCAGAATTGAACAAGTAGTTGCACACTTATTATGTATTACCATGTTTGTCTAACAAATCTAACTTGACCAAAAGAGAGCTCCTAGTTTCTCCCCTTCCCACAAGTCACTTCTCTCTCAGTCTCACAAGTAGCACCACCAGCTGTCGTCTTCCCAGACCAAAGATTTGGAGTTATCCTTGGTTATTCTCCGACTCTTACCTCCATATCCAAGTCATTGGAAGTCCTGCTAACTGCCTACAGAACACAGCAGTCTCTCCATCTCTGTGGGCTCCTCTCCAGACCAGGCCTCTACCTCCTCCCATCTGGGCTCATCTGTGAGCCTCCTCAAGTCCCCCTGCCTTCATTTTGCTGTCCTTACACAGCAGCCAGGGTGATCTTCTCAGATCAGATGCCATCCAGTTCAGTTCAGTTGCTCAGTCGTGTTCGACTCTTTGCAACCCCATGAATTGCAGCACGCCAGGCCTCCCTGTCCATCACCAACTCCCAGAGTTCACTCAAACTCACGTCCATCAAGTCGGTGATGCCATCCAGCCACCTTATCCTCTGTCGTCCCCTTTTCCTCCTGCCCCCAATCCCTCCCAGCATCAGAGTCTTTTCCAATGAGTCAACTCTTTGCATGAGGTGGCCAGAGTACTGGAGTTTCAGCTTTAGCATCATTCCTTCCAAAGAACACCCAGGACTGATCTCCTTCAGAATGGACTGGTTGGATCTCCTTGCACTTAAAACCTTCAGCATGGCTCTTTACCACTTAGAATAAAGACCAAACATTTACCCCTGGTCTGCAGAGTCCCCAGTGTCTGGGCCTCACTCCCTTCCTTCCTCCTCTCATCATGCTTCTCCTTCACCCCACAATCTAGACTCTTCTCTGGGGAACTAAGCATCTTCCTACTTTCATGATTTTTCATTAGTGGTTTCCTCTGCCTGGAATGTTCTTCCCATGGTTTGCTTCGCCTCATCATTCAGATTTCAGCTTTAACGTCATCACCTCAGAGAGGCATCTCAGGCAACCCAGTCACTCTCTCTCATTACCCTGTTTTAATGATCTGTGTAATGAGGTTTTAAGTAGTTATGCAGTTTTTTTCTTACCAATCTTCCTCCTAGACTCTAAGCTTTATGAAATCAGGGACTGTT
This sequence comes from Bubalus kerabau, assembly GCF_029407905.1. Taxonomy (NCBI): domain Eukaryota; kingdom Metazoa; phylum Chordata; class Mammalia; order Artiodactyla; family Bovidae; genus Bubalus; species Bubalus kerabau. The sequence goes on from NC_073625.1 coordinate 20,748,014, forward strand.
GTTTACCTTATTCCTTGCTGTTCTCTCAGAGTCTCTGGTGCTGCCTGTCTCACATTAGTTGGTGGTGGTTATGTACCTGTTGAATGAATGGTGAATTTAGTAGCAGAACCAGACCTAGGACATAAATTTTCCTCTTTTGTTTCATATCTAATTTATACCGGGATTTCTTTTGCCAGTAAAGTCTTTCCTGCCTGTTAAGTTATTGTGTCTCCTGTATACTTAAAGGTTATGTTAAGATTTCCAAAAACAATTCCAAAGCCACGTTACCTTTAATTCATTCTGATTTTAAATTTACTTATAAATGGCACCTTTCATTTAAATATGATAGAAAAGACAACATTCAGTGACATTTTGTGAATTATAGCCCTTGGTTTTAAAACTTTTTTTCCATTTATTCCAATTGGCTATTATAAAATGGCACTTTAAGATACTGTTATAAGTTGGGAAAAGCATGTTTCCATAGTTGTGCATGGTTTTTACCTCGTGATAAAGATGTTGGCTGGTGATGGGTCCAATCCTGGGCTTGGGGTAGAGCAACCAGGTCTGTTGTTGCTCTTGACATGGACTCACTGTGTTACTTCCTACGTGTCAGTTTCTCTTCTTAAAAAGTCATTAATTCATCATCACAATGGATTTTTTAAAAATCAAGACTACCAAAATGTACAACCAACTCTATTTCTTCGGAGCAGCGGCCCACCTGGAGCCTCCCAGCCACTGTGCTGTGAGGAGGCTCAGCTCTGGGGACCCTCCTCTGAGACAGAATCGGGCAGCCAGACCTGCAAAAGCTGGTTTAGTGGGAACCAAGAGGTATTGAGAGATCGCTTCTGCTCCCTTCTCTCATGCTTTTGTGTGTGCACAGTGGCATGTTTTTATTCAAGTGCACTTGATTTACAATTTATGTTAATTTCAGGTATACAGTGTAGTGATTCATTTTTTAGATTATAGTCCATTATATGTTATTATGAGATAATGGCTATAATTCCCAGGGCTTACAGTATATCCTTGTTGCTTATGTATTTTATGTATATTATTTTTTATCTATTAATCTACTCTTAAATTGTCCTTCCCCCTTCCCTCTGGTAACCACTAGTTTGTTTTCTGTACCTGTGAGTGTTTCTGTTTTGCTATATGCATTTGCTTGTATTTTTTAGATTCCACATATAAGTGGTATCATACAGTATTTGTTTTTCATTCTCTGACTTATTTCACTAAGCATAATATTTTCTAGGTCCACTGATGTTGCTGCAAATGGCAACGTTCCATTCTTTTTTATGATCAAGCAACATTCCATTGTGTGTATACACGAAATCTTCTTTATCCAGTTACCTGGTGATGGGCTCCTGGGTTGCTTTCATATCTTAGCCATTGTAAACATTGCTGCTATGAAAATTCGGTGCATGTATCTTTTCAAATTAGTGTTTTCCCAGATATATACCCAGGAGTGTAAATACTGAATCATAGGGTGGTTCTATTTTTAATTTTTTGAGAAACCTCTATGCTGTTTTCCATAGTGGCTGCACTAACTTACTTTTTCACTGTTTACTCCTCCTGTGTATATACTTTCTAGGTTTTATTCTGTTTTAAGACGAGATGTCCTTTTATTTTTCTCTGGCTCTCGTCTTCCATATAAAAGTGACCGTGGAGTTCTCTCATTTTTGCTTCTCTGATAACTCTGTGGGCTTGCAGAGTGGGAGCCTTCCTGCTCATGGGTTTCCAAGGATGCTGCCTTTGCCCTGAGGGGGATGTGGGAACGTGTATGTGTGTATCATTGCGCCTCATCCAGAGTCACGTTTAATTAAAAGACAGCAGTGGACTTTGGGCGGTGGAGGAGTGAACTTTAGACTATTCCAGCTCTAAGAGGCCTTGAAATCTAGATAATTCCTTGTTTAATAGAACTTATATAATTGCTTATTTTAAAATTTCCAGACCACTTTTTCTGTTTTGAGGGATGTTCATAACTTAGAACTTCCTGGATCAGGAAGTGGGTTTTATTTGCATGGAAAAAGGCAGGTTTGGGCCTTTTGAAATATTGTGGTTTGGGTCATCAGAGTGATACATTTTCAGTATTTTGCATAATTGCCAATATTTGTGAATTCTGATGATAAAAAAAAAGACAAGCTCATTTCACTTATCTCCTGTTGTTTTAAGGTAACTCATAATAAAACTTGATTTTCTATCCTTTCACAGGGGAAAAACAGCTGATGAGAGTTCAGTAGCATTTTAACACCAGAAATCTTGAGACAGAGTAACTAAGTAAGAATAGCTTTTCATAACTTTAATGGGCACAAAGATACTGTAGACTTTAGCCTCAGGGGATGCAGTGGTCTGTTGATCTGGCCAGATTTCTGCTTCTTCAGGAAGACTGTATGAAGAACCTACATGAATAGAAAATTGCCAACAGAGGAGAAAGCACCAGCATTTCAAGCTGGCACCTCCCATCAGTGTGAAGCACACTTAGTCTTTTACTTAATTGACTCAAGCATAGAAATAAATTACCTGAGAACCTTTAGGCCTGAATGACCCATTTCACTCCAAACCATTTGTGTTCCTTATCAGTTTATGTTTCTAATGAGAATGCACTTTCAAATTTACTTTCTACAGAGAAATATCAGTCTGTTTTTATTGATTACAGAGAATTCTGTCTTCTGAACTGTGTCATACTTTTTAATCATCTCCCTTTCATTGAATATTTGAGATGGTTACCAAGTTCTCAGTATTTTATATGACTACAGAGAATTCTGTCTGCTGAATTGTGTCATAATTTTTAATCATTTCCTCTTTGTTGAACATTTGAGACGGTTACCAAGTTTTCACTGTTATATAAACAGTGTTGCTATGAACAGTCATTGTATAATTTTTGCCAGAAAGAAAGACCTATTCCTTGAAGCAAATCCCTAAAAATGGAAATATACCAGGTCACATGTATATTTCTCCTTACTCTATTGGTAACACATTTTCTGTGAATATAACATTTCATTTTGCAGTTCCCACCAACTTTGGAATTTCTTTTTATTAGCGTTTGCTAGCAATAACAGATGCATCATGAATCTAAAATTGCCACACTTCCAGGTCTTTTCCAGTCCTGCAAATCAGGACTGTCCTTCTTTTTAGTCTGTCCTTCGCATTCATTCTCTAGCATCTCATAACTTCCTTTGGGGCACCTTTGGGGCACACACAGTAAGTACATCATTCTTCTTTTTGTGTACTTGATTCTCTCCAATGCCTGAACCCTCCCCCTCAAGGTCTTGGCATTAGACTCTTGTATCCCTGCCCTCCTCACACTGTAAGATCTCCCTAAAGTGAAAGTCGCTCAGTCGTATCCAACTCTTTGCATGACTATAGAGTCCATGGAATTGTCCAGGCCAGAATACTGGAGTGGGTAGCTTTTCCTTTCTCCAGCGGATCTTCCTGACCAGGAATCGAACCTGGGTCTCCTGCATTGCAAGTGGATTCTTTACCCACTGAGCTATCAGAGAAGCCCTACTAATTAGATGCTCAACCAATAGCCCTGCTTTTGTTTGAAAATCAAGTTTGTGTTATGGAAATTTGAGCCGATTAGCTTCTATTTTAAGTAGCTAACACATTAGGAACCACTCTCTGTATTATTGATTAGTTTTGGGGTTTTCTTTGGGGGGAGGAAAAGGCTATTTTTCTTACTTTCTTAATTTAGCAATTGGGCACAGTTCTTAAATCCTCAGAATCCTGGCCCTGTACAGTAGCTTGTTTGAGTGCACATGTGTCCTGGAGCTTGTGAGCAATTCTGTTTCTTGCTCTGTCTTCCACAGTTCAAGTGAATTTTTCATATGCATGAAATTTCTTGATGCCTTCAACTTTCCAACTGTTTCAGTGGCTGGCAGCGCTGCTGGGGTAGGACCCAAGCAAAACCAGTTACCTAGACCTTTCCTTTGTGAGTCTGGAAATCTGGGCCGGGGAGCATAAAGCTCTTGGTTTAGAGAAACTGATAGCCAGTGCTTAATAGTCAACTGCAAATTATTTCAAATTCTCTGGCAAACTGGTCTTCTCACCAAAACCTGCAGTACCCCCAGCAAGGAGCCAGCCATGCAGGAACCGCAGCCTGGGACGGGGGTCTGTGCCCTGTGGGCTCAGTAGTTCGGTCGTGTCCGACTCTTTGCAACCCTTTTTAGGACTATAGCCCACCAAGCTCCTCTGACCATGGGGTTTTTCAGGCAAGAATACTGGAGTGGGTTGTCATTTCCTCCTCCAGGGGATCTTCCAGATCCAGGTATTGAACCCACATCTCCTGTGTTGCAGGTGGATTCTTTACCACTGAGAAATTGGGGAAACCAGGGTAGGGGCTTACCGTCTGCATTTGTTATCCTGGGCTCTTAGGCAGCTGCAGGCAGAAGGAGCCAAGGCTGTGAAAATTCCAACTGGGAGAGAGTTCTCAGGGGAAGCCAGAGATCTCCAGTCTAGGTTCAAGCCTTGGGAGTAACCTTGGGACAGAAAGTAGAAATTGAAAGTATCAGGTGAGGAAGCATGGGAGGGCAGCCCAGGAGTGAGGATGTTAATAGGCATGAGTGGTTCAGAACATCCTCTTGGGACAGTTGTAGCCCCATGGTACGTGGTCGGTTGGTTGGTTTAAAGCTCTCTGTGGGACTCGGAGCAAATCTGTTAAACTCAGAGAGCTTCTGACTCATAAAGTGGTATTTGGACTGGATGACTTCCAAGGCTCAGTCTGGTGTAACACACTTTTACTTTGGTTCATTTTATTACTTCGAGAGCATTTAATGTTTATGTTTTTAATTTTCCTTTTTATAATTTGAGATCTTTTCCTGGCTGGTGTCAGATACCATGTATCCATGATACAAGCTGCTGCTAAGTCACTTCAGTCGTGTCCGACTCTGTGCAGCTCCATAGACGGCAGCCCACCAGGCTCCCCTGTTCCTGGGATTCTCCAGGCAAGAACACTGGAGTGGGTTGCCATTTCCTTCTCCAATGCGTGAAAGTGGAGTCGCTCAGTCGTGTCCGACTCTGTGTGACCCCATAGACGGCAGCCCACCAGGCTCCTCTGTCCATGGGATTTTCCAGGCAAGAGTACTGGAGTGGGTTGCCATACAAGCAAATGATGCTAAATTAACTTTTGCAGTCATTTGGCGTTTATATTAGTTTGGTTGTGCATGCTCAGCCATTTTAGTCGTGTCTGCCTCTGTATGACCCCATGAACCATAACCCCCCAGGCTTCTTGGTACATGGGGTTCTCCAGGCAAGAATACTGGAGTGGATTGCCATGCCCTCCTGCAGGGGATGTTCCCAACCCAGGGATCAAACCTGCATCCCTTATGTCTCCTGCAAGCCCTTAGCTCGGTTAAGAAACTCAAATTACATTAGATTCATATTGTTCAAAGCCATTTAAGAATGTTCAAACCAGGAAATAGTTGTCTTTCATAAGAGTACAAATATGTCAATACTTAGTTCATTACTAAATAGTAGCATTTTTGGACTACTTTTCTAGGAAAGATGTGTTCTGGAGTAAAGCAGCAGTCTCTACCTTGCGGGGGTGGGGGGGAAGAGCCCTAGAGATGGGCTCCCCAGGTCACATTCCCCATTCAGTCCCTGCCTAGGCTTGACTCTAGGGACATCACATAACCTCCCTACATATTAGCTTCCTCTTTTATAAAACAGCCTTCCCCCATGCTCAGATGGTAAAAAATCTGCCTGCAATGTGGGAGACTTGGGTTCAATCCCTGGGTTGGGAAGATCTCTTGGAAGAGGGCATGGCAACCGGCTACAGATTCTTACCTGGATAATTCCATGGACAGAGGAGCCTGGCCAGCAACAGTCCATGGGGTCTCAAAGAGTCGAATACAAGTGAGCGACTAACACTTTCACACTTTTCACTTTTGCAGAATGAGGATAAACCTTATAGTAACATTGTAAAGATGAAATAAGAGGTATATTTAAAGCTGTCTGTCCAGTGGTGGCATATGGTTATGGTCTATCAGTGTGATAGACCTTCTGCTGAAGGTGAGATGTTTAGATCTATGGATTTTGAGGCAAAGGATTTTTGGTTTGTATACTCACATGTTGGCATACACTCTGGTTCCCTAGAATTTCAAATCAGTGATACAAGCGATGGCTGTCACAGAGTCAGTGTTTTATTTGCAGTAGCATCTTTCCCCAGTTGGCATATGATTGGTCTCTTTGGTTTATTTACTTTCTAAGTAGGGGGATTTGGCACCATTGTCCACCAAAATCTGTTTTTTGTATTTTTCTGAGCAAGCGCACCATGCTGACCATGAAAACAGAGAAAGATCAGGGTACTCCTGGTTAAGTGGATGGTAGGGAGGAAACCGAAGGCATCGCTGGTCTTAGGGGGGATTTGATGATCTGGTTGGAGAGATTGTATCCAGGGCAGAGTACCCAGATTTCCTTTGGGGCTTGTGGTAATCCAGTAAGTGAATTATCTGTTTTTACTAGCTCCCGTGACTCATAAGAGAGTCCTTTCAAATCTGCACACCTACCTACCCAGGAAATCCTCTTGCCAGCTTGAAGCTGGGCTGTTTACCTTGATAACACACCTTTAGTTGAATGCCCTTCCAGATCATTAATGCAGGGCTTTGTTGCAAGGCTGCTGCGACTCCCATATGCCCAGATCCTAATTACGAACGCCTCCTTGGCAGCTCTGCCTCTCGGGGGCTCCAGGGACCCTGGCTCAGTTTGCCGCGACGTCTAGATACAGATCTCTGGAGCCCGTCTGTGGAAAGGAAGGTGAGGAAAATAGCGGCAGATGCTGTCTTTGTCTGGAACTGTGGCCTTCCCACCACCACCGTTAGCAGCTTGTCCACCTCACTGTGGAGAATGGTCTAAGGACAGAGCCTGTTTTGCTCTGATTGATTGTTTCTTCTCTGACTCTCTCTCCTTCCTACCTCCCCTGTTCCCCCCACCCCCAAGTGCTGGATTCTCTCTATGGTGGTCCAATTTGTGTTTGTTTTTTTAAACTTATATTTATTAATTGCTATAGCATGTAGCATGTGGGATCTTAGTTCCCCGGCCAGGGATTGAACCTGTTCCCCAAGCAGTGGAAGTGCAGAGTCTTAACTACTAGACCACCAGGGAAGTCACAGGGTAGTCCCATTTTTGAAGGCAAGTCTCACTCATTAGGGCTTCCCTGGTGACTCAGATGGTAAAGAATCCGCCTGCAGTGCAGGAGACCTGAGTTTGATCCTTGGGTTGTAAAGATTCTCTGGAGGAGGGCATGGCAACCCACTCCAGTATTCTTGCCTGGAGGATCCCATGGACAGACGAGCCTGGCAGGCTACAGTCCATGTTGTAGCAGAGTTGGACATAACCAAGAAAGTAAGCACAGCACAGATTTAGAGGTGTGCAGACACAAACATACACATGCATACGAAACACTGAAAGCTACTGGGATGATACCTTGTGAGTAGGTTCTCACAAGAACTTTCATACAAGCTATGTATACCCCACTCATTAACGCATGTTTCTCTCTCTGCCTGCAGGGGAGTTGCTGAGTCAGCCCAGACCAGAAGGAGTGGCAGAGATCATCTGCCCCAAGAACGGCAGCGAGCGAGTGAATGTTGCCTTGGTTTACCCACCCACACCAACTGTGATCAGCCCGTGTTCCAAGTGAGTTCTGACCCCATAGCCCCCGTCCCTCACTCTTGGACCTGCCTCAGTCATTGTAAGAACAAAAAGCCAAGTTAAAGTACCTTTCATCAAACTGAAAAGCCACCCTCCCGGGGCAGACCTAGTTTTCTGGGTGATAGCAAAACCATGGCTTATACAACAAACTAGGAACTTTCATGTTTTGTTATTTGTGGTTTTCTTTTGCTGATAAAAGTTACAGCATTTTAAAATAGCTTTCTTGAGATATTATCCACATATTATACAGCTCACTCATTTAAAGTATATGACTATTTTTTTAGTATACTTGCAGGTATAATGCAACTAAAGAGAGCAGTTTTTTCTTTTAATTCTGCCATTGTTTCAGAAAACAGTGAGAGCTCATTAAGTAAGCAAAGCTGTAGAAAACCTGAAGTAGACCCCTTTTTTGCTTGCGGTCTCTGATTCTCTATCAGTCCTGACAATCAGAGGCTGTAGTTTGGACTTAAAGACACAGAACATGCCCGTGTGAACTAACTTCCGTATACAATGTTAGCATTAAACTCACATGATGAATTTAGGTTAACTCATCTGTTTGGCTTTTTCTGTAGTGTTAAGAACCCAGCGGGCCACTTTTACACTGAAATGAAATACCTTTCTTTCTATTGCAAATCTTGAAAAGTAGCAGTCCCTGGTCATCTGGGTGATATGAGCAAAGGCTTCATGAAGGAAATTTCTATTTTTCTTCTTAGTTGACCATACAGAATTTTTTTTTTCCCCCATATCTAAGCTTTGTGTAGGGAGGTTGGAAAGTTCACACTGGAGAATGGTGACCTGTCATGCATCTTGAGAAACTTGCTATCAGGCTGCATTCCTGAGAGCTTGTGTGATAGGAACTCATGTCTCTCGACCCTCCAAGTGTATGCAGAGTGGGGGTCTGCAGGGGCTTTCTCATGCATTCACAGCTGCCCCCTTTTCTCTAAAGCAGCTGACTCAATAGACAGAACATCCCTAATCCATCTTTGCTGGAAAACATCACTGAACACCCAAGGGAAACTTCTCTCAGGCTCTTCTCTTCAGAATGCTTTTGAAGGTTAACATGTTACATAGTGTTAATTCATCACTAGTATATGAATAGCATATTGACCCTGTGAGACCTTGACGTGCTTCTTAGGATTACATATTAACTAAGCAGGAATATTCTACAGCTTTTCTTATTTAATGACCATTCCCCTGTCCTGAGCATACCAAACAAAATGTTACCATTCTTTGAATTGGTCTCCGCTGGTCCCTCTCTTACAGATAGGGTGAGGATAAAGGGATCTTATAGAAACAGCAAGGTCTGGGATGGAGGGAAACGACTGTTCAGTAGATTCTGCATGCGTATAGATTTTCCTGAGCCAGGAGAGATGGTAACCTATTGTCATGGCTATGTGGCATTTAGTAGGCGAGATAGAGGTTGGAGTTAAAATATCCGTTTGTACAGAAACCACAGTGGCACTGAGCCGCTGTTATCAGTGTCTTTTCATGGGCTCCTGATGTCCTGCAGAAATGCTATCAGCTCCCCTCTCACCCAGTTTCTCATACCTAATACGAACAAGCAGCTTTAAAGGCTTGGGTAATCAGAGCCTCATGGCCTGAGACATCGAGATGCTAGAGGGGGTACCTTTAGTGACTGACCTGCTTTTGACCCAGCTTTGTGAATAGTTTTGTTCTGAAACGGATTCTTTTAAAGGGGTCTCATAGAATGGATGGTAGGTTTAGAGGGTAACTCTCAATTCTAAATAAAGGAACATCCTGGAGAACAAAATGTAAACCAGCAGGCCACTGCACGACCCGGTGTAGGCTCTAATTTACAAGTGGACAGCAGTGAACCAAATGTGGGAGATTTGGGGACCAATGAGGAAAACTGTCCCAGCAGGTGGTCCTTAGGCCCACACAGTGTGGGTCTGAGCCTGAGAGTGAGACTCCGGGTCTCAGCAGGCAGCAGAAATGGGGAGACTGGAGTTACTGCCTGGGTTTTGCAACTCCAGCCCCAGTTAACTTAGGCAAGTCACTAGAGAGTAACCTTTTATGACTCTCTCATCTCCTGAAATGCAGGTCAATGGTCAAGATCAGACTTCCTTGATCAGGCATGGGTATCAGAATTTCTAGGGCTAGGCACTAGGCTTTAAGAAACAAGAGTCACTCAGATGGTCGTCGAGTGTGTGCGCTGGAGGTTCTACTCACTGAAGTTCTCCCGCCCGCCCCTGCCCCCACCCCCATGGCTCCCAGGTGGGAGGCCAGCAAGTCTCATCTTCAGGAGAAATTCTTAGTAATCATGCCAGGACGGCAGGCACCAACCAGAGCCATCCCAGGAAAGCCAGAATAAACACCCGATTCTTAGGTCATTGATCTAGATCTTAGTATTTTTTTTAAAGAGACATTCCAAGCTCTTTGACCAGTTTCAGTTCAGTTCAGCCTCTCAGTAGTGTCTGACTCTTTGCGACCCCATGGACTGCAGCATGCCAGGCTTCCCTGTCCATCACTAACTCCCTGTTTGACCATTTTACACCTCTCCCTTATAGGTCAAATGAGACTGGTCATTAACAACCTGCCTCGGACCACATGTAAATGAATGGTGCTATGCTGAGCTTTACAAGCAAAAACCACTGACAACTATTATTTGATTGGATCTTCCTTATGAATTCCAAGCTTTCTATTTTATTATTTTTTAAAAATTTCTAGCTGTTTTGTTCCTCTGCAGAGAGAAAATAAAGAGTAAGTAGTGATTAAAAAAAGAGTGACTTACTCTCATTAAGTCACTTTGGGTGATGGTGAAATCTCTACCAGCATTTCATTGGGAAGAGGTTACATGAATTGAATGGAATGCCTGTCCACTTACACCTCACCTTCCAGGGAGAAACCTAGCATCTGAGTGACTCCTTGGTGCCTTTGCTGATTATCAGATAGAAATATGAGTATTTCCATACTCTGGTGATCCTGGGCTGATTTTCAAAGATATCTGCCTTTAAGATGAGATGAAAGTTCATTTAGTAGCAGATCTGCTGGGTTGCTTTGAAAACTTCTCATCCTAAAGAATATGGATTCTGATACATTTTTTCAAGCTTTATCTGTACACTTCCATAAAAGGTGCCTGTTTAATGGTTCATATGTCTATAGAGCTGGACAACCATCATCACAGTCTCATCCTAGAACATTTTCATCATTTCAAAGAGAAATTTCATGCCCACATGCAGTTACTTCCGTTTAATACAATACCTGGTTCTGTGCAGAAAATAAATATTTTTAGTGCCACTTTCAGTAATGGCCTTGCTCCCTGCTGTGTTGGTATTAAAGAGATTTGTGAGTTTTAAAGAAATTCATACGAACACTTGTTATCCCTGGCCCGGTGCTGTCTAAAGGCAGTGACCTGACTTGCTTCCCCCACTGCCAGCCCTCTGTTTACTGAACAACAGGAGGGAAATGGTGTTTCTTGGAGAGAAATCAGCCTCCTTCAGAACTCTTTTTCTTTTAAAGTATAGGGAGCAATATTTTAAAACCCCAACTTAGTTTTTTAGAGCAGTTTTAGATTCACAGTGAAATGGAGCACAAGGTCCAGAAAGATTCCATATACCCGCCAGCCACACACAGCCTCCCCCACCATCAACATCTCCCACCAGAGTGGAACATTTGTCCCATGGACACCTCCTGATCACCCGAAGTCCATTCTTTATATTAGGATTCACACTTGGTGTTGTACATTTTATGGGTTTGAACAAATGTAGAATGACATGATCTAGCATTGCAGTATCACACACAATATTTTCACTGCCCTGAACATCCTCTATGCTCCCCCTATTTATCCCTGCCTCCACTTTTAACCCTTGGCAACCAGTGGTTTTTTTTTTTTTAGCTTTACTAGGGTAAAACTGATAAATAAAATTGTAAGTTATTTAAAGTGTACATTGTGATTTGATATCCGCATTCACTGTGAAAGGATTCCCATCACCTAGTTAATTAACATATCCATCCCTCACATTTCCCCTTCAGAACTTCTGAGAGGCAACCTCACTGACCTTTAATCTGGACATTAAAGGGGTACTGAGCCTTGGTCATTAGGGATCAGAGGGAGCAAAAATATTTTTTCAGTGGGGAAAGCAAGGAGAAAGTAGAATAAATTTATTTTTAGAACTTTTATCTCTGAATTCCTGTCTCCATTTTATTGCTCTACAGGTTGAGATACTTAAAATTCCAATTTGGAAGGGAAGTGTGAACTCCTTTGGGGAAATGGCAGCTTGCTGTTTGCCTTTCATTTTTAGATACCTTAGAATATTTCTCTTTTTCATTTACAAAGAGATTTCCTTCCTTTATCAAAAGTATATATTCTGAAAAAATGCCGTTTAACTCAATTTATCTACTGATTTTCATTTAAAAGACGGGATCTAGAAGGCTAGCTGTGCATATAGCTAAGACATGTCTTTTACCTTAAGACATATGAGAGAGACATTCAATAGGCAGAGACAAGACAGCAGAGTAGGAGGAGACATGCTCACTCCATCTCATGGAAACAAAATCACAACTAACTGCTGAACAGCAAAACACAAAACCCTGGAACCTACCAAAAAAAGATCCTAGATCCAAAGACAAATATAGACACCGCAACAAGATGGGAGAATAGGGGGACCATTGCAGTCAAATCAAGTTCCATTCCCGCCCAGGTGGGTGACTCACAAAAGCAGAAAATTATTATAATGCAGAGGTTCTCCCACAGGAGTGAAACTGCTGAGTCCTGGGTCAGGCTCCACAGCCTGGGGGTCTGGCATTGGGAAGAGGAGCCCTGAGAGCATCTGGCTTTGAAGATCAGTGGGTTTGATCGCAGGAATTGCACAGGACTGGGGCAAACAGAAACTCCATTCTTGGAGGGAAAACACAAGACCTCGTGTGCCCCAGGACCCAGGGTAAAATGCAGTGACCTCACAAGAGCTGGGGCCAGACCTGCCTGCTGCTATCGGAGGGTTTCCTGTGAAGGTGGTCGGGGGGGTAGGGCTGGGGAACTGGCTCAAGACAAAGATACTCTCAGCAGTAGTTCTGGGGAGTACTCATTGGCATGAGCCCTCCTGGAGGCTGCCATTTTTTCACCAAGACCTGGCCCCACGCAACAGCCTACAGGTTCAAGGGCTGGGATGACTCAGGACAAAAAACCAAAGAGATGGAAACACAGCCCCACCCATCTGCAGACAGGCTGCTTAATGTCTTCCTGAGCCCACAGCTGCCCACCTCTCCCCTTAGACCAACTTCATCCACCATGAAGCACACAGCAGAAGCAAGAACTACAATCCTGCAGAACAGAAACCACAGTGACAGAAAGTTAGACAAAATAGCAGAGATACAAGTCCCAGATGAAGGAACAAGAGAAAACCCCGGAACAACTAAGGTGAAGTAGATATAGGCAAGCTACCTGAAAATTAATTCAGAGTAATGATAGTAAAGATGATCCAAGATCTCAGAAAAAGAATGGAGGAACAGATAGAGAAGATACAAGAAATGTTTAACCAAGAGCAAGGCTTCCCCATTGGCTCAGTGGTAAAGAATCTGCCTGCAATGTAGGAGATGTGGGTTCAATTCCTGGGTCATGAAGATTCCCTGGAGAAGGGAATGGCTACTTACTCCAGTATTCTTGCCCAGGAAATCCCATGGACAGAGGAGCCTGGCGGGCTACAGTCTGTGGGGTCGCGGAGTCGGACACGACTGAGCAACTAACACTCACTGTACAGAGTGCGGTAGTACAGCATCTTTATTTCAAGCTAGATCTGTAAGAGGATGACTTCATTGAACTTCTTGCTGTGCAACACGAAGAACTCAGTAATGAAGACCTGATGGAGTCGGAGGTCCAGAGAAGGGCTGAATCGAGTCAAGAGGAAGAAGAAGTAATTGAAGAACAAGGGGGTTTTCCTTATTTGAAGAGGCATGGTTAGTTTTTGAGGCACAGGACTCAGACATAGAATGGAACAGGAAGGTTTTTGCAGCAGCCATTCACAATGCCACCCAGTGGTACCAAAAAACTGAAAGCGTTTCCTCTAAGATTAGGAATAAGACAAGCCACTATTATTCAACATAGTTTTGGAAGTCCTAGCCATGGCAATCAGAGAAGAAATTAAATGAATCCAACTAGGAAAAGAAGAAATAAAACTGTCACTATTTGCAGATAACATGATATTACACAGAAGATCCTAAAGATGCTACCAGAAAACTACTAGAGCTCATCAATGAATTCAGTGAAGTTGCAGGATACAAATAAATTGGGAGCTTGGGATTGACATATACATCCTATTATATTTAAAACAGATAACCAACAAGGACCTACTATATAGAGCACAGGGAACTCTACTTAGTATTCTGTAATAACCTAAATGGGAAAAGAATCAATATATGTATATGTAAAACTGAATCACTTTGCTGTATACCTGAAACTAACACAATATTGTATAAAATAAAAACTAATAATTAAAAAAAAAAAAAAACTGGAGTGCAACTTACATTCTTCCATGCGGTCTCCTGATAATAAAAGACAAGACTCAGACTGCATTTCAAACTTGGATTATTACGTGTATACTGGAGCATTCCAATTTGAGTCAGATTCCAGCTACTTACTGCTTGCAAGTATTCTCCAATGTAGAATGATTACTTTGCTTAGGAATTTTGGCAGTTATATTGTTAAGACAAGGATATTTAAGACCAATTCAAATAAGCTTTTGTAAAAAGTAGGATGAAGAAGATTCTGTGGTCTTTATCTTACTAGATGGGCAAAATATGTTTAAATGCACTCAGATCAGTTAGTATGGACTTGATTAAAAACTTTTTTTTTTTAAGGAATGGATGAATTTGACTTAATCACAATGGAGAATTTTTCACTGATCTCAGGGTGGGGATGGTATGATATTTCGCAAGGAAAAGAGGCTGAAATGTGGAAGTTGCCTGTGGGGCATGTCACACTGCTTTGCATTGATTTGTTTTGTTCTCTGTAAGGAGTAAGACAGCTCCCTGCCTTGTTGCTGTCACTGGCTGGGAGGAACAGTGTTTCTCTGATTATTTAGTCTCCCATCAGCCACATTGATACTGGAATTTGTTCCCTCTCTGCTCAGGTATCTCCATACTTTCTTGGACAATTAAGTGGAAAAGATAGTGCTTCTTTCCCTTATGCCATCATTTTTACTGTACCCAATCTGTGACTTTAGGAGCACCAATTTTTAAGGGTAAGTCTCTGGGAAGCAGAGAGGGTTTCTTAAATAGATAAGGGCTTCCTAAGGACTTGGAGAGTTTAGGGGGAAACGGCGGGAGGATGGGTTTGGGATGAAGAGATTCCAAAGAGCCGGACACTTTAAGATTACAAATCTTTTATCCAGAATCAAGATGTGTTGGGGATTTAAGAATAAGAAAACTGCTCGATTCTTTTGCCTGATTTACTATAATGCATATATCAGTAACCTTAGATCCTTTTTGGAAAAAAAAAGTCATTTTTTAAAAAACTCATGTAATGCAGGAACATAACATCAGGAAAAGCTCAAGCTGATTAACACAGCAAATAGGTTTTTTAAAAGCAGTGTTGGTATTTATTTTTCCAAGCCTGTTTGATGGATTCTGGAGTTATGCCTCCAAGTTTGAATCCTGTGATTCGTTGGGGCTATGACGGGTGCAGGGCACAGTGGCACCATCCCGTGGGGTCATTCGCTGCATTTAGAGAGACCTTTGCAGGGGAGACATTTAGCATTATTCCTTACACTGAGTGTCATTCAATAAATTCAGCTGTTATTTCTACTAGAAATATTAGTATGCATACTGTGGATGACCTATAAAGGGAATAATTAAAAAAAACTAAAAATCCAAATATAGATGCTTGAGTAAAATCCACTCACTTACCTAGGACCGTCTAGTGTATTAATGAGGTGACTGTGCACAGCAGGTGAGCGTGTGTGCTGAGTGTGTGGAAGGGAAAGCGGGCTCGCCTTCCTGCCCACTGTGAAGGGGTCAAGGTGAAGTACACATGGTTCTGTGAGGCCGCCTACAGCTAGTTAGTAACGTCAGTGTCCTAACCGTGCGTTCCTGGGATGAAGAGACAGGTGGGATCCTTCCTTTCGTATTCTCAATGTCTGGACAATTGACATTGTGGGGATGGAAAAGTGGAGATATAGTGAGGCCAACCCATCAGGAAAGGACTGCTGGGCGGAAGACAGTTTATGACAGTTCCTTAGAGCAGGGGGCAGGTGGGGTATGGAGGACCCAGGGATACAGGGAGAAGCACCTGGAGGGTCAGGAAGCCAAGGGTGAGGGAGGAGCTGTGCGAGGAGCCCCTGTTGTGGTTTCTGCAGGAAGGTGCAGGCAGGGCAGGGGGCAATTGTAGGGTTGGCCAGTTCCCTTGGGCTCTGGGGCATAAAGACAGCCCAAGTCATGTGGAGCCTGGCCCTGGAGTGATTAGGGCAGGTGGATAGTGGCCCAGAGTGTGGCTCGCGATAAAGGGCGTGGTCAGGGGTGTGGATTCTGGATTCCCTGGTGTGGAGTTGAGAAGCGCACGCTTGCATCTGAGTGGTTGACTGTCTCTGGGAACTAATTGGCTGATGCTGGGAGGGGCCGCCCCTCCAGGGTGAGCAAAGCGTCAGAGAACAGAAAAGAGCTGCTTAATACAACATGGTATGGCATCACTTCAGCCTAAGCTCCTAAATACCCTGAGTGCGCTGTCACACCCCAGGAAGGGCAGGTTTTGTGACCTGGGAGGATTTGGGGTCAAGCCTCCCACGCTGACCTCTCCTTTCTCCTGTGGGATCTGTGGGCTATGTGGCAGCTCCCCTGGATGTGCCAGGGTCTCCGTAGGTGTGCACTGTGTCCTCCGCACCAGAGCCCTTCAGGGCCTGTGCCTCGCGTCTCCAGGGATGGCCTCGCCCTGCACCCGCTGCCAGGCTGGGGGTTGGAGGGGTCTGTTCACTCTTCTCCCCCTCTCCCCATACTCGGCCGTCCCCTGAGACCTCTTGCCCCACTTTGTCAGTGCATCTTATTTTTTTTAAGGAATTGTTTCCATCTATTCAGCTCCCCGCTTTTATGTGCAGAAGTTTCCCGCATCAGCGTGTCTTGAATGAGTGAAGCTGGCCGGTGAGCTCTATCCTCGGCCCATGCTTTGTAGTCGTCCTGTCTCTGTCAAGATCCCTGTGGGTATCTCAACCTGCTTCCCCCTTGCTGGTCTCTTTGTCCTCGAAACCAATACGATCTTTCAACAGCAGACCCCCATCACCTTGCTCCCTATTGCAAAGCCTTGAAAGCTTCCTGGTGATTATGGTTCAAGTTCAAAATCCTGGACAAGACCCACAAGGCTTCCCAAGCCGACCCCAGCCCGGCTTCTGACACGTGATACTCCCTTACTGCGAAGGGTCAGCCACACCTGGCCTCCGGCCTGCTCTCAGTCCACGGCCAGCTGCCACCCCTTCTCTCCTACCTGATGACATCCCTGTGACCCAGGCCACGTGTCCCCTCCCCTGAGAAACCAACATCAGTCCTTCTGACTGTGCTCAGCCCCTCTTTCCTTCTCATCTCCCCCTCTTATAGTATGGCTGTCTTTTGCCTGAGACTTTCTCATGACATCCTATTCCTCCTTCACTCAGCAAATCTTTGTTGAGAATTTGCCCTCCACGAGGCCACTGTGCCTAATGGCAGAAAGTGAAGAGGAACTAAAGAGCTTCTTGATGAGGGTGAAAGGGGACAATGAAAAAATTGACTTAGAACTCAACATTAAAAAAAAAAAAAAAAAACTAAGATCATGGCATCTGGTCCCATCACTTCATGGCAAATAGAAGGGGAAAATATGGAAACAGTGACAGACTTTATTTTCTTGGGCTCCAAAATCACTGAGGACAGTGACTGCAGCCATGAAATTAAGAGATGTTTGCTCCCTGGAAGGAAAGCTATGACAAACCTAGACAGCGTATTAAAAAGCAGAAACGTCACTTTGCCAACAAAGGTCTGTTATCATCAAAGCTGTGGTTTTTCCAGTGGTCACATATGGATGTGAGAGTTGGACTATAAAGGAAGCTGGAAGAATTGATGCTTTTAAACTATGGTGTTGGAGAAGCCTGTTGAGAGTCCCTTGGGACCACAAGGAGCTCCAACCAGTCAATCCTAAAGGAAATCAGCTTTGAATGTTCATTGGAAGGACTGATGCTGAAGCTCCAATACTTGGACCACCTGATGCAAAGAGCCAACTCATTGGGAAAATACCCTGATGCTGGCAAAGATTGAGGGCAGGAGAAGAAGAGGGTGGCAGAGGATGAGATAGTTAGATAGCATCACTGACTCAATGGAGATGAATTTGAGCAAACTCTGGGAGATAGTGAAGGACTACAGTGAAGATATAGTGAAGGACTGGTGTGCTGCAGTCCATGGGGTCGCAAAGAGACGTGACTTATCAGTTGAACAATAACAAGCACTGTGCCACGTGTTGACAGTACAAAAATAACAGAGACTCTAAGAATCAAATCAGGGATATAATAGCCTCCTTGGGGAGAACGGGAACCAAAGATACAACTGGAGAAACCTGTGTC
Source organism: Bubalus kerabau (assembly GCF_029407905.1). Lineage (NCBI taxonomy): Eukaryota > Metazoa > Chordata > Mammalia > Artiodactyla > Bovidae > Bubalus > Bubalus kerabau. The sequence continues at coordinate 20,766,163 of NC_073625.1, forward strand.
TAATTCCAGTTAAAATATGATACCTGCCATGACAGGTGCATCGACTAAGCCCTGTCTGTGGACACAGAGAAGAAAGAACCCTGCCGGAGAATTGGGAAGAACCCCAGGAGGTAGCATTTGAGGTGGATCTTGTCGGATGAGATCGAGTTTGAGATGGAAGAGCAAAGAGAGGTGGCGGGGTGGGGGTGGGGAGGCCGGTTAGTGATTGACAGCTCTTCTCTCTCCCTCAGCACCCAAACAAGAAAAATGATATCCATGTGGAAAAATGGTCAGGCCGGGTTTCCTTTTTCTCCCTTGAACACTGGAATATTCCCTCTTGCTGCCCTTGATTATGTATCCTTGTGTTTCTCAGTCTTACGTGTGGCTCAGGGGAGCAGGAGGCCAGACACAACTGTCTGTGTTTCTCCAGATTTGTTGGATTCGGTGAGAAAAACAAGATGTAGCACCTCCCCCATGTGAAGCCAGAACGCGCTGCACCAGAGTTAACTGCTTGGCTGGAGTGGTGTTTTCCCCCTGCCGTCCTCTTTACACTTCGATGTATGGTTACTTGATTTTGAGGCAGTTTTCAAAACCTTCTGTGCTGAGAAGCTGACTATATTAACAGGCCTTCTGAAAGTCCCCATGGCTCAGGGCCAAAGAAACATGATACTACCCGGAGGGCCCCACATGCTCCAGCCTTGCTTTTTGCTGTCAAGCATACCTCGGAGTCAAATAACCCTCTTTAAAGGCCTGGCCCTGCTGTTCACTGGTGTGTGCCCCTGGGGAAGTTATCTAACCTCTTGGAAACTTAGCTTCCTTTTTAGTGAAGGCAGAGCCTACCTGCTAGAGCTTTAAGAGTTAAGGATTAATCAAATAATGCACTATGGTGAAGGCGGCCACTCCTGGCGTGTAGTAAGTACTTAGTGACTTCTGCTGCTGCTAAGTCGCTTCAGTCGTGTCCGACTCTGTGCGACCCCATAGACGGCAGCCCACCAGGCTCCCCCGTCCCTGGGATTCTCCAGGCAAGAACACTGGAGTGGGTTGCCATTTCCTTCTCCAATGCATGAAAGTGAAAAGTGAAAGTGAAGTCGCTCAGTCGTGTCCGACTCTTCGCGACCCCATGGACTGCAGCCCACCAGGCTCCTCCATCCATGGGATTTTCCAGGCAAGAGTACTGGAGTGGGGTGCCATTGTCTTCTCCACTTAGTGACTAGAAGTTGCCTATTTTTGGTGACATTATTGATCCTATGCTCCCAGCCGATTCCTGTGTGTTACGTAGATACTAAATTATCAGTTTCCAGAAAGTCAGGCAGTATTAAGAGAGGGATGCCAGCAACTTCCCTGGTGGTCCAATGGCTAAGCCTCCACGTTCCCAATGCAGGGGGCTCAAGTTTGATCCCTGGTCAGGGAACTAGATCCCACATGCCATAGCTAAAGATCTTGCATGCTGCAACAAAGACCAAAGATCTCACCTGCTGCCACTAAGACTGAATGCAGTCAAATAAATAAATAGTTTTGAAAAAGAGATGCAGGGTGGAGGGTAGCGGAAGCGGATCTATTTTATTAAATGTTGCCAAGCAGTTTTAAAGACATCACGTCATGCGTCATTACAGGAAAGCTAAAATAAGGGATGGGCGCATCTCATGCGTTTTCATCTAACCATGTTACCTGAATTGAACGCCACTTTGTTTAAAGACGGTAAAGCATCTGCCTACAGTATGGGAGACCCCGGTTCGATCCCTGGGTCAGGAAGATCCTCTGGAAAAGGAAATGGCAACACACTCCAGTATTCTTGCCTGGAAAATCCCATGGGTGTAGGAGCCTGGTAGGCTACAGTTCATGGGGTTGCAAAGAGTTGGACATGACTGAGTGACTAAACTTTAAACTTTAATTAGCTGGTGATGCAGCAGCTTCTTCATTTTCTGTTCATCTAACTCCAGCTTTTAGTTTGACAGTCTGTAAGTAAAATCATGCTTTGAATCTTGACACTCATTCTCACGTTTTAGTATATATTCCTACTTGTAGGGAATTATTTAGTGTGTCTGGGTGTGCTTCTTGAAAGGGAACAGTGCTGTGTTTGGAGTTCAGGGTTCTTAGTTAAGCTGTGAAATTACAGTGGATAAGTTCAGTTCAGTTCAATTGCTCAGTTGTGTCTGACTCTTTGCGACCCCATGAATCACAGCACATCAGGCCTCCCTGTCCATCACCAACTCCCGGAGTTCACTCAGACTCATGTCCATCGGGTTGGTGATCTCATCCAGCCATCTCATCCTCTGTCATCCCCTTCTCCTCCTGCCCCCAATCCCTCCCAGCATCAGAGTCTTTTCCAATGAGTCAACTCTTCGCATGGGGTGGCCAAAGTACTGGAGTTTCAGCTTTAGCATCATTCCTTCCAATGAATACCCAGGACTGATCTCCTTTAGGATGGACTGGTTGGATCTCCTTGCAGTCCAAGGGACTCTCAAGAGTCTTCTCCAACACCACAGTTCAAAAGCATCAATTCTTCGGCACTCAGCTTTCTTCACAGTCCAACTCTCACATCCATAACATGACCACTGGAAAAACCGTAGCCTTGACTAGACGGACCTTTGTTGGCAAAGTAATGTCTCTGCTTTTGAACACGCTATCTAGGTTGGTCATAACTTTCCTTCCAAGGAGTAAGCATCTTTTAATTTCATGGCTGCAATCACCATCTGCAGTGATTTTGGAGCCCCCCAAAATAAAGTCTGACACTGTTTCCCTATCTATCTGCCATGAAGTGATGGGACCAGATGCCATGATCTTAGTTTTCTGCATGTTGAGCTTTAAGCCGGCTTTTTAGTTCCTCTTTACTTTTTGCCATAAGGGTGGTGTCATCTGCATATCTGAGGTTATTGATATTTCTCCTGGCAATCTTGATTCCAGCTTGTGATTTTTTCCAGCCCAGCATTTCTTGTAGTTATGGCTAATTCATCTAGTTCTTGCTTTATGTCTGAATTTAATGTCATGAACAGAAATGTTTGACTAGGTTTCTAGTGAAAAAGCCTCTTTCCTTTGTAGGAACATTAGTTGTCTGCATTTACTATTTTACATGGAGCTCTAGAAGTAGACATGAAAATCTGTGGCAGAAAAAAAATTATCGCTTGCTGTTCTCATGATTGAGAATGCCATTTCCTGTTTCCCTGGTTCATTTCTATGCTTTCTTCTCATCTATCCACATAGGAAGAACGCTGGGGAAAAGCACAGAAACCAGTGACTTCTACGGCTGTGGGATTTCCATGGAGAAAATAGCATCAGAACGCACCTGGACCATCTTCTGTACCCGGCAAACCCTCACACTCCCAGGCGTGTTCTGTGAATTCGCGTGCATGTGTGTTCAGGGTGTTTTCATGCGAGGGAGCACACCTAGCCTGTAGATGAGGCGGGGAGGGTGCAGGGGGGGAAAAGGATGGGAGAGACTATGGAGCAAATGTTTGACAACCTGAACCTCAGAACTGTGATCCTCCAAGGAGAGCGCTACTTGAAGAAAAGAAAAAATAATAAAGTCGAATGGCTTCTCAGGGATTTTTTTTTTTTTTCCGTGCACATATAAGCCATAATTCCAGTACAGGTGGCAGTATTCAGAGCACTCAGATTTCAGTTCTGTAAATGTGAAAGAGGGATCGACTGACCATTCATTGCTGTTCCATAACTAGTGTAAAATATGTATATGTTTATCTTTATTTTTATAATACACAAATACATTTAAATTTATACAGTTTGAAGCTTCTAGCATTAGTTGACACTGGGTGCAATATTCTGATGAGAACTGTGCCAACACGGGGCTGATTTCTTACTTTAGCATCAGACGTGTTGTTTATTCTTTAAGCCTTCGCAGATTTAAAAAAGAAAAGATACCTGTCTCTTTGCTCATGGCTTAAGTGTTGGTTCATAGAGGTTGACAATAATCATCAAGAACCTTAAACATGCATTTCAGGCAATAGCCCCTCCTCACCTTTTCAGTAAAGGTCCCTGGTCACTGGGTGATAGTCTGATGGAGGCCTGGTGATTAAGATTCTTCAGGGGAGGGGGATTAAGGGATCCACATATCCAAGGAAAAGTGGAGTCTTGCAATAGCTTAGATAGTCAGGCGTCAGTTCCGAAGCATGTAAAGAGCTCTGCTAACAGGTCCTGTTCCCACCCCCCACTGCCCCCTAGAACAGAGTCTGTGAAATTTAGCAGAGCTCTCTGAAAGCTAGTATCAGACCCTAAGATAGTGAGTTGCCTAATTGGAGAGCACAAGCCTACGTTGGTTATTTATAAATACAGAACCTCTGATTGGATGGTCTACTGCCACGAACTAGTAAAACCCTGGTTGTAAAATCTCCATGACGTAAAACCTAAAAAGCCAACAACCAAACTGCTCTCTCCTCCTCCTCGTCAGGGCCAAGCAGCATCCACGGCAATAGTAACGCGTTCTTTGAAGAGTGTGCACGCCTGTTTACATCTGCCTCCTCTGCATGTGGATTGAAAAATGTGTGAAACTGTTTCTTTCCAGGGTAAGGCAAGAAAAACTAGTCAGCGGTATTATTCGTTTACTTCTATCAAGTATTGTCTCTTGGAATGCCACAGTATACAATGTCTCCACATATTAAAAAAACAAAATAACAAAGAAGCAAGTGGCTGCATTGCAAAAAAAAAAAAAATACACAAATCAATTTCTGTAGATTGTTTTGTGCCCCGGGAATTAACTTTATGAACTCCAGAACCTCCAAACAAGCATGATTTCTTACAATCATAAAATCAAATGGGATCAGACTAGTTCCGCATTTTAGTAGTTGAATACGACGCCTCCAATTTGCAGTTAATTTTCTTCTGGAACAGTCACAAGATTCACCTTGTTAATCCTTCTGTCACAGTTCTCCTGTGTGTGTGTGCATGTGTGTGTAAGTGTTAACTGAATGGTAACATTTAATTGCTTTACGGACCACTGAATTGTTGGGCATAAAAGTTTTCCAATTGGCAGGAGACAGTTCTTCAACTGTCAAATTAACCGACTTTGACCAAAAAAGGCTGGTAAAGTGACTTCAGGCTAACTCCCCAGGGGACCATATTAACTGAAGGAAAAAAAAAAAAATGTTCCTTTGGGTGACATACCCTGCAAAGTGTGTGCTCTTAGGATGAATATAGATGCCCACATTCTTAATAACTGCTCTTTTTGGACACGTGATGCTGTATGCTGTCATCTAACCTTAGAGAAGCAGTGTAAGAAGAAAGCTTGGTGTCACATGTATTTTAGCAAAAAAAAAAAAAAAGTCATCCTGATAGAGGGTCATGTGACCAAAAGCAGCTCCAGAAAAGCTTGAGAACTCGCGTTGGGGCAGAGAGGAAGGTTGGAGATACAGAAAACACACTGCTCTATAGGAATTTTCTTCATCTATGCAGGAAATTCCATCCTCTCTTTCAACACCTGGGAAGACTCAGCTGGGGAGGCTGACTGATGGGCAATTCACTAAGCACAAAGGGGGATCTTTCCCAACTAAGTCGTCCCTGCCTTGCAAACAGACGCCCTCCAAGTTTGTTATGGTTTCTATTCCTGCATCTTGTGGTATCAAAACCACTTCCTGGAATTGTAAACGCGCTGCCAGAATAAATGTTTTTTCCCCCTTCCAAGAAAAAAACCGCCAGTGTTCATATTTGACACTTGTGCACTGGACTCTTTTTGAATGAATAAAATAGAAAGGGTTTGGTGTCAATTCTGATGGAGTGTGTGTTCTTTTTTCATGCCACAGTTTGTGCGTTGTAATTGTGGTTTCCTATTTAATTGCCATAACTGGGCAGAATTTAAAAAAAAAAAATTCAAAAAAGTTTAATAAAAAATACAAAGAAATGATGAAGCAGTTATACTTCCAGAGTTTAGTTATTTCTGTCTGTCTTTGTTTGTTTCAGTTTTATCAGTTAGGAAATCACTATGTTTTGTTTTTAGTCTTCGGTCACTTTGAGCCACAGGAGGTGGATGGTGGTGGGCTCTGGTTGCGGAAGGAAAGGAAAGAGTCTCTTTCATGCTCTCCCATCTATGTTCAGGCTGGAGGGTCAGGGCTGGAATATCAGTTGTCTCTTAAAGCCTTTTCTCAGTGATCTGCTATGTTCCTACCAAAACTTATGATAGGTGTGGAAGTTCCCTTTTCCTGGCCTTTCTTTGCCCCAGGGGTCTATATTTGCTGCCTGAAGGAGCTGACCCGTGGATACGTGGTCAGAGACTTCTATTCACCCTGTTGTTTTTTTTTTAAAGGACAGTTAAGAAAGGAAATGCATGCCGTAACAACCTTTAGGGAAGGACCCAGTGCACACAAGCCCTGCCCTGAGGCGCTGGGGCTTTGGGGACACAGGGGAGAAAGGAGAACCTTGTTGTAAGACTCCTTAGAAGGTAAGTGGTATCACTGGGTGCCCTGAAATCAAGTCTCCCTCTGCCAGTGGAAAAGCTTAAACCAAGTGCTGATCAGAATTTTTACGAGTAGGGAAGCACCCCAATCTTCAAAGCAGCTCTCTTCACAATAGCCAAGACATGAAAGCAACCTAAATGTCCATCAACAGAGGAATGGATACGATGTGGTGTATTATTTACAAAGGAATATTACTCAGCCATAAAAAGGAATGAAATAATGCCATTTGTAACATGAATGGACCTAGAGATTATCCTACTAAGTAAGTCAGAGAAAGACAAATGATATCACCAATATGTGGAATCTAATAAAAAGTGATAGAAATGAACTTACTTACAAAACAAACAGACTCACAGGGCTTTCCCTGGTAGGCCAGTGGCTAATACTCTGTGATCTAAATGCCAGGGAGCCTGGGTTCAATCCTTGGTCAGGGAACTAGATCCCACCTGCCACAACTAAAAGACCCTGCTCTGGGCAACTAAGACCAGACAAAGCCAGATTAATTAATTTTTTAAAAATTACTCACAGATCTCAAAACCAAACTTATGGTTACCAAAGGGGAAATGGGGGAAGTGATAAATTAGGAGATTGGGGCTAACATACACATACTAATATACATAGAATAACTAGTAAGGACCTACTGTATAGCACAGGGAACTCTACTCAATATTCTGTAATATATGGTTAAAAAAAGAAAAACCTGAAAAATAATGAAGGTATGTATATATATGTGTGTGTGTGTATAACTGATTCAATTTTCTGTACACCTGAAATTGACATAATGTTGAAAATTAACATAGTCCAATAAAATTTTTTTTAAAAAGAGTAAGGAAATGAGGTGTGACCCCCGTGGATGGGCTGGCTCTTACAGCCATGTCCAGGTAAAGCAAAGTCCTCAGATTCAGTGCCACTGCTAACCCTCTTGAACTGGAAAGAAACAAGGAGCATAAACCACACTTTGGGTCTCATTTTTCTTTGCTGATAAGTTTGGAGTTATTTACACTTGCTGAGTAGGTCATGGACCAGCAGACACCCCCAGTGACAAATGCATTATCCATCACATGTATGTATCCTTCCCTCCCAAGGCTATTTCTCCTGTTTAATTGTGAGCTTTTTGAAGTAGATTCCTGGTTTGCTTTGAATGTACAGTGTCCCACAAATGGTGGGTTCAGATGCTCAGGGTTTCCCTTGCCCGTGACTGTTACCCAGCAGTCCTAGAAGGAGGAAGAATATCGCCTAGCAGAACCTGCATGGTTGCACCTAGCAGGGAGGGGTGTGGAGTTATTGGAAGAGGTTTAGAAAGCACAAGACCCTTTAAAATATGGGTTTGAACACATGAAAAACTCATCGGGTATTAGAAACCCTATTTGAATATTTAAGCTCAAGTAAGAAATATCTTATTCAAGGGCTCCAGTGGTTAAGAATCCACCTGCCAATGCAGGAGACACGGGTTTGATCCCTGGTCTGGGATGATTTGCAGGGCAACCGGGGCTGTGCTCTAGAGCCCAGGAAACACAAGTACTGAAGCTGAACGCCCTAGAGCCTGCACTCTGCAACAAAGGAAGCCAACTGCAGAAAGAAGCCCAGGCACTGCAACCAGAGAAAGCCTGCATGCGACAGTGAAGACCCAGCTCAGCCAAAAATAAGCTTTTTGAAAAAGAAATAACCTCTCCATCTTTAAACACAAGAAATAATTTAGCATGAAGTGAATTTCATTCTAAACACCAAGACTAAGTTCAGTTCAGTTGTTCAGTCGTGTCTCACTCTTTCCAACCCCATGGACTGCAGCACACCAGGCCTCCCTGTCCATCACCAACTTCTGGAGTTTACTCAAACTCATGTCCATTGAGTTGGTGATGCCATCCAACCATCTCCCACCTTCAATCTTTCCCAGCATCAGGGTCTTTTCCAAGGAGTCACTTCTTCACATCAGGTGGCCAAAGTATTGGAGTTTCAGCTTCAGCATCAGTCCTTCCAATGAATATTCAGGTCTGATTTCCTTTAGGATGGACTGGTTGGATCTCCTTGCAGTCCAAGGGACTCTTAAGAGTCTTCTCCAACACCACAGTTCAAAAGCATCAATTCTTCGGTCCTAAGCTTTCTTTATAGTCCAACTCTCACATCCATACATGACTACTGGAAAAACCATAGCTTTGACTAGATGAACCTTTGTTGGCAAAGTAATGTCTCTGCTTTTTAATATGCTGTCTAGGTTGGTCATAACTTTTCTTTCAAGGAGCAAGTGTCTTTTAATTTCCTGGCTGCAGTCACCATCTGCAGTGATTTTGGAGCCCAAGAAAATAAAGTTTGCCACTGTTTACACTGTTTCTCCATCTATTTGCCATGAAGTGATGGGACCAGATACCATGATCTTAGTTTTCAGAATTTTGAGTTTTAAACCAACTTTTCACTCTCCTCTATTTCCTAAACTGCTCCATGAAGCATTCCTGAGTTACTGAGACATGTTCCTCTATTTTAATTTTAAGAGGTTCTAAGTTTGAGAAAGTGCATTAAATAAAGCTTAAAAAGAATCCACCTGCAGTGCGGGAGACCTGGGTTCTATCCTTGGGTTGGGAAGATGCCCTGGAGGAGGGCACAGCAACCCACTGCAGTATTCTTGCCTGGAGAATCCCCATGGACAGAGGAGCCTGGTGAGCTACAGTCCATGGGGTCACAAAGAATTGGACACAACTAAGCGACTAAGCACAGCACAAACAAATTTTCACTGCAGGATCCAGAACCATTTAGATGCCAAGGTACATTGTGAATGTCCAAAGTGGATTAGAAGGTATTTCCACAGGTGCTGGAGGTGGGGGGATGGCTGTGGACAGTCTCTAAATCCATCATTTCCAAGGTACAGGATGTTTACAGAGACCAGGGCACTTTTCAGTTCGGCAGAGGTAGCTTCAACCAACAGAGTCACTTCTCTTTGGAGGCAGGATTGCAGGGTGGTTAAGAGAACCCGCAATGGCTCAGCAAGTAAAGAACCTGCTTGCAATACAGGAGACATGGGAGACCTGGTTTCCTGACTTCCCTAAATCAGGAAGATCCCCTGGAGAAGGAAATGGCAACCCACTCCAGTATTCTTGCCTGGGAAATCCCACGGACAGAGGAGCCTAGTGGGCTACAGTCCATGGGGTCACCAAAGAGTCGGACATGACTGAACGGACTAAGCAGGCAAAGAGCACTGCCCCCAGATCACTTGCGCTGTGTGAATCCTGGCTCTGCCAGCCACTTGCCTGTGCCTCAGTGTCCCCATGTGAAATGGGGCAAACCATCTACCTCACACAGTTGTGATGAATATCCTACGAGATCCTGTGTGTAAAGGACTTGGGACAACTCTTAGTGTGGACATCAAACATAGCTCATCCTATTCTAGTAACACACAGAGTTCTTTTTTACTGGGAAAGCTAGTCTTAAGCTCTGAGTCCTTGACAGTATCTAACTAGAATTTTTAACAGTTATGTCTTCATCATATTTACTAATTGATTATTCCCACTAGTGATAAAACAGTTGCTTTACAAATGAATGTATTTAGGGACTTCTCTGGTGGTCCAAAGAATTGATGCTTTTGAACTATGGTGTTGGGGAAGACTCTTGCGAGTCCCTTGGACTACAAGGAGATCCAACCAGTCTATCCTAAAGGAGACCAGTCCTGGGTGTTCATTGGAAGGACTTATGCTGAGGCCGAAACTCCAATACTTTGGCCACCTCATGTGAAGTGTTGACTCACTGGAAAAGACCCTGATGCTGGGAGGGATTGGGGGCAGGAGGAGAAGGGGACGACAGAGGATGAGATGGCTGGATGGCATCACTGACTCAATGAACATGAATCTGAGTGAACTCCGGGAGTTGGTGATGGACAGGGAGGCCTTGCGTACTGCGATTCATGTGGTCGCAAAGAGTCGGACATGACTGAGTGACTCAACTGAACTGAATTGGTGGTCCAGTGGCTAAAATTCTGAGTTCCCAATGCAGGTGGCTTGGGTTCAATCCCTGGCCAGGTAACTAGATCCCACACACCACAACTAAATGATCCCATGTGCCACAACTGAGACCCACTGCAGGCAAATAATTTTTTTTTTTAATGAATGGTTTTAGAAAGAAATACTTCAAATGTATGAGAAAGAAAAATATTAAGTGAATAAGTGCAGGTGGTACACAAACATAGAAAAAATGGTGACTAGATGGAAAAAATTATGAAGATGGTATATGTGAGCCTCTGGGTAACATAACGGAGGGACCCAGTCTGGTCTAACGCTGCTCATGGAAAGATCACACAGTTTCTGTGTTCATCAGAAGGACCTCCCTGCACCACAAAATACTTCCCCTAGTTTTAAAATTTCTGCTAGAAAACTTGAATGAAAGATTATAGAAGAATGATGATTAGAAAATGAGTATTTCTTAAATTTGAAATTTAAGATCTGCATTCTTAAATCCAAACTGTTCAAATAAATACAACTCAAATTTGGGGAGATTCAACTTGTGAGAATGTGCATATGTTTTAGGAAGATCTTACAGGCATAACACTTTGTCTCTGGATATTTTGCTGAAGCCAAAAGTGAACCTGCATGTTTCACTCATCAGAAATGGAAACAAAACCTCACTAACCGATTTGGTACACACTGAACAGAACAAATGGCTTCATTTTATAGTCACTTGGTCCTTGAGAAATCATGGCATGAAATGAAGCTTGGTACAGGCCACATGCCCAGGGAGCATGGAGGGATAGAAGTAATGACTGGCAACCAGAGATACAGTCAGTCTTTTCTCTCCTGCTCCAAAAAACAGGTCAAGATGGCAGCTGAGCTAGTGAAAATTCTCTCCAGCAATACAAAGTGGGGAAAATTGCTGAAAAAATAAGAAAACAAACCCACCATTATTTTAAAATCTCTGAAAACTGTCCTGAGAACATAAGAAATAGTCATTCAAGAAAATGCACTAAATATAAGCTTAGCCAGCATCTGTGACCTTTGAGCCATGACCTCCCTAAACCCCGCCCCCGCCCACCCCTCCAGGTCGTGGGTCCTCTATTCTGGGCAGACGTGGCCAAGAAGATGGAGTTGGTCTCTCCCCTCACAGCTGTCTGAGGCTACGGTTTCATCTTGGGGAAAGCGGGCTGCCTGCATCTCTCAACCTCCCCAGGGCTTGATCGCAGAAGCTCTATTTCAGGCAAGAGGGACCAAGAGACCAGGGCCTCCTTCCGCTCGTGGGCTGAAGCTTCACCACAGGCAGGATGGGCCAAGGGTACCCGGCTACGAGTGCCCCCACTCCAGCTCTCAGGTAGGGTGGAGATTCCACTCCAGGAGAGGAAGCCAGGAAGACAGAGCTACCATTTCTGCTTCCCTCAATGCCGAGCTGTAGAGCAGAGGTGTCACTTCCAGAAAAAGAGGGTCCCCACCCTGAGTTCCAGGGCAGGGCCCAGAGGTTTGTCCAGGGGAAAGGGGGCCATACAGCTGAAGGTCTCCACAGCTGTGCCTGACCAGACTGACTTTCTCAGGAACAGAGCCGGGGAGCTACCTGTCTCAGCAATGGGGACCTGGGGGAGAGTGCTGAAGGAGGCTGGTAGCTCTACCACGTGAATCAAACAGCAGAGTACCCGAAGAACCTGGAAGTGTCCTCCAGGGATCACAGTCAATTCTAGGGGTGCTTGGGCTGCACCCTCAGGGATGGTTGGAGCAGGACACGGGGGAGACTTCAGAACATCCCCAAGCCACAGGCAGACCCACTAACCGAGGGCAGAAGCTTCACTGGAGCCGCAGGCTGATACACAGTCTCTGAGCGAATCTGGACTGAACAGTCAGTATCCCAACCCGGGGCCACTCCTAGGAAGCCAGGCTCGTGTCTAAAAATCACACTACTCCTGGGAGCCTGGAGACGTCATGTGCAGGAGGAGCCCTCTCAGGAGTGATTGGAGAGGGAACTCCAAGCTGCTAGTCCCTGGCTGAACGTGGAGCCCAAAATGTAAATTCCCCAAAGTGTGATTGCAACCTGCAAGTTAGACACACTTCCAACAGTAAAGGTAAAAATGTAACTGATGGAGGGGCTGAAGTACAACTTTTTAAAATTAACTTATTTTAATTGGAGGATAATTACCTTACAATATGGAAGCACAACGTTTAACCAATAAGTGACTTATGCAAAACCAGAGCAGTCCCTCTGAAAGATAAAAGGCTAAAATAACAAAAATAAGGGGGAAGATAAGCCCATGCACCAAGACAGCCTCTTCAATAAGTGGTGCTGGGGAAACTCGACAGCTACATGTAAAAGAATGAAATTAGAATACTCCCTAATGCCACACACAAAAATAAACTCAAAATGGATTAAAGACTTAAATGTAAGAACAGATATGATAAAACTCTTACAGGAAAACATAAGCAAAACACTCTCTGATACAAATTGCAGCAAGATCTTTTTTGACCCACCTCTGAGAGTAATGAAAATAACAAAAATAAACAAGTGGGACCTAATTAAACAAAAGCTTCTGCCACAGCAAAGGAAACTGTAAAAGAGATGAAAAGACGACCATCAGAATGGGACCATATTAGCAAATGAAGCAACTGACAAGGGATTAACCTCCAAACAGCTCATATAGCTCAATATAAAAAAAAAGTTAAAAAAATGGGCAGGAGACCTAAACAAACATTTCTCCAAAGAAGACATACAGATGGCTAACAGAGGAAAAGAGGCTCAACATGACTGATTATTAGAGAAATGCAAATCAAAACTACAATGAAATATCACCTCACACCAATCAGAATAGACATCATGAAAAAGTATACAAACAATAAATGCAGGAGAGGGTGTGGAGAAAAAGACCACTCCTACACTGTTGGTAGGAATGTAAATCGATACAGCCACTATGGAGAATAGTATGGAGGTTCCTTAAAAAACTAAAAATAGAACTACCATATGACCCAGCAATCCCTCTGGGCATATACCTAGAGAAAACCACAATTCAAAAAGACATACAAATCCCGATATTCAACGCAGCACTATTTTCAATAGCCAGGACACGGAAGCAGCCTAAATTGTCCGTCAGCGGAAGAATAGATAAAGAAGATGTAGTATATATTTATAATGGAATACTACTCAGCCATAAAAAAGAATGAAACTGGGTCATTTGTAAAGATGTGAGTGGACCTAGAGATTGTCATACAGGGCAAAATAATTCAGAAAGAGGAAAACAAGTATCATATGTTAACATATTATCATATATATGAGGAATCTATAAAAATGGTAAAGATGATCTTTGCAAACAGAAATAGAGGCTCAGATGAAGAGAAAAAAATGTATTGACACCAAAAGGGGAAAGGAGGTGGTGGTATGAACTAAGAGACCAGGATTGTCTTATATACACTCTTGAGACTATATCACTACGGACAGTGACTGCAACCATGAAATTCAAAGACACTTGTTCCTTAGAAGGAAAGCTATGACAAACCTAGACCACATATTAAAAAACAGAGACATCACTTTGCCAATAAAGGTCCATATAAAACTATGGTTTTTATAGTAGTCATTTGGGATGTGAGAGTTGGACTATAAAGAAGGCTGAGCACCAAAGAACTGATGCTTTTGAATTGTGATGCTGGAGAAGACTCTTGAGAGTCCCCTGGACTGCTGTTAATCCTAAAGGAAATCAACCCTGAATACTCATTGGAAGGACTGATACTGAAGCTCCAATACTTTGGCCACCTGATGCAAAGAACTGACTAATTTGAAAAGACCCTAAGGCTGGGAAAGATTGATGGCGGGAGAAGGGGATGACAGAGGATGAGATGGTTGGATGGCGTCACTGACTCAATGGACATGAGTTTGAGCGAACTCTGGGAGATGGTGAAGGACAGTGAAGCCTGGCGTGCTGCAGTTCACGGAGCATGACTTACCAACTGAACAACAAAAACAAACAGGTAACTATTGAGAACCTACTGTATGGCACAGGGAACTCTAAGTGCTTTGTGATGACCTAAGTGGGAAGGAAATTCAAAAAAAGAGGATATATGTATATGTACAGCTGATTCATTTTGCTGTACAGTAGAAACTTTATAACACTGTAAAGCAGATATACTCCAATAAAAAAAAAAAAAAAAAAAGATGGAGCACAGGCCCAGCTGAAGCAGAGGAAGCTGGCCAAACAATGCAGGAGAGCACGCCAGGGACCACACCCCCTGCAACTGGATCTGGAGACAATCGTGGGTCCCTGGAGTCACCTCCACTGTTCCAGTCTAAACATATTCTTAAAGCGGCACACCTCCCCTAAGCCCCACCCTTCCTGAGAGGTACCTAGAATGGACCCCTGCATTTGCTCCCCCTAATACCTGGCTGCAGCAATACACCTTTCCTAGGAATTCCTTCATTCAATTTTTGGGCATCCCAGGAAACCAACAAAGATCTGCAGTAGTGCACAGGGAACTGTACTCAGTATTTTGTAACAACCTATAAGGGAAAAGAATCTGAAAAGGAATTTATGTGTGTGTGTATGTGTGTATATATACACAAACAGAGAGAAAATTGAATCACTTTGCAGTACTCTTAAAACTGGGGCTTCCCTATCAAGCTACCAACAGCATTCTTCACAGAGCTAGAACAAATAATTTCACAATTTGTATGGAAATACAAAAAACCTCGAATAGCCAAGTGATCTTGAGAAAGAAGAATGGAACTGGAGGAATCAACCTACCTGACTTCAGGCTCTACTACAAAGCCACAGTTATCAAGACAGTATGGTACTGGCACAAAGACAGAAATATAGATCAATGGAACAAAATAGAAAGCCCAGAGATAAATCCACGCACATATGGACACCTTATCTTTGACAAAGGAGGCAAGACTATACAATGGATTAAAGACAATCTCTTTAACAAGTGGTGCTGGGAAATCTGGTCAACCACTTGTAAAAGAATGAAACTAGAACACTTTCTAACACCATACACAAAAATAAACTCAAAATGGATTAAAGATCTCAACGTAAGACCAGAAACTGTAAAACTCCTAGAGGAGAACATAGGCAAAACACTCTCTGACATACATCACAGCAGGATCCTCTATGACCCACCTCCCAGAATATTGGAAATAAAAGCAAAAATAAACAAATGGGACCTAATCAACCTTAAAAGCTTCTGCACATCAAAGGAAACTATTAGCAAGGTGAAAAGACAGCCTTCAGAATGGGAGAAGATAATAGCAAATGAAGCAACGGACAAACAACTAATCTCGAGAATATACAAGCAACTCCTACAGCTCAACTCCAGAAAAATAAATGACCCAATCCAAAAATGGGCCAAAGAACTAAATAGACATTTCTCCAAAGAAGACATACAGATGGCTAACAAACACATGAAAAGATGCTCAACATCACTCATTATCAGAGAAATGCAAATCAAAACCACTATGAGGTACCATTTCACGCCAGTCAGAATGGCTGCGATCCAAAAGTCTACAAGCAATAAATGCTGGAGAGGGTGTGGAGAAAAGGGAACCCTCTTGCACTGTTGGTGGGAATGCAAACTAGTACAGCCACTATGGAGAACAGTGTGGAGATTCCTTAAAAAACTGGAAATAGACCTGCCTTATGATCCAGCAATCCCACTGCTGGGCATACACACTGAGGAAACCAGAAGGGAAAGAGACACGTGTACCCCAATGTTCATCGCAGCACTGTTTATAATAGCCAGGACATGGAAGCAACCTAGATGTCCATCAGCAGACGAATGGATAAGAAAGCTGTGGTACATATACACAATGGAGTATTATTCAGCCATTAAAAAGAATACATTTGAATCAGTTCTAATGAGGTGGATGAAACTGGAGCCTATTATACAGAGTGAAGTAAGCCAGAAAGAAAAACACCAATACAGTATACTAACGCATATATATGGAATTTAGAAAGATGGTAACAATAACCCTGTGTACGAGACAGCAAAAGAGACACTGATGTATAGAACAGTCTTATGGACTCTGTGGGAGAGGGAGAGGGTGGGAAGATTTGGGAGAATGGCATTGAAACATGTAAAATATCATGTATGAAACGAGTTGCCAGTCCAGGTTCGATGCACGATACTGGATGCTTGGGGCTGGTGCACTGGGACGACCCAGAGGGATGGAATGGGGAGGAGGGAGGAGGGTTCAGGATGGGGAACACATGTATACCTGTGGCGGATTCATTTTGATATTTGGCAAAACTAATACAGTTATGTAAAGTTTAAAAATAAAATAAAATTAAAAAAACAACAAAAAAAACAAAAAACCTGGGGCTTCCCTGGTAGCTCAGTGGTAAAGAATCTACCTGCAATTCAGGAGCCTCAGGAGACATGGGTTCTATCCTTGGGTTGGGAAGATCCCCTGGAGGAGGGCATGGCAAGCCACTCCAGTATTCTTGCCTAGAGAATCCCATGGACAGAGGAGCCTGGCAGGCTATAGTCCACAGGGTCACAAAGAGTCGGACACAACTGAGAGACTGAGCACACACGCACACACCTACAACATTAATAACACAAAATTATAAATCAACTAGACTTCAATTTTTAAAAATGTGAAATTACTGGGCACTCTTTAGGTACTGAGTGCTGTTCGGCACTGGAGACTCAGCGCTAGCTAAGGCAGGCTGGGCCTCTGCAGAGAGACGGTTTTCTTGTGTTCAGAGACCATTATGCTCACTCTCACTCTGGATTACCCTCCTCCGGCCCCAGGCCCTGCACTCTCGCATCTGGGCTACAAGCCTTTGGCTCAAGCTGTTTAGAAAGGCTCCTCTCCACAGAAACACCTCCACCTGCTAAATGCTACCTGCTCCTTGCAGCCTCCCAGGATTTCCGAGGCAAGATGGTTCCCCTCTTTCTTATACTACCTAGCACTCCTGTGGCCATTGCGGCCACACTTCTGCCGCAGGGCTCGTTGTTCACACGCCTCTCTCATCTTTAGGAACTTGAATTCGTTGAGCACAGGACCTGGGCCTGATTCCTACGCCTGAACCTTCCCCACGTGGCCCCTCCTCCAATGCATACTGGTGAAACCAAATTCAACTCGACCTGTAAGGAGCTAGGGGGGAGACAGTGAGGAGGACACATGCCCTGTGGTGATGCTCAATGTCCACATTCAAGTCCATGGTCACCGTGTCTCCTGGGAGAGTACAATTACACCAGTGACAAGCAGCTAAAGACTCTGGTCCAGTTGTCTTCCTCCACATCATCCCTAGCTCATGGGCGAGCTGGTTATTTTCCAGCCCTGGCGCGTGGTCAGTGTCGCCCAGCCAGGCCGAAGGCATAATGAAATACTTCCAAGTGCTTTGAACTGGGCAAACTGTGTTTATACAATTACATGCAAACAAGCTAACGTGTCGGCTTTGCTGAGCTTTAATGGTGCTGGGTCAGGAAATTACAGTCTCCTTTCACGTTTCATTGCAGATTGGTTTGCATCTCATACGGAAAGAATCTCAGTTTGGAATCATTCCCTTTGTGCGTGGGGGGCTTGCTATAAATGAGGGGGTGTGAAAGGGGGTGCTTATGTGAATTTTATTTCCTCCTGAGAGACGCATATGAGGGTGAGGGGCTGACTGTCTGTGTCTGGGCTGCACCAGAAAACACCATTAACTGTGCAGGTGGCGTGCATGCTCAGTCTTTCAGTCGTGTCCTCCTCTTTGTGACCCTGTAGACTGTAGCCCACCAGGCTCCTCTGTCCACAGGATTTCCCAGGCAAGAATACTGGAGTGGATTGCCATTTTCTCCTCTAGGGGATCTTCCCAACCCAGGGTTCAAACCCATGTCTCCTGCATTGGTAGGCAGATTCTTTACTACTGAGCCACCTGGGAAGGCAGCAGCATAAGTAGTAATAATAAAGGATGCTTTCTCTTGTGTGCAGGCTTGTCTCTCAACCAGTTCTGCCAAGCCCCGCGGGCCTTGCCAAGACTCCGTGGACATGGGCCAGAGGTGCAGCTAGAACAGGGTTAGAAAGAGCCTTGAGCTTTGCAGTCAGGAAGCCTGGTTACAGACCCAGAGAGCCTCTAACTAGTCATGGATCTGGGGCGTGTCCCTGGGCTTCTTTAGGCCTTAAACCGCTCCTCCACCCACTCAGCAATTGCTTGAGGTGCCTTCCAGGGTTAAGCTGAATCTGGGCCAGTCCATGAGATTGCAGTCTCACAGCGACAAAGCCACTGAGAAGACCCACCCACACGAAGACGATCATCTAATCACACTGAGCCACATGTGCGTTCTGACCCAGCTCTCCATGTGATAACCCTGCGTCTGTCACACGCTGGCCTGAGGTCATGGGGTCTGGCCAGGGTGATGACACTGAGCCTCTTACTCACACACAGTATTAGGGGCACAGTCCCCGAACCACTGTCTCCCTAGCTACAGAGGATCAGTATTAGGGCACAGTCCCCGAACCAGTCTCCCTAGCTACAGAGGGTCAGAGACCACTGTCTCCCTAGCTACAGAGGATCAGAGACAGTTAATGAGCCAATCCATGAGGTCACCGGCCCTCTAGCATTTTATTTTATGTTATTTTTAAACCCAAGTGAAAAGAACTAAATGTTCAAGTTCTTTAGTGGAGAGGTCGGAAGAGTGATCCATTTTCTGCGCAAGGGTGATGCCTTGTAAAAATGAGGCAGGGATTCGGCACAGCTAAAGGACAACCATCAATCTGGCTTTATGGGAAATGGTTACACCCTGGCGTCCCTTCTAGAAGACTGTTCTTAGAACCTGAGTTTTGAAAACGTGGACTGACTGAACGTTAATGTGAGGCATTTCTGAGGCCAGACTCCCCAGGCAGGATCCAAAGTGGACTCATGTCACATCATTAGGATTGTGAAATACAGATGTTGACCATGTTGCTAAGAAGGATCATAGCAGTAAACACCTTATTTTTGGCATCTTATGTTGTCCGGTGCTACAAACATTCCCATACAATGTGCTTCTCAAGTCTGCCTTTTCTGCACACGTGCTGAGGCCATGGCAGTGGAAACTGGACCACCCTGAAGAGCAATTAGGAACAGCTATCAAAAGCTGCCAATTGTCCAAATTTTCATCCCGCTCTCAGGAATCGATCCCAACATCAGAGCTGTTGTTGTTGTTCAGTTGCTCAGTCGTGTCCAACTCTTTGTGACCCCATGGACTGAAGCACCCCAGGCGTCCCATCACAGAGAAATGGTCAAAGATCTGTGTATAAGAATGTTTCTAGCAAAAATGTACAGCAACAAGGGGGAAGCGACTTAGAGATGCATGATGGAAAATACCACTACAATGATACTTCTTAAGAACGTTTTATAATAACACACAACATTTTTTGCTACAATTTTAAGTGGAAAACTGAGGTTGCAAGTACTATGTATAATATTTTTTAAACACTTGTGAAGACAAATAGACAAAAAGATGCAAGGCAAAATACTAACAGGTTCCTTTAGATTTGTAGGGTGGGTGATTTTTTTTCCTTTCTCCTTTCCACTTTACTCTGCTTTCTGAATTACCTACAACAAGGTTTATCTTAAAATTATAATATCATTACAAAAAACTGAGTGGCCCTTAGGTCTGGGGTCCCCAACCTCTGAGATCTAATACCTGATGATCTGAGGTGGAGCTGATGCGATAATAATAGAAATAAATGTAATGCATTTGAATCATCCTAAAACCACTCCCCCCAGCCTGGCCCACTGAAAACTTGTCTTTCATGAAACCAGTCCTAGGTGTCAAAACGGTCGGGGACCACTGTCTTAGATGACTACTCCTCCGTCACTGGTGACTACTTCATCTCCCTGTTCATCCCCACCATGCCTTTCTCTCAGCAGATACATTGGAAACAAGAAAATCAAAGCCACAAATTCACTTCTGCTCGTAATAACTACTGCAAATGTCACTTCCCATATTGACCAGTGTAATGGAGAGTTTCAAGATAGGTAGGAGCAATATCCTACCTAATTTCAAATAACTCTTTTGAAGATAATAGGAAAAAAACATGGCAAGGTGGACATCCATGGACCATGGCTTAGTTCTGAAATCCTTAGCATTACCCAAGAGCCAGGTGAAAGCGGACTATCCCAGCACACCTCCATCTTCCGGCCCCGGTGACTCCACACTTTCTCTCGGAACTGGCTTTTCACTTGGTGAAAGCCCAGGACTATAGAAAGATTTCAGCATCTTGTCTTCTTACTGCCTTACTAAGGCACCATAAAATAAGTCAAAGCAGTGCTAAGGAAAATCAGAGAGCAGATTCGAGCCTTGGGACTTTTGGGCCACATCCAGCATAGGAGCTTTTCCTGGAAGTCTGCCCTGTGGGGTAACCCTGAGTGTGCTTTGCATATTACACAGCATAGGAGGAAATCACGTATGACTTGCTGGAGAGGAGGATGGAATCAGAGAGGAGGAGACGGCTACAGAGCATATACACAGCTTTTAAAATACATACCAAGACACACAAAGTCTGGAGAAGATACCCCAGAGTATTAACATCTCTGAATGATGAAATTAACTGGTGTTATTCTTTTCCCTGTGATGCTGTTCTACATTTTCCAATCTTTGTGAGTTTGTGCTGTGCATGCAAGGAAGAGAGTTATCTTTAACATGATAACTGAGGGATATGCATAAAAGTCCATAAAAAAGACTCAGAAGGTGGTGGTGTAAGAGATAAATCTTACTTTCTTTGCATTTTTGAACTGTTTTGCAATAAAATTGCATTCCATTTTCCATCAGAAAAAAATATAATTATTTAAATGAGTTCTCAATGGATTATGGAGAAATGTTTTGTTTTCACAACTAAAATGAAACTGGGGGAGTGGAGGGAAGGATTTTCTTCAGTGATTTGTTTGCTGTGGTTCATTAGGAATCCACCTCAAGCTCAACGCTGCAGAAATTATTTACTAAACATTTATTAAATAGTGAGGACTGCAAAAATGTTCATTTGTTTCATTCATTTATTAATATGTTTATGACTACATTTGTCTCTGTCCTTAAGAAACTTTCTGTCTGGCTGAGAAGGTGTGCTTAGTCACTCAGTCGTGTCTGATTCTCTGTGACCCCATGGACTGTAGCCCATCAGACTCCTCTGTCCACGGGGATTCTCCAGGCAAGAATGCTGGAGTGGGTAGCCGTGCCCTCCTCCAAGGGATCTTCCCAACCCAGGGATTGAACCCAGGTCTCCCGCATTGCAGGTAGATTCATCTGAGCCACCAGGGAAGCCCCTTGCTGAGAATATAGAAGAGTTAACCACCTATTACAAGTCCTTCCTCAACATCCCTGGGGGCTTGGTTCCAGGATTGTCCATCCCCCACTGCCCCGCTCTGCACCATACCAAAATCTTAGCACACTCAAGGCTTATATAGAGCAGTGCATTACAACTTGTGTTCTGTATCCAAGGGTTCTACTTCTATAGATTCGGATGTGTGGCTGGCTGAATCTGAGAATGCAGAAGCAGAGGATACAGAGAGCCAACTGTATGGAATAGTGGTGGTCCCTAAAATTTAGCATGGATCAACTGAGGGATCAAATGGATCAAATGCTTCTTAAACCATAGGTGTCTGGGCTCCACCTTCAGACTCTCTGAGTCAGTCTGATCCCAGATGATGCTGACCTGGCCTTCACCCTTGGAGGACTACTGCATTATAAACACTCGAAAGAGAGGTATGTAGGGTACTCTGGGAGCCCAGAGTTGCATCCCCATCAGATGGTGTGCTCCTATTGAAAGTGGAGATGCGGGATAATGGGGAGGATAGGACTGCCAAGGCAGGATTAGCAATTAGTCCTTGATACCTTACTAGGTAGATCTCTAGGCCAAAGTATTGGAGCCTCAGCTTCAGCATCAGTCCTTCCAATCAATATTCAGGTTGGCCACCTGATGCGAAGAGCCAACCTGATGGAAAAGACTCTGGGAAAGACTGAGGGCAGGAGGAGAAGGTTGTGACAAAGGATGAGATGATTGGATAGCATCACCGACTCAATGGACATGAATTTGAGCAAACTCTGGGAGATAGTGAAGGACAGGGAAGCCTGGTATGCTGCAGTCCATGGGGTTGCAAAAAGTCAGCCATGACTTAGTGACTGAACAACAACAACAAAAATCAGATATTCTACCTCTTCCAAAAAGGATAGGTTTCCACCTATAGGCAGCTAAAAATTGGCCTCAAAATAAAAAGGACCCCCAAAAGTACTAACAGTGTGTGAAAGCCATGAAGTGGGCTGAATGCTTGTAATCCCCTCTGAAATTCATATGTTGAAACCTAACCTCAAATGTGATGAAATGAGGAGGAAGGGGCCAGTGGGAAGTGATGAGGTCATGAAGGTGGAGCCCCCATGAATGGGATTCGTGCCCTTATAAAGAAGCCCCAGAGAACCTTTGTTCCTTCTGCGACATGAGCACACAGTTGGAAGACCACAGGGTCTATGAACCAGGAAGGGGGCCCTCATCAGACAGGGACTCTATCAGCACAGTGCTCTTAGTGGACTGCTAAGCCTCCAGAACTGTAAGAAATAACTTTGTCTTGTATATAAGCCACCTAGTCTAAGGTATTTTGTTATAGCCGCCCGGATGGACTAAGGCATACCATTAGACATGTGAAAGCATAATCCCGCCGCTAGTGAGATGGCAGACCACTAAAACTTAAGCCCTTCAGGAAGGAGACTTTGATAATAACACCAGCACACTTAGAGCCTACAGAGACTCTTCCAAATGCTTATGTGTGTGTGGGCAAGGGAGGAAGAAACGGACCAACATCCATGATGCCGGAAATGGTAATAAAACTGACCATGTTGGGTAAAGCCTTTGCTGAGCATGCAGTGACTCTGTTTTACAACTGCCTAATGTCGCCAATGGTTTATCTAAGCCTGTGATCATAAAATGTTACAGGAGGTTCCTATATTATTAAAATAGTAAGGCCACTTATAAAATGATTTCTGGATGAAGGTCGGAAAGATGATTGCCGTGTTCCCTGGGTAGAAGTTCAGCTATATATAGACTAAAAGCCAAAGGGAAATGTCACAAGATTCATATTCTGTACCCACGAACATTGCATTTTGTCAACCAGGGCAGGGTTTAAATGTACCAGGATGGCTAAATCTTTAGAAGGATCCACAGAGCAGATAATTTCGCAGTAACATAGGTGCTCTCTAATTTATGTTTTACATAAACTTGAAGTTTTACATAGTAGGCATCAGGGGTTGTATCTGCAAAACTGAATGTTTATAAGAGAGTATGTCATTACATTATTATTTTTTTTTCTGGAACAAATGTGTGTTTAAGGACCAAATATGAGAATAGCATACAGAGGGAAAATGTGGAATCAAATTTATGTAGGTGAAATAATTTGTACATTTCTCTTTTATGTAGGTGAATTTTACTGCCCACTTTTTCTGTTACCTCTTTCCCTTTCCCTGTCTTGCAGCTGATCTGATTTGTGTTCCTCTGAATCTTAGGACATTGAGAACACCATAAGTGTGAACATTTTCCCCAAAGTCCTTCATCTTACCTACAATGGGTTACAGGTAGAGTTAATTTAAGCTCTCACTGGTACATTAATTCAGGGCATCAGAGTTTCATAATCCTCTTTTAAAAGTGCTTATCTTGCACATAAGAACTAGCCTGGAGAGCAAATGATGAGGTGGAAATTATTACACCTAGTTTACAGATGGAAAAACCAGGACAATATAAATAAAAACCTCTGTTTTGAAATGGCATTTGTTCTTCAGAAATATCACCAAAATAGTTCTGGAAAACATTTTACTACTCATCAGGAAAAAAAAAAAAAAGTTAGATCTTTTCTTTTTAATACACACCTAAATAAATTCCAAACAAGAATAAGGAGATTAAGTGTAAAAACTAAAACAGACACTGGAAAAACAAGTGACTATTTACTTGATTTCAGAAAGGGGTTGAATTTTCTAACAAGAACCATAAGGGAAATCACATTTGATGAAGTATCAAAAGTTCTGTCCATCTAAAAAATGAACAAAATAAGGAGTTAAAAGACAAATTTAAGGGAATATTTGCAACATACATGAAGAGATGGTATACTGTAAAAAGAAATTGTGAAAATCAATTAAATTTAGCAAAATGATCAAACAACCTGGAGAATTCACAAAAGGAGAAATGCGAATAGTAAGTACACACATGAAAATGTTTGACTGCCTTATTTATGAAAAGTGTTGAGAACAATCTCACAATTGTGCATACCGAACTAGCAAAGATGTTTTAAAGATGCAAAATCCTTGCTAATGAGGGGAGTGGAGTGGGTATACACACACACAGGTGTCCCTCAGCGTCCTCAGGGAATTGGTTCCACCACCCCTGCAATTCCAAAATCCACAGGTGCTCAAGACCCTGGTATAAAACTGCGTGGTGCAGTCTGGTCTCCATATCTGTGGATTCTGTGTCCATGGATACAGAGGGTCGACTGTACTACATAGCCTACAAGACTTTGTGGGCAACCAGCAAAAAGTATAGCAGGGCTTCCCTGGTAGCTCAGCTGGTAAAAAATCCGCCTGCAATGCAGAAGACCCCAGTTTGATTCCTGGGTCAGGAAGATCCCCTGGAGAAGGGATAGGCTACCCATTCCAGTATTCTTGGGCTTCCCTGGTGGCTCAGATGATAAAGAATCTGTCTGCAATGCAGGAGACCTGGGTTTGATCCCTGGGTTGGGAAGATCCCCTGGAGGAGGCATGGCAACCCACTCCAGTATTCCTGCCTGGAGAATTCCATGGACAGAGGAGCCTGGAAGGCTACAGTCCATGGGGTCACAAAGAGTCAGATACAACTGAGCGACTAAGCACAGCATATCAGTAAATATTAAGTGCCTTAAAGGTGACTATTATTTTTTTTTCTCCTGGCTCCCCTGGTCTTATATCTTGTTTCACAGTTTTATTGGGGTACAATTGGTATACCATGAACTGTATACGTTTTAAATGAACAATCTGAAAGTTTTGATACACACACACACACTCGTAGAACTATCATCATAGTTAAGCAATGACGCCTAAATGTCTCTTTGCGCTTTATAATCTGCTCTATAAAGACTGCTACGCTGTCATCATAGATCAGTTTCCATCTTTTAGAATTTTATATACATTAATAGTACAATACATCCTTTTTTTCTATCTCTACATATTCACTCAAGACCATGATTGTGAGATTTATCTATGTTGTTGCATCTAATTAATTCCTTTCTCTGCTGAGTAGTATTCTATTTATGGCTATACCATAGTTTATTCATTCACCTGTCAACTGGCATAACACTGTCCATTATTTTTCTAGACATGTATTCTAAGGAAGTAATAAGATCCGTTCAAAGATTTATGTGTAGGAATATATATTACAGCATTATTTACATTATCAAAAAATTAGAGGCTATCTAAATGTCCAACTGCCACTGTCTGCTGTCACTTTGCTTGTTTAATCCATACGTTGAGCACATCATGAGAAATGCCAGGCTGGATGAGTTACAAGCCAGAATCAAGATAGGCGGGAGAAACATCAACAACCTCAGATATGCGGATGACACCACTCTAATGGCAGAAAGCTAAGCAGAACTAAAGAGCCTCTTGATTAGAGTGAAGGAAGAGAGTGAAAGAGCTGGCTTAAGACTAAATATTAAAAAAAACTAAGATCATGGCATCCAGCCCCATTACTGCATGGCAAATAGAGAGGGCAAAGATGGAAGTAGTGACAGGTTTCCTCTTCTTGGGCTCCAAAATCACCGCAGACAGTGAGTGCAGCCATGAAATCAGGCAACGATTGTTTCTTGGAAGAAAAGCGATGACAAACCTAGACAGTGATTTGAAAAGCAGAGACGTTACTCGGCCGAGAAAGGTCTGTGTAGTCAAGACTACGGTCTTCCCAGTGGTCTCATACGGTTGTGAGAGCTGGACCATAAAGAAGTCAGAACACCAAAGAATTGATGCCTTCGAACTGTGGTGCTGGAGAAGACTCCTGAAAGTCCCTAGACAGCAAGGAGATCAAAACAGTCAATCTTAAGAAAGATCAACCCTGAATATTCACTGGAAGGGCTGATGTTGAAGCTGAAGCTCCAGTATTTTGGTCACCTGATGCAAACAGCTGACTCACTGGAAAAGTCCCTGATGCTGGAAAGATTGAGGGCAGAAGGAGAAGAGGGCAGCAGAGGATGAGATGGCTGGACAGCATCACTGATGCAATGAACATGACCTTGGACAAACTCCAGGAGATGGTGAGAGACGGGGAGGCCTGGCATGCTACAATCCATGGGATCGCAGAGTCAGACATGACTGGGCAGCTGAATGACAACAATGTCCAACAATAAGAGATAAATGAAGCAATTATAATCCATCCATTCAAACAAAGGGCTCCCCGGGTGGCTCAGTGGTAAAGAGTATGCCTGCCAAGCAAGAGGTGCCAAGCAATTGATCCCTGGGTCAGGAAGATCCCCTGGAGAAGGAAATGGCAAGCCACTCTACTATTCTTGCCTGGAAAATTCCATGGGCAGAGAGGAGCCTGGTGGGCTACAGTCCACGGGGTCCAAAGAGTCAGACACAACTAAGCAAGTAAATAGCAGTAGTAACATTCAAAGAAAAAGCAGAAACTGCACATCTTCAGAGAATTCTTAATCAGCATAGAAAAGCCTTCATGTATAATGTTAACTTTTTAAAAAGGGATATAAAATTCATTATCTTAATTTTGTAAAATGAAATAATTGAAGTACTAGAAGGAAGCAGGGGCAAATTCCATTGTAACACGTAGTGAGGAAGGTGTTTTAATATTAAAAATCCAGAAGCAAAGAGATAGAAGAAAAGATTGATAAAAAATCTTTCACTGAAAGATGAATAAAGTCAAGATACACCTGATAAACTGGGAGAAAACATTTGCCGTATTTATCGCACATAAATGGATAATGTCCCTAATATGTAAAGACCTCTTTAAAATTAAGGAAAGAAAACCAAAAACTAGGTAGAAAAAGGATAAAAGACTCTGACAGTTCATCAAAAAAAGAAAAAACTAAACATAGCCTAAACAGGTGAAAAATGTTCAGTTCAGTTGCTCAGTCGTGTCCGACTCTTTGCGGAAAAATGTTCAACCCACTCATAATTAGGGAGATGCAAATGACAACTTCACTGAGGTGCAATTTCTCACTTATCACGTTGGCAACGCTTAGCAAGCATGACTACACATTCTACTAAAGAAACCAAGAGAAATCACCTTGTTTGAGAATACCAATAGGAATGGAAACTGGTGCAGCACCTCTGGACGGGACCGCAGCAGTATCAAATCATTGCACATTTAAAACCACCTTTTTATCCAGCAAGTCTACTTTTAAGAATTTACCCTGAATATAGAACCCCAGCAAAATGAAAATCACATTCATGGCAGCACTGTTGGTAAGTTCAAAATACTGGCAACAACCTGAGCCCCTGGCTGTGAGAGGTTATGGTACGCTGGTACATACCATACAATCAGCCATGGTATGTTGGTACAATGGAGTCCTTTGCACCTGTGAAAAAGCTTGAGTGTCTCTACGAACTGATATGGAGTGATTTCTGTTAAACAGAAAATAGTGTGCAAATGAGTATCTATTGTATGTTACTTTTTGTATAACAAAAAAAGTGGGAGGAATAAGAAAGTATATTTGCTTATTTTTGCAAAAGGAATCCTAGAAAGAGAGACTAGAAATCATCGGCCTTGGAAATTTTCAGGGCAGGTGGATGGGAACAGGGTAGAATGGATGAGGAAGTGATACTCTTGAGTAACCTTTTTGTATAGTTTTGACTTTTTAGAACCATGTCTGTGTCACATACTCAACAAATACACAAATGCATTAATTAATAATTAGAATCTAGGAGGATGTGGAATAAAAACTGCAAATAGAATGTCAGCAGAAACCACCCTATAATATCTAAAATAGTCACCACATAAGAAAGAGAGCTTGGGGAACCATCCAAGTAATTTTTGGACACAGTAGTTTGATTTTATATCCTGAGGCTAAAGACAAAAACTAGAAGCGATTATTGTAGTGAGGAAGTTTGTTGTTCACAGTGCTGTATGTTAGCAATTCTGAAATGGTTTTTTGTATATTCTCGAATTGAGCAAAGGGATCCAGATTTTACCATTAGGGACGGGAGCTACAAATACACCAAGGGCAAAGTTGGGATGTGTCCTGTGGTGTTGAATTGGAACTGGATGTGTGAGTATAAACACGTGGTTTTTAAATATATAAACACTGAAATTAATATGATTCTCAGGACACAAAGCACATATTCCCAGCTCTGTTTGCCAAATATGTTGGAGAGCAGTGCCATCCCAAAAGCAATGAATGCATTTACTGGCAAGATCTGGTGCCTGAATACCATCCTCCACTAAAAGGAATGATTTTCCTGGGGAACCAGCTGATCCCAGGGCTGCTGGAGCATCTTGATGTGCAAAGAGGTAAGCTCAACAGACGATGGGACATGTCAGAGCCACACTGAAGGGGCTCCCCTGACCGCCTGTGGGGCCGTCTGGGCATCAAATAAATCAAGACAGCAGCAAATGATAAGCCGGACTCACGGGAATCTCTGAGTTTCTTGCTCTTACCATGTTTACATCTTATACTGACATAAATAAGGGAACAAGTAAGTGGGGAGGAGAAAAGTGCTCCCTGCCAGTAGAAAACCAACTAACAAATAAATAAGGGTTGATGGAATTAGAAAATGGCTACATGGTCACCATCATAATAATACTGAATTCAGGCAAGAACATCAAGGATCATAGAAATAGTACGTAAAAATTGTAAGATTAATATGATTGTTATATAGTATTAAAGTTATCTCCCTGCAAGATATTCTTTAATTACAAAGGATAAAATGGTATCATTTATGACGGAGCATGTGGGCAGATACCACCTTAACCGACTGACCAAGGTTAACATTACTGGCATGTGTCAAAACCTCTGCACACGCCCTGACAAGGTGCCAGGGGGAGACCTCCACTCACTTCAGTGCATCCCTGCAGAATCTGTGTAGCAGGAATCTCACCACGAGGAAGCATCAACACAACCAAACCTCTCTTTCAGGGAAATGGGCCCATGTTCTACAAAGATGTCAAAGCCGGACAAAAGCCTGAAGAACCACCCAGACAGAAAGACACCCAAGAGACTAGATGCCATAAGGGATGTGGGACTGGATCCTGGACTAGAATTTTTTTCTTCTTTTGCTAAATGAGCAATAAGGAGACAACTGGCGAAATTCTGTAGATTGAGTAATACAATATATCTCCGTTAATTTTCTGATTTTGTTAAGCCTAGTGTAGGTATCAATAAAACTGGTCTTGTTTTTAGAAAATACATGCAGATATTTTTTAGAGGCCATCAGTTTGCAATGTGTCATCAGATGGTGCAGAAAAAAAATATACATGAGAGAGAGAGGGGAAGCAAATGTGATAAAAACGTTAATATTGGGGGAATCTGGGTGAATGGCATTTTGGAATTCTTTACACTATTTTTATAACTTTTCTGTAAACCTGAAACTATTTCAAAATAAATGGTAGAGATAGTTGCGGCGGGGGTGGGGGGGAGGAAAAAAGATCTTCTTTTTCAACCTCTCTCTCCCTTTCTCCTGTGTCTCTGTGACTCTCTGCAAACCTACCCACAGACACACGTCTGAAGGAAACGTAGCAAACCTGTTAATAGTATTTATATCTAGATGTTGGGACACTACATTTAAAGTTAATCTTCTTGCAAAGGCAGCAAAAGCAAAAAGTAAACAAGTGGAACTACATTAATCTAAAATGCTTCTGCACCAAAGGAAACCAAATGATTAGGAAAGAGCAAAGTGAAAAGGCTACCTACCAAATGGGAGAAAGTATTCACAGGCCATATATCTGATAAGGGATTAATTTCCCAAATCTATTAAGAAATCATGCAACTCAGTAGCAAAAATCAAATAATCTGATTAAAAGTTGAGTAGAGGATCTGAACAGACATTTTTCCAAAGAAGACATACAAGTGGATGACGGGTCCGTGAAAAGTGCACAACATCGCTAGTTATTAGAGAAATGCAAATCAGAATCACAATCAGACGCCACGTCAACTGTCAGAATGGCTATCTTAAAAAAGACAAGACATAACAAGAGCTGGCGAGGCCATGGAGCAAAAGGTAATCCCTGTGCGCTGTTGCTGGGAATGTAAATTGGTGCCGCCACTGTGGAAAATGGTTATGAACGTTCCTCAAAAAATTAAAAATGACCATATGATCAAGCAATTCCACTCCTGATTATTTATCCAAAGAAAAACACTAATCAGAGAAGATACATTCACCCTTAAGTTCACTGCAGTATTATATACAACAGTCAAGATATGTGAGCAACCTCAGTGTCCACTGATGGATGGATAAGAAAAAGTGAAATATATATATATTTGTGTATTACATGTATGTATGCATATGTATGTGTGTATATATATGTATGTGTATGCAGAGGAATATTATCTAGCCTTAATGAAGAAGGAAATCCTGCCATTTGTGACAACATGGATGAACCCTGAACATTATACACAGTGAAGTCCAACAAAGAGAAATATGTATGTTCTCATTTATATGCAGAATCTAAAAAAACACACAAAGAACCTCAGAAAAACAGAGAATATTATAGTGAATGCCAAGGGGGTGGGGGAAATGCAGAGATGTTGGTCAAAAGGTCTAAATGTCCAGTCATAAGGTGAATAAGCTCCAGGGGTCTGATGTAGAGCATGGTGACGAAAATTAACAATACTGATTGTGTTCTTGAAAGTTGCTGAGCATAGATCTTAAATGTTCTCACCATAACAACAACAAGGTAATGATGTGAAGGTTGCAACTGACCCAACTGTAAACTGTGCCATTTGTTGCTGTTCAGTCACCAAGTCACGTCCGGCTCTCCGCGACCCTGTGGACTGCAGCACGCCAGGCCTCCCTGTCCTTCAGCATCACCAAATCATCACATTCTACTCCTTAAACATGGACCATGTTATATGTCAATCATATCTCAATAAAGCTGGGGTGGGGGGGAATAGAAAAAATAATAGAGTAAAATTAATCTTGTTTATGCTTTTATGTTTTACACATACTCAACCGTGAGCGTGTATTTATTCTTACAGAAACATTTGCGATTTTAGAAAACGCCAGCAAGGGCTGGGGCCCCTGGTCCGCCCTCCTACCTTGCGGGTGTCGGCTGTCTTTACTATAACGAACTCTCCCAATGTGGTTACACCCATCTGGGCTCTGCCAGCAGCTGCGGAAATGCCAAAATAGTCCTCAGTGGGGTCTTGATCGGGAGACAGCCGTGGTCTCAAATGACTGGGAGTGTCACGTGATTCTCCCCTGAGGCCAGGATGATACTGGATGACAGAAGAAACGCTAAGTACGGCAACGTGCACACTCTTTAGGACAGAAATGCCCTGTTCACTTTCTGGGGGCAGCAGAGTTCCAGAGCGATGAACCTGGCATTTATCTGCACAGTTCACGTGTCACTGATTTTTTTAAGCAAATTATTATTTATTGCCAATTTCTAGAACATGCCATCTCAATCTTTGGGTTCCCTGGAAAAACTACTCAAATTCTTCCCCTGTTAAAGTTTTTAAAATAAATTAAAAGCACTTCTCACAGTGTTGGGCATACCTAATAGCTAAGAAATGTTCCTTTAATGAGCTAATTGAAAAATAAATTGAAAAGTTGCGAGTGACTGGTGTGAGGAGAGAACTCTGCAGTCTGGGTTTTAAAGTCTGGATTATGCAATAGGTTGGACAGTTTCTGGCCAACTTGTTTAGCAGTTTTCCAGTTTCTGCCAGTTGGAGGGGACTCCAGTGGGTCACAGCGTTTTCCTGACTCCAGGCAGGGAACTGTCGACATGTCGGAGTGTGGGCTGCTCGCCAACATTCCCCAGAAGAGCTTCCACAGCTTAATGCCAAAGGACAGTCTAAGTTCAATACCACTGAAAATTTGGTCTTCACAGATCAAACTCTTCATACCACGAAGCTGGGTCTTCATTTGTGATTTCAGAGAAAGTCACGTGTTCAATTACTCGAGATTCCTTTCATTCCCCTTCTGTCACTGTGAGATCAGTCTCTGAATTTATTCACAAAGGCTGCCACCATTCGAGTATGGAGACAAATTCTTAACCCCTCATTAGGGGAATTAGATGTGGGTTTTCTATTAACTCCATTTCTGAGCAACCTATCAGCTTGACAGGGACAACCCAAGATACACTCTGTGGTAAATCGGCGTGCTCTTTGGGAAAACTCAACTTATTCTCTGATTATTTACAAAATGCTTAAGACATCAAGATACTCTTTCAAACTAAACTTTGGAAATTTTAACTTTGCAAATGTTAAAAAAAGAGACGTATGACAGTAAGCATTATTCTGTCTTGAAATGTGGCATTATACTTAATCTCTTTTCAGAAAATAAATGGAAATCATGATGTGAAATTATATGTAAAGATCTAACACAATTGGAATATATAGCTTTTTAGGGTCTTAGAATTCAAATGTATCTCTGCTGTTGGCGTCAACATTCCTTCTCTCATGAGTATTCATAATCTCATCGCCTTTCAACAAACAGAATAACCAACCCATAGAGCTATTAATATTTTCCCTGGGTTGGGAAGATCTCCCGGACTGGGAAATGGCTACCCACTCCGGTATTCTTGCCTGGAAAATTCCATGAGCAGAGAAGCCTGGCAGGCTGTTACAGTCCATGGGGCCGCAAAGAGTCGAACATGCCTGAGTGATTGAACACACACAGCTATTTAAGGTGACATATATGTTGGCTCATTTAATCCTTCCAGTAATCTTATAAGGAAGGTACTATTACATTCTCTTTATAGATAAATAAGCACTGAGAGTCAATCGCCTAAGGGATACAGTTAATAAATGGCAGAGCACAGATTCAAAGCCTTGATTCTGACTGTCGAGTATGAGTTTTTAAGTTATTGTATTTTGTTCTGTCTGAATTATCATCAGAGGCAAATTGTAATTTCAAGCTCCTTTTCCTTGACTCCTGGCATCATAAATGGGCCAGCTCTCCTTTCCCTCACCCACTGGTATTTGGTAAATGCTTACCATCCAGCTCTCTGAAAAGCACATATGTAGCATTTGCCAGTTTCCATGGCCAAGTTCCAAGTGGTTAATTTCAAATTACCAAGAGATGTGTAATACAGTCTCATTACCTAATTTATAAAAGATAGAATATAACCTCAAAAAGCACAAAGACAGTAAAATGTCAAAAAATAGATAATTAAGTTTGGAGTATTTGTTTTAATATAACCTACTTAATTAAACATTTATATAATCTAATTCTAAAAAATGTTAATTCCTGAAAATTTAGCAACTGGCTCTCAACAGCCAGTTCTATCAGATACTATATTTTCTGGAAGTATTTTTTAAAGGAAAATTGGGAGAGTGGTGAAATTAAAACACTGGGCTACAATCTCAAGGGTGTCTAATTCTGAGCCCTCCTCCAGATAAATTTTTGGGGTTACCAAATTTGAATTGTGGTGTTGGAGAAGACTCTTGAGAGTCCCTTGGACTGCAAGGCGATCCAACCAGTCCATTCTAAAGGAGATCAGCCCTGGGATTTCTTTGGAAGGAATGATGCTAAAGCTGAAACTCCAGTACTTTGGCCACCTCATGCAGAGTTGACTCACTGGAAAAGACTCTGATGCTGGGAGGGATTGGGGGCAAGAGGAAAAGGGGATGAGATGATGAGATGGCTGGATGGCATCACCGACTCGATGGACGTTAGTTTGAGTGAACTCCGGAAGATGGTGATGGACAGGGAGGTCTGGCGTGCTGCAATTCATGGGGTCGCAGAGAGTCGGACACGACCGAGTGACTGAACTGAACTGAGCTAAACAGAACTGAACTGAAACTCCTCTTTGGGGAGAGCTTAAGGGGTGGGTTTACCTTGGCTTGCGGAGAATTTTGTGGTCTGCTGCGCCATCTGGTGGTTAAAGCTTGCAATTGCTATGCTCCCTGCGGCCATCCTGTTGGCCCGGGTCTGCTGAGAATTTTGTGGTCTGCTACGCCATCTTGTGGTTACAGCTTGCAATTGCCATGTTCCCTGCAGCTGTCTTTTGCTTAAAGGTGCTAGTCAGATAGGGAAATTCTTTACCCACTAGCATTTTCAACTATTTATTAGTCTTCCAGTGAGTAATTTGACTCTTTTCTCCCATTCTAAGGCCTTTAAGATAAAGTCCCAGGAGTTGGGCCAAAGGCAGGACTTTTGTTCTCCACTGAAATTACCACCCCAACTCCAGAGCAGAGGAGATCTCCCCAGGCCTACCTTATAAATGTTAATCAGGATATATCTAACGTCCTAACAAACATCCTGAAGTTCTTGTCACTCTTCCCTAAGAGGCTGACAGGGTCCTCAGCAAACAGATCTTCACGCATTCCATCCTGATATCTCACAGATGCCCAAACTGAAGGCACAACCCTATCATCCATCCCAGAACCCCGCTCTCTCCATCATGGACCCCATCTCATGACATACATTTAAGATAATAAAAATGTACAGGTGAGAGAGACGTGATCTGAAGGTCACCTTTTGGTTGTGCTAATCCACATCACCAGTCTCTTTAGTGTGATTTTAATGTCATTGAACCCTAACCGTATATCAGGGGCAGGTGTCTTCAACCGTTCTTCCCCTCTTCTTCACTTCTGTATTTCTACTGGGATATTAATTCATTCACACCACTGTTGTCTACTGGGCACACGTGTGTGCTGGTCACTTGGCTGGGAGATGTGGCTCAAAGAGACACAGAGTAAGTCCCTGCACTTGAGGGCTCCCCAGGGTTGTGGTGGAGGCAAAGGATTTTATTTGGAAGCATCAGTGAAGCAGCATCTGTGTGTTGCAGGGAACAAAAGCAATTGACTGGAAGCAGGAGGACCAGGGACAGCTTCCCAGCGGAGCATCTAAGGTGACGGTGAAATGTGTATAGACTCTGGACAGAGGGAGAAGACAGGGAAAGAGGAATCAAGGCCTGAAAGCATAGACTGGAGGATTTTCGAAGGAACAAGCAGGACACTTTGGCCAGAGGAAAGAATGTCCATGAGGCAGAAACAATGAGCCACAACACTGGAAACCAGGCTGGGGACCGCCCTGAATGGTCTCCATTACCACGCGGGAAATGGACTGCATGCGGGGGTAATAAAATGTGAGCCTTTCAGTGTTTTTGAGCAAAGGAGAGAATCAGATCCACAGCTAAAGGAGTTGTCTGTTCGAGCTCTGCTGGGCACAGGTGCCAAATGTGGGCTTATTTTCTGCCAGGACACAGGACAATTCAAGCTCGCAGTCTACAAATGATAAAGACGTAGACATTTTTAGCAAGAGATGAAGAGCCCTGCTCACTACACTAGCCACTTCTGGCGAGTCTTGTCCCACAGAATGAACAAACTGTGTGTCAATAAAAGAGGAGGAAAGGTGATGGAGCAAAGGAAAGCAAAAATACTAAAAAGAAAAATTATCTAAATCATAGAGGAGGAGGAAGTAAAGGAAGAAGAACAGATGAGGGGGAGGGGAGGGGGAAGGGGAGGGGAGGCAGGGGAGAGGAAGAGGAGGCGGGGGAGGGGAGGGGAGGGGAGGTTCTCCCCCACAGTGTGAGAAATGACAGGTCCTGAACTTGGGCAGCAGGAATGATAAGACGGAATCTGCAGGAGAAGAGCTGATGGCTTTCACTGCTGTGGAGCTTGGGAGCTGGAGAATTCCAAAAGACTCAGAGAGCATTGCTAGAAAAGTGATTTGATAAAATACCATGCAAGATTTAAATGTTCTTACCTATGGATCTAGTCATTTTGCTTCTAGGAGTTTATTCCCAAATAACCACAAATGAGCATAAAAACGTGTGTAAAAGATGCTCATCACAGTAGAGGTGTAGCAGAAAATAACTTGAAACAACCAGAGAAGATACACACATTTTGATACATTTAGAAGAGGGATATATTTTAAAAAATCATGTTTATCAAGAATGTTTAATGACCTGGTTAATGCTTTTGATAAATATAATTAAGTTTTCTAAAACCTGGATTCACAGTGTATAGTATGATTCTAGGATTTCCCTGGGGGTCCACTGGTTAAGATCCCACACTTCTATTGCAAGGGTGCATGGGTTCAATCCCTGGATGGGAAACTAAGGTCCAGTATACCACACAGTGTGGCCAAAAAAATAAAACAAAAACTTCATGTGTATAGAAAGAGAAGAAAATAAATGCAAGAAAATATTAATATTAACTCTGGCTATTTCCAAATAGTAAGATTACAGACCAATTCTTCTTTATACTTTACCAAGCTTAAAATATAAAAAGGAAATAATTGGCCTTTCTGGCCTAAGTTATTATACTTGTAAAAAGGCTTGTCCAAGATTTGGACTTGAATAGTTTATTACAAAAGCACAATGACATTTTAAAATATGAAAAATTCAGAATCAACAAAAATGAGAATTTTAATTTTTTAATAAAAATTTTATAATGAAAATCCTTCTTTTAATTGCAAAGTTCAACATGACTGTGATTAAACTTTAACATGTGAGCTTCTGGCAGTTAGGGCACAAAGGAAAAACAGAAACAGCATAATTTTTATTGTGATGTATAACTGGGTCTCATTCCAGACCAGCAAGGGAGATACTTTATTTCTAAGCACTGTTTCTAAATTAAAATCCTTAACAGGCTTGCAACAGGGGAGACTGAGTGATATAGATGTCCGCACAAACTATGCTATTTTAATAAATGGTACTGTGATGCCACACATAATTATCTGTGACGTTTACCAAATCCAAGGGTGTAACAAGAAACCTCAGTGAAGGACCTGTGGGCAAAAGATGAAGCTTCCGATGCTTCATCTAGACCCCCAAGCGTAGAAACGAGATCGCCTAGAGACTATTTCTCCCACGTTAACTGTGCTTAAGGAACATGTAGGCTGCTTGTCGAGGTTTCCTAGGTCCCTCTTCCTAAAGACTTCAGCTCAAT
This sequence comes from Bubalus kerabau, assembly GCF_029407905.1. Taxonomy (NCBI): domain Eukaryota; kingdom Metazoa; phylum Chordata; class Mammalia; order Artiodactyla; family Bovidae; genus Bubalus; species Bubalus kerabau. The sequence continues at coordinate 20,803,462 of NC_073625.1, forward strand.
TAGTTCAGAGCAGAACCTAGGAATCTTCATACTAAACATATTAAACAAACACCCAGATCATACTTGATGCAACTGGTCATTCACTTCAGAGAAATGTCTACCCAGAGGTGGACTGTTTCCAAGTCCCTTTGGCATCTTGCCTAAACAGCACTTTCCTTAGCAGGCTGTGCTCTTAGCAAGAACTGGTAGTCCTGGAGTTCAGGATCAGTATTTTTTAATCCAGGGGACGACGTACAGTCTTAAGGTCACACAGACTAATCACAGGGCTTCTTGCCAGAGGGTTCTCAGGGCATCTGTTTATAGGTAAACGCCTTTCCTCTGTTCAGTTCAGTTGTTCAGTCATGTCCGACTCTTTGCGACCCCATGGACTTCAGCAGGCTAGGCTTCCCGGAGCCTGCTCAAACTCATGTCCAAGTCGGTGATGTTATCCAACCATCTCATCCTCTGTTGTCGCCTTCTCCTCCCGCCTTCTATCTTTCTGAGCATCAGGGTCTTTTCCAAGGAGTCACTTCTTTGCACCAGGTGGCCAAAGTATTGGAGTTTCAGCATCAGCATCAGTCCTTTCAATGAATATTCAGGACTGATCTCCTTTACGATGGACTGGTTGGATCTCCTTGAAGTCCAAGGGACTCTCAAGAATCTTCTCCAACACCACAGTTCAAAAGCATCAGTTCTTCGGCCCTCAGCTTTCTTTATAGTCCAACTCTCGCATCCATACATGACTACTGGAAAAACTATAGCTTTGACTAGATGGACCTTTCTTGGCAAAGTAATGTCTCTGCTTTTTAATATGCTTTGTAGGTTGGTCATAGATTTTCTTCCAAGGATCAAGTGTCTTTTAATTTCCTGGCTGCAGTCACCATCTGCAGTGATTTTGGAGCCCAAGAAAATAAAGTCTGTCACTTTTCCTACTGTTTCACCATCTATTTGCCATGAAGTGATGGGACTGGATGTCAGGATTTTCATTTTTTGAATGTTGAATTCAGCCTTTTCACTCTCCTCTTTCACTTTCATTAAGAGGCTCTTTAGTTATTCTTCACTTTCTGCCATAAGGGTGGCATCATTTGCATACTTGAGGTTATTGATATTTCTCCCGGCAATCTTGATACCAGCTTGTGCTTCATCCAGCCCAGCATTTTGCATGATGTACTCTGCATAGAAGTTAAATAAGCAGGGTGACAATATACAGCCTTGATGTACTCCTTTCCCAGTTTGGAACCAGTCTGTTGTTCCATGTCCAGTTCTAATTGTTGCTTATTGACCTGCATACAGATTTCTCAGGTCAGGTGTTCTGGTATTCCCATCTCTGAAGAATTTTCCACAGTTTGTTGTGATCTACACAGTCAAAGGCTTTGGCGTAATCAATAAAGCAGAAGTAGATGTTTTTCTGGAACTCTCTTGCTTTTTCGATGATCCAGCGGATGTTGGCAATTTGATCTCTGGTTCCTCTGCCGTTTCTAAAACCAGCTTGAACATCTGGAAGTTCATGGTTCACATTCTGTTGAAGCTTTTCCTCTGTTCAGTTCAGTGGCTCAGTTGTGTCTGACTCTTTGCGACCCCAGGGACTGCAGCACGCCAGGCCTCCCTGTCCATCACCAACCTGGAGTTTACCCAAACTCATGTCCATTGAGTGGTTGATGCCATCCAACCATCTCATCCTCTGTCGTCCCCTTCTCCTCCCGCCTTCAATCTTTCCCAGCAGCAGGGGCTTTTTAGATGAGTCTGTACTCTGTGTTCCTTTCCTCTGCACTGTTTCTAAAGTCCTTCTGCAATGGAGGTGCTGGGCTACTAGGGGGCTTCTCTTCCCAACCAGCCTTCCCCACCCTGCCCTCTAGTGTGATGTCTTTGAATGTTCATTGTCTTTGAGTGTTAAAACCTCCCCAGGACAAGAAAAAGGTCAGTTTTATATAAAGCACTCCAATGCTGAGGTATATAAAACACTCTAGTACCCAGGTAACAAATGTTTTTGCAAGTGAGGTACAAAATGAAGAAGGATCTAATTGATTTGCCAGATGACAGATGATTGGAAATGACTTTTATGGTAGATCATGCTGTGTGTGTGTGCTAAGTTGCTTGTTATATCACTCCAAAGGAATGTAAAGACTTGAATAACATTGTAGCAACAACATACCTTTCATTTCACTTATTTATATGAATATCATTTCTCATCACTTAAATCTTTCATAAGAAAAAACAGGAAGAAACTGGATGCTGAACCTGGCCTAATTCGAACTAAATTTAATCTATGGATACACAAACTTAGTAAGTAAAGTCCACATTCACTTAATTAAATGATGTACTTCTGATGCAATTTCACTTATGCTTAATATTTATCACAATTTGAAAGATATTTATGCTATTTTGATTAAAATTGTATAGCACTAGCTATAAAGACAATCCAAAAAAGAAATTTTTAGCATTTAGAGGTTAATTAATTCAGTTCACTTCAGTCACTCAGTCTTGTCTGACTCTTTGAGACCCCATGGACTGCAGCATGCCAGGCTTCCCTGTCCATCACCAACTCCCGGAGCTTACTCAAATTCATGTCCACAGAGTTGGTGATGCCATCCAACCATCTCATCCTCTGTTACCCCTTCTCCTCCCACCTTCAATGAGCATAGAGGTCAATGAGCATAGAGATAAAAAAGAGAAAATATTGTGAACAATTATTTGCCAGCAAATTTGACAACCTAGAAGAAATGGACAAGTTTCTAGAAACCTACCACCCACCAAAACCAAACCAAGAAGAAACAAATAATTTGAATAGACTGATCACTCGAAGTGAAAATAGAATCTGTAACACACACACACACACACACACTCCTTACAAGCACAAGTCCTAGACCCGATGGCTGCACAGGAGAATTCTACCAAACATACAAAGAAGAACTTCTACCAGTTCTTCCCAAACTCTTCCAAAGGATTAAAGAGGAGGCAACACCCCCAGAGACATTCTATGACGTCACCATCACCCTGATACCCAAACCAGACAAAGATGTCACCAGACAAGAAAAGTACTGGCCAATAAGCTTTGATGAATATAGATGCAAAAATTCTCAATATTAGCAAACCAAACCCAACAACACACACACACACACACACACACACACACACACACACACACACAAATCATTCATCATGAATAAGTTGGATTCATCCCAAGTTCATAAGGACGGTTCCTCATAAGCAAATCAAAGAATGTGATATACCACGTGAAGACCGGACAAAAACCACATGATCATCTCAACAGATGCAGAAAAAGCTCTGATAAAATTCAACATCCATCCATGATAAAAACTCTCATCAAAATGGATATAGAGGCAGGATGTCTCAACATCACAGAATCCTATGTATGACAAACTCAAAGCCAATATAATTCTCAAAGCCTTGCCACTAAAATCTGGAATAAGACAAGGATGCCCACTCTGACCACTTGTGTTCAACATGGTATTGGAAGTCCTAACCACAGCAATCGGACAAAGAAAGAAAAGCCATCCAAACTGGGAGGGAAGAGATAAAACTCTCATTATGTGAGGATGACATTATTTCTAATATACAGAAAACCCTAAAGACTCCACATAGGAACTGCTGGAACTGAAAAACCAATTCTGCAAGCAGGACACAAGATTAACATACAGAAACTGGTCACATTTTTTACACTAACAATAAAATATCAGAAAGAGAATGTAATAAAAACACTTTTTAAAATCATACCACACAAAAAAACCACTTAGGAATAAACCTGACCAAGGAGGTGAAAGACTTAAATGCTGAAAACGATGAAACAATAATAGAGAAATTTGAAGATGATTCAAAGAAATGGAAAGATATTCCAAGCTCTTTGACTGGAAAGAGTTAATATTGTTAAAATGGGTCATACTACCCAAAGCAATCTACGGATTTAACATGATCCCTATTGAATTACCCATGACGTTTTCACAGAACTAGGACAAATAATCCTAAAATTTATATGGAACCATAACAATCAAAACAATACTGAGGGAAAAAAATAAAGCAGGAGGCATAACCCTTCCAGACTTCAGATGTTACGAAGCTACAGGAATCAAAATGGCACAATACTGACCATTGACAAAAACAGACATATGAATGAATGGTACAAAATAAACCAGAAACAAACCCATACATCTACAGTCAATTAATCTTCAGCAAAGGGAGCAAGAATACACAATGGGAAAAAGACAGTCTCTTCACCAAAGGGGGTTGGGAAAGTTGGACATCCAATGCAAATCAGTGAAGGAGAACACACCCTCATACCATACACAAAAATAAACTCAAAATGCCTTAAAGATTTAAACATAAGACACGATACCATAAAACTCCCAGAAGAGAACATAAGCAAAACGTTCTCTGACAAAATTCATACCAATGTTTCCTTAGGTCAGTCTCCCAAGACTATAGAAATAAAAGCAAAAAATAAACAAGACCTAATCAAGCTTTTGCAGAGCAAAGGAAACCATAAACAGAATGCAAAGACAACCTACAGACTAGGAGAAAATATTTGCAAATGACGTGACCAACAAGGGCTTACTTTCTGCAAATACAACCAGCTATGGCTACAGTCCATGGGGTCGCTGAGGGTCGGACACGACTGAGCGACTTCACTTTCACTTTTCACTTTCATGCATTGGAGAAGGAGACGGCAACCCACTCCAGTGTTCTTGCCTTGAGAATCCCAGGGACAGGGGAGCCTGGTGGGCTGCCATCTATGGGGTCGCACAGAGTCGGACACGACTGAAGTGACTTAGCAGCAGCATAGCATACAACTCAACAACAGAAACACAAGTAACTCAGTTGACAAATGGGCAGAAGAGCTAGACATTTCTCCAAAGAAGACACACAGATGGTCAACAGACACATGAAAAGATGCTCACCATTGCTAATTATTAGAAGAAGGCAAATCAAAACTACCATGAGGTGCCGCCTCACACTGGTCAGGATGGTCAGGATGGCCATCAGGAAAAAGCCCACAAGTAAATCCTTGGGAAGATATGGAGTGAAGGGTGCTGTCCTCCACTGTCGGTGTGTATGTAAGTTGGCACAGTCCCTATGGAAACCAGTGGGGAGGTACCTAAAAAACTAAAAACAGAGTTGCCATATGATCCAGCAATCCCACTCCTGGGCGTGTATCAGATAAAACTGTAGTTCAAAAGATACATGCGCCCCTACGTTCAGAGCAGTGCTACTCACAATAGCCAAGACAGAGAAATGGGCTGAATGTCCACTGATGGTCAAATGGATAAAAAAGATGTGGGGTGTGTGTACATGTACACATGGAGTACTGCTGCTGCTGCTAAGTCGCTTCAGTCGTGTCCGACTCTGTGCAACCCCATAGATGGCAGCCCATCAGGCTCCTCCATCCCTGGGATTCTCCAGGCAAGAACACTGGAGTGGGTTGCCATTTCCTTCTCCAATGCATGAAAGTGAAAAGTGAAAGTGAAGTCGCTCAGTCGTGTCTGACTCTTCACGACCCCATGGACTGCAGCCCACCAGGCTCCTCTGTTCATGGGATTTTCCAGGCAAGAGTACTGGAGTGGGGTGCCATTGCCTTCTCTGTATGGAATACTACACAGCCATAAAAAACAAAACCAATTCCATTTGATGCAACATATGGAACTACAGATTATCAAATTAAGTGAAGTCAGAAAGGGAAAGACAAATACCATATGATATATTACAAACTTCAGGCTCAAACTGAAGAAAGTAGGGAAAACCACTGGGCCATTCATGTATGGCTTAAATAAAATCCCTTATGATTACATAGTGGAGGTAATGAATAGATTCAAAGGATTAGATCTGGTAGAGAGAGTGCCTGAAGAACTATGGACTGAGGTTCATAACATTGTACAGGAGGCAGTGAACAAAACCATCCATGAGACAGGAAATGCAACAAGGCAAAATGGTTGTCTGAGGAGGCCTTACAAATACCTGAGAAAAGATGAGAAGCAAAAGGCAAAGGAGCAAAGGAAAGATATACCCATCTGAATGCAGAATTCCAAAGAAGAGCAAGGAGAAGAAAGCTTTCCTCAGTGATCAGTGCAAAGAAATAGAGGCAAACAATAGAATGGGAAAGACTAGAGATCTCTTCAAGAAACCTGGAGATACCAAGGGAACATTTCATGCAAAGATGGGTAAAGACAGAAATGGTATGGACCTAACAGAAGTAGAAGATATTAAGAAGAGATGGCAAGAATACATAGAAGACCTGTACAAAAAAGGTCTTAACGACCCAGATAACCCTGATGGTGTGGTCACTCACCCAGAGCCAGACATCCTGGAGTGCTAAGTCAAGTAGGCCTTGGGAAGCATCACTATGAACAAAGCTAGTGGAGGTGTTCTAGCTCCAGCTGAACTATTTCGAATCCTAAAGGATGATACCGTTAAAGTGCTGCACTCATTATGTCAGCAAATTTGGAAAACCCAGCAGTGGCCACAGGACTGGAAAAGGTCAGTTTTTACTTCAATCCCAAAGAAAGGCAATGCTAAAGAATGTGAAACGAGAACTTCCAGATGTACAAGCTGGATTTAGACAATGCACAGAAACCAGAGATCAAGTTGCCAATATCTGCTAGATCAGAGAAAAAGGGAATTCCAGAAAAACATTTGCTTCACTGACTACACTAAAGCCTTAGATTGTGTGGATCACAACAAACTGTGGAAAATTCTTCAGAGATGGGAATACCAGACCACCTTACCTGCCTCCTGAGAATTCTGTATGCAGGTCAAGAAGCAACAGTTAGAACAGGACAAGGAACAATGGACTAGTTCCAAACTGGGAAAGGAGTATATCAAGGCTGTATATTGTCACCGTGCTTATTTAACTTTTATGCAAAGTACATCATGCGAAATGCCAGGCTGGACGAAGCACTAGTTGGAATCAAGATTTCAGGGAGAAATACCAATAACCTCATGCAGATGACACCACCCTTATGGCAGAAAGCGAAGAAGAACTAAAGAGCCTCTTGATGAAGGTGAAAGAGGAGAGTGAAAAAGCTGGCTTAAAGCTCAACATTCAGAAAACTAAGATCATGGCATCTAGTCCCAACACTTCATAGCAAATAGATGAGGAAACAATGGAAACAGTGACAGATTTTATTTTCTTGAGCTCCAAATCACCCAGGACAGTGACTACAGCCATAAAATTGAAAGACATTTGCTCCTTGGAAGAAAAGCTATGACAAACCCAGACAGCATATTAAAAAGCAGAGACATCATTTTGCTGACAAAGGTCCATATAGTCAAAGATATGGTTCTTCTAGTAGTCAAGCACAGATGTGAGAGTTGGACCATAAAGAAGGCTGAGTGCCAAAAAATTGATGCTTTTGAACTGTGGTGCTGGAGAAGACTCTTGAGAGTCCCTTGGACAGCAAGGAGATCAAACTAGTCAATCTTAAAGGAAATCAACCCTGAATATTCATTGGAAGGGCTGAAGCTGAAGCTCCAATCCTTTGGCCACCTGATGCAAAGAGCCAACTCATTGGAAAAGACCCTGATTTGGGAAATATTGAGGGCATGAGGAGAAGGGCACGACAGAGGATGAGATGGTTGGATGGCATCATCCACTCAATGGACTTTAGTTTGAGCAAATTCAGGGAAACAGTGAAGGATAAGGAAGCCTGGCATGCCACCATCCATGGCATTGCAAAGAGTCGGACACGGCTTAGTGACCGAACAAACAAAATAATTTACATGGAATCTACAATATGACACAAACGAATTTATGTACAAAACAGAAATGGATTCACAGACAGAGAACAGACTTGTGGTTGCTAAGGGATAAGTGGGGTGAGAGAGGGACAGAGGGGGAGTTTAGGGTTAGTAGATGCAAACTATTATACAGAAAATAGACCACAAGGCCCTACTGTATACCACAGGGAACCATATTCAATACCTGATAATAAACCATAATGGAAAAAATATAAAAAGAACATTATATAAATATATATGTGTATATATATCTGAATCACTTTACTACTCAGCAGAAATTAACACACTGTAAAGCAACTATAATTCAAGTTTTAAAAAAAGCATTGCCAGAGGATAAAATTATGGATGATATGAAAGAGACGAGGAGAAAAAATGTCAAGTATCTTATAAAAGAAGAGCCTGTGTATATATATGTTTAAAATGGATGCTGATGGCTATCAAATCTCTATAGCATTTGGATTCTATTGAATAGATTAAGAGGCTGGTAGGAGTTTCACTGCTAATGTCAATATTTACAAATTCATCACAAATGACATCTTGTGTAGCTATTTAACATGCATTTGTGCTCTGTCATGTCCAACTCTTTCCAACACCCTGGACTGTAGCCCACCAGGCTCTCTATTCATGGGATTTCCCAGGCCAGAACACTGGAGTGGCTTGCCATTTCCTACTCCAGAGGATCTTCCCGACCCAGGGATTGCACCTCTGACTCTTGGCAGGCAAATTGTTTTACCACTGAGCCACCGGGGAAGCTATTTAAACGTGATGGAAAATATTGATATCAACTTAACCACATGCAAGAAGTATGTAGCTTTTACTAAATTCTATTCTAGGACTAAAAATGGCTGAGGACCACTCTCTGAATGATCAGGGCAGCTGGAGCATTTCTCTGTGGGCAGGACTTGGATACAGCAGAGGATGGAGTAGGGGATGTGGCTGAAAGCTGCATTTATTTGCATAAGAATTTCATTGTTTTTATATTGCATGTTACAGATCACAAAAACTAGTAAAGCTTTCTAACAGCTGCTTTTAATTCACAGCTTATTCTTATTATTCTTTTATCATAGCTTACAAAACGTTAAAAAAGCACCACTTGTCCATATCTCAAGAATATCATTAATAATTTTATGGTGGATTTGTAAGGAATGGAAGATGATTGAGTCTGTTTTGAAAGGAGATGTACTATGGGAATTTTTTTCACACAGCATCTATTGATTCACTCCAACAAATGAGCATATGCTTGACGGAGCGTGTAGCTTTCTCCCTGAAACATGACGTAGCTCTTTGTTGAACCACTTCTCACATCTCCGTAATCAGCTGCTCACTCTCCTCGAGTTACCTCAGTAACACTCCACAGATCAACCCATTTGGAGCAGCAGAACTTCTCTAGCTACCCGCCAGGCTCCTCTTGCCTGGATTTCCCAGGCAAGAATACTGGAGTGGGTTGCCATTTCCTCCTCCAGGGATCTTCTCAACCCAGGAATCAAACCCACGTCTCCTGCATCTCCTGCATTGGCAGGCATTCTTTACCACTGAGCCACATGGGAGGCCCAGTAGAAGCCACAAAATGTGCCCCTAAATCACTGTAGAAGCTAATGCCCTCAACAGTTATTGGACTGAGGGAGAATTCTGCAGGTGTTGGAGATATGTGACTGGAATTTAAGGGAGAAGTTGTGGCTGGAAATTTCAGACTTATCCACAGAAAGGTCACAGAGAGTTGGATAGTATATGTTCTCCAAATCGCACATACGGTCTTTGTGCGTCTCTGCTCCACCAAATGTATGCTGACTACAGAACCTTTAACAAGTACTGAAAAAGCATTAATGCAAAATGAAACAGCACCAAAAAGAGGAGCAACAATAAAAACTTCCTGCAATCCCACCACTCATAGGCAGCCACCACGGATATTTTGTCCTGTTTTCTTCTATTTGTCTGTTTGTAACATTGGAGACTGCAGACTATCTGGATTCATGATGTGGTCTCAAGCCAACACAGATTGACAACCACCAAGGAAACTGAGATGGACCGTGGGGAGAGAGCAGAGAAGAGCAACCAGAGGTATTCCTTAGGCAATGCCTTGACCTTCTAGCTGGAAGAGGAGGGGCCCTGTGCATGGTAAGTCAGGTTCAAGAACAAGAAAAGATCAATCTTCTTATTTCTTCCAAAGGGAGCACATAGATTATCCATGTATGTTATTCTGGCTTGAGGACATAAATTGAGTATAAGAGCTGCTTGCTCAAGTCTGATGGGTCCCACCTGGACAGAGGGTGACACCAGCCCCTTCAGAACTGCTGGGAAGTCAAGGACACACCCCTCGGGGTCTCGCATTTGCTCTCCCGCTGGGAGCCACCTTGTTTCTGTTAATTTGTCTCTTTTCAGTGAATTGAACTGGGAAATAAAGCAGGTGTGCAGGTATGCCTGTGTGCATGTAGGATGCGGCTTCCTATTGACCTGTAATCCGCCTTAAACATGGAAACACTGTATCATGAACACTACAGACTGTTGTTGCTCAGTCGTGTCTGACTCTTTGTGGCCCCAAGGACTGTAGTCCGCCAGGCTCCTCTGTCCATGGGATTTTCCAGGCAAGACCACTGGAGTGGGTTGTCATTTCCTAACCGAGGGGATCTTCCCGACTCAGGGGTTGAACCTGCATCTTCTGCATTGGCAGGTGGGTTCTTTACCACCAGCACCACCTGGGAAGCCCATCATGAAAACACTGTCCCAGCACAAAACCACTACCACCACGCCCCACCACTCAGCCTACTAATATACACAATATTCTGCCTCATGGCTATGCCATACTTAATTAAAAAAAACTATTTATTGATATCTACTAAGTATAAGTCACTGGCCTGGATAATGTAGAAAGTCCAAAGATGAAAATACATCACCCCCGAGTTTAGAACTTTCATGGAAATTAGTACGCTATGGATGGAAGCTGTCTGGGAGATGGGCAAGGAGAGTGATATGTCTCCGTTGTTTCTATAGGTGGGGATGTGGGCTGCAGAGGTTACAACTCTTCTGAGTAACACAGAACTTGTCTTTAGTTTGGTTGGCTCTTTATTTCTGGGCTGAAAAAAAAAATCACTTTCATTCAGAATTTTAAAGGCAGGAATGTTTTCTTCCTATTAGGGTCACCATTCAGAAATCTGGTACCATTTGGATTCCTTTTTATTATCTTTGTCCTGGTTAATCTGGAAACGTTTAGATTTGTCCCTTCATCTCCAGCTCTGCAATTTAGAGGGGTGTGGCACGTGAGTCTATTTACCGCCATGGGCAGACAGTGGGTCTAGGATCTGGAGAACTAGGTCTTTAAGGCAGGAAGTTTTCTTCTTTTACCACCTCTTTGCACTACTTTCTACACTTTTTTGCACTCTCTTCTTCACCCTCTCCTTTTGGAATTCTGACACTTCTGCTGTTGCCACCCACTGCAATGGTCTTGTAATTTACTTATCTTTCACCTCCTGCTGCTGCTACTGCTAAGTTGCTTCAGTTGTGTCCGACTCTGTGCGACCCCATAGACGACAGCCCACCAGGCCCCACCGTCCCTGGGATTCTCCAGGCAAGAACACTGGAGTGGGTTGCCATTTCCTCCTCCAATGCATGAAAGTGAAAAGTGAAAGTGAAGTTGCTCAGTCGTGTCTGACTCTTAGCGACCCCATGGACTGCAGCCTACCAAGCTCCTCCGTCCATGGAATTTTCCAGGCAAGAGTACTGGAGTGGGGTGCCATTGCCTTTTCCTCACCTCCTGTTATCTTCTTAAAAAACTATCTGGGAGATTTTTTCCAACTTTACTTTCAACACTTTCCCTGATTTAGATAAGTTATCAGATTTTTAACTTCCAAAGCTTTTCATGTTCTCTGTTCTTTTAAAAAACATATTTTTCTTGTTTCACATATACACATCTGCTTGTTTCTCTGAGCACATTCATCGTTTTATGGGCTTTTTTTAAAAAAAAAATTTGCTTCCTGCATTGTCTCTGCTTCTTCTAAATTTCTGGTTTCCATTTGTCCATTTTGGTCTCTCCTATTTTACTTTTGTTTTAGACCAGCTCCTGAAATATCCAGCAAGCTATGCCTGACCATTTATGCTGCTGCTAAGTCGCTTCAGTCGTGTCCGACCCTGTGCGACCCCATAGACTGCAGCCCACCAGGCTCCCCATCCCTGGGATTCTCCAGGCAAGAACAATGGAGTGGGTTGCCATGTCCTTCTCCAATGCAGGAAAGTGAAAAGAGAAAGGGAAGGTGCTCAGTCGTGTCTGACTCTTAGTGACCCCACGGACTACAGCCTTCCAGGCTCCTCCGTCCCTGAGATTTTCCAGGCAAGAGTACTGGAGTGGGTTGCCATTGCCTTCTCCAGACCATTTATGAGTGAGATATATTTCTGAGCTGATTGTAACTTGTGTGTTTTATGAGGCGAGTGTCTGGTGGGCTTTACTGGAGCATGACTAGCAAGGGACCTCACCACTTCACTGGGCAGCATCTCAATGTCAGTGTTCCCTAGAGGAGTCAGTGCCCCCCCTTTCTTGCCATAAGGGTGTAAGTCTGGCTGCAGATGTATGGAGCTGGATTGAGGAAGGGGCTGTGTGGAGAGCGTTTTCCTGGTTGCCTATACAGACCTTTCACTTACCCACTTACAATGGGCACCTATTGGAGAGATTCAGACAACCATCTCTAAAGAAACTTGCGGCTGTTCTTAGGATTTCTTAATAACTTAGTAAAATACCAACCGAAGCTGTCTGTAGCATGTCTCTTAATTCTCTCATAATCCTGTGACTCAGACAGTAAGCTGCTTGCTCTGTGGCCACTCAGCAGGAAGCTAAGAGTTACCGCTCAATTATCGGGTTGGCCAAAAAATTCCTGTGGCTTTTTAAAGTATGATGTTACAGAGAAACCAGAACAAACTTTTCTGCCAATCCAATAATATTTACACTCTGAGCTACTTAAATTTCAATCACGATATACACCTAAGAAAAAAAAATTCAGTAAAATGCACATCTTACTGACAACAGCTCAAACACTTGTCAGTATAAACTGTCAACAGCAATTATTTATAACCGGTAAAATTGAAAGTCTAATGTCACTAGGAGGACACATTTGTGGAGAAATTTTTTTCAGTTTCACAGTGTCAAATACTGGCAAATACAACTAGCCTATCATCTCCTGGCTACTGAAATGAAAAGCTTGAAATGGTTACCACTTATAGAGGTTTATTTCATTTAGTTCCCTGAAGCTGAGGATCCGAGTGGTGAAATAATTTGATTATTCTCCTCAATTAAACCTTATGTACTTTTGACAATAGAGTTTTTTTTTTTTTTAATTTTTGGGCATCTCTGCTCTGCAGCAACTGGGGCTTCCCAGGTGGCGCTAGTGGTAAAGAGACCGCCTGCCAATGTAGGAGACATAAGAGATGCAGATTTGATCCCTGGGTCAGGAAGATCCCCTGGAGGAGGGCATGGAAACCCACTCCAGTATTCTCGCCTGGAGAAGTCCATGGACAGAGGAGTCTGGCGGGCTACAGTCCATGGTGTCACAAAGAGTCAGACACGACTGAAGTGACTTAGCACACACACAGCAATTATACCAGATCTTCTGTGTTTTGAAGATGGGCCGCCAAAGTTGAATTTCCAGGCTGGGGAGATGGTGTGAACCCTGGGATTCCTCACTCCGAGGTCATCTCAGAGCCTGCCAAAGGAAGATGCTCCTCCTATGGGTTCATTATCCCACTGCTTTCCCTAACATGTACACGTCTGCCTGAAATTCCTGCACAGGGTACTCACTGTATTCATAGAGCCTTCATATTTGTAAATCCGTTGTGCAATTTGCAACATATATAGTACTTAAGGGACATTTTGGCAAGTGTGAGAAGTAGCATTTTTCTAAGCTGTGTCCAGACAGAGACTGAAGGTGGCAGCAGAAACTCAGACATGGAAAAAAGCCAGCCTTGTATCACAGTGGACCCTCTATTCACTTACTGTGACTAGCAAAACAGACCTGGAAGACTTTCACAGCCATAATTTTTGTGGATTTAACATATCATTTGAAGTTATCCAACCCTGAATATTCATTGGAAGGACTAACGATGAAGCTGAAGCGCCAATACTTGGGCCACCTGATGCAAAGAGCTCACTCCTTGGAAAAGACCCTGTTGCTGGGAAAGATTGAAGGCAGGAGAAGAAGGCGACAGAGGATGAGATGGTTGGATGTCATCACCGATTCAATGGCCATGAGTTTGAGCAAACTCTAGGAGATGTTGAAAGACAGGGAAGCCTGCTGTGCTTCAGTCCATGGGGTTGCAGAGTCGGACACGATTTGGCAACTAAACAACAATCTGTTCTTCAGTATTCATGAAGAGATCTGAGATCACGAATACAAACTCCAGAGAATGATGCACTCATGTTTAAGTTAAAAAAAAAAATCAGAAGTCCTTCTCAGCCATAATGAGTTATCTTGGCTAAGTTTGACACTTAATGAGTGACAGTTTCCAAATCATGGCCTGTGACAGCCGTTGTTCACAGTACTTATGCTGGAACAAACTCTCCCCGTTTGACTGGGTTGCTAAGGAAACCATGCAGACCCTCCCAGGGTAGACAGGAGACAAGGAGGCATCCGATGATTCCTCATCACTTGCAAAGCCATATGGCTCTCCCACAACTGTTATCAGAGTTACTGCTTCTGCACCTTGTTTCATCTGATATTATTCAGTTTGCACATGCCTGACTTATTTTCGGTCATCCCTTAGTTTTTAAAACTTCTGTTGTATCTTATACTTTGTGTCTTTGAAGGAATCTGTTTCACCTAAGACATCTTTTTCATGTCTGGGAAAGGGTTAGTTTACAGTGACCCCCTCTTTCCTTCACTCTCCATGTTGATAATTTGTGTCCTCTCTTTTATTCTTGGTGAATATGGCTAGACCGGTTTTCTTATTGTTTTATTCTTTTGTTTTGTTTTTTGCCATGACTCGGGGTTTGCAGGATTTTACTTCTCCAGCCAGCGAATGAATCCAGGCCACTGGCAGTGAAAGCATCGAATCCTAACCACTAGACTGCCAGATCAGATCAGATCAGATCAGTCGCTCAGTCGTGTCCGACTCTTTGCGACCCCATGAATCACAGCACGCCAGGCCTCCCTGTCCATCACCAACTCCCGGAGTTCACCCAGACTCACGTCCATCGAGTCAGTGATGCCATCCAGCCATCTCATCCTCTGTCGTCCCCTTCTCCTCCTGCCCCCAATCCCTCCCAGCATCAGAGTCTTTTCCAATGAGTCAACTCTTCGCATGAGGTGGCCAAAGTACTGGAGTTTCAGCTTTAGCATCATTCCTTCCAAAGAAATCCCAGGGCTGATCTCCTTCAGAATGGACTGGTTGGATCTCCTTGCAGTCCAAGCGACTCTCAAGAGTCTTCTCCAACACCACAGTTCAAAAGCATCAATTCTTTGGCGCTCAGCCTTCTTCACAGTCCAACTCTCACATCCATACATGACCACAGGAAAAACCATAGCCTTGACTAGACAGACCTTTGTTGGCAAAGTAATGTCTCTGCTTTTGAATATGCTATCTAGGTTGGTCATAACTTTCCTTCCAAGGAGTAAGCGCCTTTTAATTTCATGGCTGCAGTCACCATCTGTAGTGATTTTGGAGCCCAGAAAAATAAAGTCTGACACTGTTTCCACTGTTTCCCCAGCTATTTCCCATAAAGTGGTGGGACCGGATGCCATGATCTTCCTTTTCTGAATGTTGAGCTTTAAGCCAACTTTTTCACTCTCCACTTTCACTTTCATCAAGAGGCTTTTGAGTTCCTCTTCACTTTCTGCCATAAGGGTGGTGTCATCTGCATATCTGAGGTTATTGATATTTCTCCCAGCAATCTTGATTCCAGCTTGTGCTTCTTCCAGTCCAGCGTTTCTCATGATGTACTCTGCATAGAAGTTAAATAAACAGGGTGACAATATACAGCCTTGATGAACTCCTTTTTCTATTTGGAACCAGTCTGTTGTTCCATGTCCAGTTCTAACTGTTGCTTCCTGACCTGCATACAGATTTCTCAAGAGGCAGGTCAGGTGGTCTGGTATTCCCATCTCTTTCAGAATTTTCCACAGTTTATTGTGATCCACACAGTCAAAGGCTTTGGCACAGTCAATAAAGCAGAAATAGATGTTTTTCTGGAACTCTCTTGCTTTTTCCATGATCCAGTGGATGTTGGCAATTTGATCTCTGGTTCCTCTGCCTTTTCTAAAACCAGCTTGAACATCAGGAAGTTCATGGTTCACATATTGCTGAAGCCTGGCTTGGAGAACTTTGAGCATTACTTTACTAGTGTGTGAGATGAGTGCAATTGTGCGGTAGTTTGAGCATTCTTTGGCATTGCCTTTCTTTGGGATTGGAATGAAAACTGACCTTTTCCAGTCCTGTGGCCACTGCTGAGTTTTCCAAATTTGCTGTCATATTGAGTGCAGCACTTTCACAGCATCATCTTTCAGGATTTGAAATAGCTCAACTGGAATTCCATCACCTCCACTAGCTTTGTTCGTAGTGATGCTTTCTAAGGCCCACTTGACTTCACATTCCAGGATGTCTGGCTCTAGGTCAGTGATCACACCATCGTGATTATCTGGGTTGTGAAGATCTTTTTTGTACAGTTCTTCTGTGTATTCTTGCCATCTCTTCTTAATATCTTCTGCTTCTGTTAGGTCCATACCATTTCTGTCCTTTATTGAGCTCATCTTTGCATGAAATGTTCCTTTGGTATCTCTGATTTTCTTGAAGAGATCCCTAGTCTTTCCCATTCTGTTGTTTTCCTCTATTTCTTTGCATTGATCACTGAAGAAGGCTTTCTTATCTCTTCTTGCTATTCTTTGGAACTCTGCATTCAGATGTTTATATCTTTCCTTTTCTCCTTTGCTTTTCGCTTCTCTTCTTTTCACAGCTATTTGTAAGGCCTCCCCAGACAGCCATTTTGCTTTTTTGCATTTCTTTTCCATGGGGATGGTCTTGATCGCTGTCTCCTGTACAATGTCACAAACCTCAGTCCATAGTTCATCAGGCACTCTGTCTATCAGATTTAGGCTCTTAAATCTATTTCTCACTTCCACTGTATAATCATAAGGGATTTGATTTAGGTCATACTTGAATGGTGTAGTGGTTTTCCCTACTTTCTTCAATTTAAGTCTGAATTTGGCAATAAGGAGTTCATGGTCTGAGCCACAGTCAGCTCCTGGTCTTGTTTTTGCTGACTGTATAGAGCTTCTCCATCTTTGGCTGCAAAGAATATAATCAATCTGATTTCAGTGTTGACCATCTGGTGATGTCCATGTATAGAGTCTTCTCTTGTGTTGTTGGAAGAGGGTGTTTGTTATGACCAGTGCATTTTCTTGGCAAAACTCTGTTAGTCTTTGTCCTGCTTCATTCCATATTCCAAGGCCAAATTTGCCTGTTACTCCAGGTGTTTCTTGACTTCCTACTTTTGCATTCCAGTCCCCTATAATTAAAAGGACATCTTTTTTGGGTGTTAGTTCTAAAAGGTCTTGTAGGTCTTCATAGAACAGTTCAACTTCAGCTTCTTCAGTGTTACTGGTTGGGGCATAGACTTGGATTACTGTGATATTGAATGGTTTGCCTTGGAAACGAACAGAGAGCATTCTGTCGTTTTTGAGATTGCATCCAAGTACTGCATTTCGGACTCTTTTGTTGACCATGATGGTCACTCCATTTCTTCTGAGGGATTCCTGCCTGCAGTAGTAGATATAATGGTCATCTGAGTTAAATTCACCCATTCCAGTCCATTTCAGTTCGCTGATTCCTAGAATGTCAACATTCACTCTTGCCATCTCTTGTTTGACCACTTCCAATTTGCCTTGATTCATGGACCTGACATTCCAGGTTCCTATGCAATATTGCTCTTTACAGCATAGGACCTTGCTTCTATCACCAGTCACATCCACAGCTGGGTATTCTTTTTGCTTTGGCTCTATCCCTTCATTCTTTCTGGAGTTATTTCTCCACTTATCTCCAGTAGCATATTGGGCACCTACTGACCTGGGGAGTTTCTCTTTTAGTATCCTATCATTTTGCCTTTTCATACTGTTTATGGGGTTCTCAAGGCAAGAATACTGAAGTGGTTTGCCATTCCCTTCTCCAGTGGACCACATTCTGTCAGATCTCTCCACCATGACCCACCCGTCTTGGGTTGCCCCACGGGCATGGCTTAGTTTCATTGAGTTAGACAAGGCTGTGGTCCTAGTGTGACTAGATTGACTAGTTTTCTGTGAGCATGGTTTCAGTGTGTCTGCCCTCTGATGCCCTCTTGCAACACCTACCATCTTACTTGGGTTTCTCTTACCTTGGGCGTGGGGTATCTCTTCATGGCTGCTCCAGCAAAGCACAGTCATTGCTCTTTACCTTGGACGAGGGGTATCTCCTCACCACCGCCCTTCCTGACCTTCAATGTGGGATAGCTCCTCTAGGCCCTCCTGTGCCCTCGCAGCCACGGCTACTTGGACGTGGGGTTGGTCCTCCCAGCCGCTGCCCCTGACCTCGGACGCTGGGTAGCTCCTCTCAGCTGCCCCCCCAACCTCGGACGTGGGGTAGCTCCTCTCGGCGGTTCCTGCACCATCGCAGTCTGGTACTCTCGGCTGCTGCCCCTGACCTCCGACGTGGGGTAACTCCTCTTGGCCGCCGCCCTTCGGGCATGGGGTCCTCCCGGCTTCGGCCCCTGACCTCGGACGTGGGGTGTCTCCTCTCTGCCGCGCTTTGGCGCACCCGTCGCAGCCGCCTGCACGGAACTCCCTAAGTTTTTTTTAGTAAAGTTCTCTCCTATTTTGTCTGCTAACGGAACCCCAACAGAAACAAACCTGTTCTTTTTTGCCAGCCTCCTCACCCTCCCTCACTGGCTGCCTCTTTATGAGGTGGGTTCCCTCAGCCCCCACAGAAGTCAGGTTATTGAAAACCATGGCCAGTTTTGTTGTTTTGATTTGGTTCTGGTTTAGGTTTGCCCTGGTTATATCTGAAGATTAGTATTTGTTTACAGAACAACTACAAAAATTACTGCTCAGAGATGGATACAGTGAAACGAAGACAGAGAACAGCAGTCTAGACATTCTTTTCTTGCCCTGATGCAAGAAATTTGCATCAAAGAAATTTACAATAAATTTGTTCTATGAAACTTATTAAGCTTCTTAGCCTATGTGTTCATTTATACAATCAGTGTAAATCGGACGTCTTACAGATCTTTTTAAACTTCGGCATTCTATAAATCAAAAGCCATACTGTTACAAACGTCTAAAGACACTCTTGAAAACTGACAACAAACGGATCTGAGAAGATGTCAGGTTAAGCCTCCATTTCTGGACCCTGCATCCCCCATCTCACCTTCTTGCTAGAGACACTCAGCAGACAAGGTAAGTATAATATGCCAGCAGGTATCCATGGCTGGGGGCAGTGTCCCAGGGCATGCTTTAAGGCAGGGGTCTCCAACCTCTGGGATCTAATGCCTGATGATCTGAGGTGGGCTGATGTCATAATAATAGAAATAAAGTGCTCAATAAATGTAATGCACTTGAATCATCCCGAGACAGCCCCCCCACCCCGCCCTGGTCTGTGGAAAAACTGTCCTCCATGAAACCTGTCTCTGGTGCCAAAATGGTTGGGGACCGCTGCTTTAAGGAATAGGCATATTATCTGGGACTTTCTTATGTACATTTCTTTCCAGTAGATCTGAGGCAAGGAATGAGATTCTTCATTCCACTCCCCCAACAACAAAAAGAAAGAAAGGAAAAAAGAAAAGAAAGGACTGGACGAGAGGAAGAAAAAACATCTGGTAAATGAAGTATGAAGTCACACTTTCCAAAATCGGACAGCTAATAAAACTAACAAAGTCTGATAACTGTATCTTTCCCTGAGCCACGATCTTGCAGGACTGGGTGAAAAGCAGCAGAGAAAGAAAATTGCTGAGTAAATCAAGATCCATCTCTCATCAGGAGTACAGGAATGGAAGAGTGCTTGCAAGCTTGTCGGAGAGTAACCTGCTGCAAAAACATGAACAGCTGCCCAGCACTTTGATCACAGTGCAAACCCGCTGAGAAGGGTGTGCGGTAGGGATGTGGAGGGGCCCGTGGGCGTAAGGAGGCGGGACAGAGATGCCAGAGAAAGCAGGTACCGGAGGTGGGATAACAGCCTGGCGAGCACCTGATTGAACAAGCTGGGCAAAGGTTAGTACAGTGCAGAAGAAAGTTACTAACTGCTATCTTTCTTGTTAGAAACTTAATGTGTGAACAGACTGACCCCAAACCAGAGGCTGCAGCTCTGCAGTCTTTATCTGTACCGCTGGTGGTCCCTGATGGTGATGATTCTATGCTGACCTTTGCCACTACACTTTTGAAGATGAAGAATAATAACGGTAAGTGACATACCAATAATGGCTGTGCTATTTTTTTTTTCTTGCTCTTTCCCTTTAAGATCTCTACCCTAGTCCCTGGGGTACACTCTTTGGAGAAACAGCAAAAGCAGTCAGGATGACTCATTTTGACCAGTGACAACAACATTTTAGAGGCTCGTTAGAAATGGAAAGTACATGTTAAATGGAAAGCATTAAGTGATACAAATTTGGGCAAGAAGTGCAATCAAATAGCTCCATGGAATGGAAGACTCCACTAGAAACATGGTTCAAATCACTGGTGTAGAAGCAGGTTGTCACTTAGAATGGGACAAGGATAGCAGCTTCTAAAACGTCTCGTGTCACACCAGAGTACATTAGCAATCTGTTAATCAGATGGCCCAGATGGACACCAGCAAGGGAGGCTTGGAAAAGGTGATTCTCTGGTATTTATACTCAAACAGATGGATTCTTCCAAAGTAATTTAGTTTGCCACATTGCCAAGTCAACAGCTATGAAAATTAACACAGATTGGGCTTGCTGCATAAATGGTCTTCTGTAGCAGCCTTCTTTCTCCTTTCAAATTGCTGCTTAAATTTCACCTCTTTTTAAATCTTTTCAGGATGATATCGCCTGGCATGTCATCATTCATTATTTCTTCCTTTTAGCTGTTGATACACACACAGATACCTATACAATTCTCTGATACCCAGCCTGCCAGAGGGTAAGGTGTTGGTGAATCAACTCACTGATGGAGATTCACTGTGCATAAACATCTATAAATTAGCAAATTCCAAAGTTAGAAAATAAAATGCACCTAACACCAAATCAGCTGATAACCCACTTGCCAATGTAGGAAATGCCAGAGACCTCAGATTCGATCCCTGGGTCCAGAAGATCCCCTGGAGAAGGAAATGGCAACCCACTTCAGTATCTTTGCCTGGGAAATCCCATGGACAGAGGAGCCTGGTAGGCTATAGACCATGGGGTCACAGAGTTAGACAAGACGGAGCATGCACACACACAACACCAAATAAATCATTTTAGTATCAATTTTTAAAGCATTATGCGTCATCGCAATTTACCATATCATTTTATTATTATTATTATTTATTATTAATTGCACATTTTCGAACTTCTATCAGCACCCAGCATTCACAAGTCACAGTATTTATTAGATTATCATACACACACACACACATATACTGACTACACACTCATGTTCTAATTAGTCAATGGAGGGGGTACAGTCCACTAACCACACTATATTTCTTTAATACAAATTTATATTTATGACCAAGTGGGATGAATTTATTCCAGGAATGCAAGGTTGGTTGTACTGGAAACTCTTACTATTATTATTATTTTTGGTACTCTGAGAGCCTGACGTTAAGCTTTTCGATTGTCAGGCATCCACTTGGAAGGATGGTATCTCAACAAAACACATTGCCCAATACATAACCACACAGAGACCAGGCCACCCCACCCATGCAGCTTCCCTTTTTAGAAAGCACTCAGTGACTTAAATAACTGACCACTTGACTACTTTTCCATTCCTGCACTTTAATTCCTCCTCATACATTTAAAATTCACCAATAAAGAATGAAGCCTCAAAACATGAGGCCCCCCCCCACTGCCAACCTCAATAAAGGCAGAACCCCAGGTCCACACTTGCTTTCTCTATCGAGACCTCACAGTGCCTCTGCGACCTGTGAGAAATAAGCCTTGTTTTTTCAAAGTTCTCTCTCTGGTGGTTGTTTTGAGGTGCTTCCTGCAATCATAATAAAATCCATGAGGGCTGATCCAGCCACACTTTGGCTGTGGTCTGGGAACTGTCCATGGGGGCTGCCAGTCACACAGCCCAGGTGAGTGCCCCAGGCATGTCTAGTCCATAGCATCACTATTAATAGGCTGAGACTGACCCCAAAATTGGTTTAACATCTGAAAAGTAGATCAACATAATGCACCATATTAATAGAATGGTGGTGGTGGTGGTGGTTTAGTCGCTAAGTTGTGTCCGACTCTTGCAACCCCATGGACGGTAGACCGCCAGGCTCCTCTGTCCATGGGATTTCCCAGGGAAGAATACTGGAGTGGGTTGCCATTTCCTTCTGCAATGTGAATGGAATAAAGGATCAGAATCACATGATCATCTTGATAGGTGCAGAAGAGGCACTTAACAGAATCTAAGTCCTTTTCATGATAAAAATGCTGAACAAACTAAGGATGAAGGAACTTCTGCAGGTGCATCATTCTTTCATGTAATGGACAAAGGCTGACTGCCTTCCCTCAAGGTCAAGAGTATTTCTGGCTCCAAATTTCAAGTCCCAGGGGAGATGAATCAGCCAAGCTAGGTGCCCACTTTCTGCCAGGCTGGGGAGGACCAAAAAATAATCTGTCCTTGGGCACTGGTGGGAGGTAGGGACTGGGCTCCCACCAAGACCACAAAAGGGAGGAGGTAATTCTCCACAAGGAAATTCAGGTGCTCCTGGGAAGGGGCCCAGACACCAAGTGGCAAAAACTCAACACAGTATTGCTTTATAGTAATAGTCAGGCCTTCTCACTCCTGTTCTATACCATTTCACAATATTTCAAAATATCTTTCATAACTCAAAGTATTTTGAGGTCCTAATTATGAACATTGATGTTATTAAACAGTCTATGGCCCCACTGAACTGCATAGTAGAATATAGTTAAAATAGTATGTTTTGTATTATGTGACTTTCACCACAATGAAAAAAACATTAAAAAAAAAATCTATGGCCAGTGGGTTTTGAAATATATGTGGTTGCCGATTCTGGCCTCCAGACCATTTCTTTCCTGGCAGATTCTGCTTATGGTGGCTCCATGCTTCTCCTGGGGCCAGTGAAGGGAAGCCTGCAGCATGTGTGGGTTCTTTTGTCTTCAACTGCTGGATCACTGCCCCCATCTAATCAGGACTCCTAGAGTAACTCCAGCTGGGTCCCCTCTTAATGCTCTCAGCCTGGCCTTAGTTGGAATCTTTGTACTCCTACTTGAAGTGAAAGTGAAAGTCGCTCAGTCATGTCTGATTCTTTGGGACCCCATGGACTATACAGTCCATGGAATTCTCCAGAATACTGGAGTGGGTGGCTTTTCCCTTCTCCAGGGGATCTTCCCAACCCAGGGATCGAACACAGGTCTCCCTCATTGCAGGTGGATTTCTTATCAGCTGAGCCACAAGGGAAGCCCAAGAACACTGGAATGGGTAGCCTATCCCTTCTCCAGGGGATCTTCCCGACCCAGAAATCGAACCAGGGGTCTCCTGCATTGCAGGCGGATTCTTTACCAACTGAGCTATCAGGGAAGCCAATGTACTCCTACTTAGAACTGGCTTTAGAATGCCAGCTTATCACCTTGAATGGCCCAGTCTCAACCAAGCTGCAGCCCTAATTCTCTCCTTCCTTCTTCCTCCCCTCAGCTTCCTTACCTTCCCCTTCCCAAGATGCTATGGAAAAGATGGCCAAGGTGTTGTCCCTAAAGTACTGCTCCCAGGAAGTCTTGAGGAGGTTCCGAGCAGTCCTCCCAGAAGGCTACGAATTTACTATAATGACATGTCCATAACATGTTTACTTTTTGTCTTTTGGACTCTGAAAATTTTCTGCAGGTCCACTTTACAAGTCACATACAGAAAGAAATTCCACTATAACTATACCTTGAATATTATTACACTGTTCTTTTGAACAGTTTAGGCCTCTCCCCTACTACAAAAGAAAATTTATGACAAACCTAGACAGCATATTAAAAATCAGAGACATTACTTTGCTGACAAAGATCCATACAGTCAAAGCTATGGTTTTTCCAGCAGGCAAGGACGGATGTGAGAGTTGGACAATAAAGAAGGCTGAGCGCCGAAGAATTGATGCTTTTGAACTGTGGTGTTGGAGAAGACTCTTGAGAGTCCCTTGGACTGCAAGGAGATCCAACCAGTCCATCCTAAAGGAAATCAACCCTGAATATTCATTGGAAAGACTGATGCTGAAGCTGAAGTTCCAATACTTTGGCCACCTGATGCGAAGAGCTGACTCATTGGAAAAGACCCTGATGCTGGGAAAGATTGAAGGCAGGAGGAGAAGGGGACGATAGAGGATGAGATGGTGGATGGCATCACTGACTCAATGAATGTGAGTTTGAGCAAACTCAGGGAGATAGTGAAGGGCAGGGAAGCCTGAGGTCCATGGGGTGGCAAAGAGTAGAACACGACTTAACAAATGAACGACTACTACAAACTGTCCCAAAGGTTCCCCAGAACTTTCCTTGCTCTAGCCCATGGCACTTCATACCCTAGGATCTGCTCATTTGCCTAGCTTCATGGCTGTCCATCACCCGGTGAGAACCCTCACTCCAGCCATTGTGCAGAGGCAGCAATTTCTCAGAACATGGTTCCAGGCCTTTGTGTTTTTCTATTGCCTGCCTGGAAGGTTCTTAATCTGCATAACATCTTTGAGAAATTTGCTCAGTGTCATGCTCTCTGTGAAGCCTGCCAGATCATGCCCCTCCCAGGCCCATCTCTGTCTCCTCCTCTTTGTTTTTACAGAACATCCACGTATCCCCCGCCACACGTATCACACCAAACTGCAGTCACAGGGATGGGAAACCGTAGGGCATGTTATCTTAAATTATTTTCAATCTCCAGTGCTGGGTGCTCCTTAAAATTATAGAAGTGTCTACTGAATGGGGAGAAAGGTGGTGCACCTTAACATTATTTTCCCTTTAAATCAAAACGAGCTGAGAGTGAGTGCAGATTTATTACTGATGATAGTCATGAGACTTTTAATGAGTAATGATTTGTTTCAAATCAACTGAAGTCATAAAGTATTTTTTAGTTTTTACCACACTTATTTTCCAGATCTGATCAGAAAGTTTAGGCGTTAATTAAAAACTCAGGATTAAGGGGGGAAAAAAAAACCTCAGCAGCAGATCATCAACAGAAGTTTAACCCAATTTAACATTTGTTGTGTATATCCTGTATGCACAAATGGCAACCCACTCCAGTATTCTTGCCTGGAGAAGCCCATGCACAGAGGAGCCTGAGAGGCTACAGTCCATAGGGTTGCAAAGAGTTGGACATGACTGAAGCGACTTAGCACACATCCTTATATGCAAGACACTGGTTACTAAGATATTGGTTCAGTTTCACTAGACATTGAGTTTCAGAAAATCAGTGAAAATATAAACTTCCAGAATGAAAATACTTTGTTTTTCTGCATAGATTCCAACTCTAAGTGTCCAGCATTGCAAATTATGTTACATGGATTCTTCTCTCTTGTTTTGTTTATATGAGTTGAAATTTTGGGATATGACCAGAAATGCAAATGTCTTGTTATATATATATATATATATATATGAACAAATACAAAATTTTTTCTAGGCAGAATCCTGAACATGCAAAAAAAAATTATCTACTAGAATTCTAGAAGCCCAGGGGCTAAAGTCTAGATTTTGGTTTTACACCGAGTTCCAATTCAGAAGGGCACTCTTTTCATGACATAGCTATTTTTAGGGTTCTTCAGAAAAACATGTACCTTCCTTCATAGCTCAGTCAGTAAAGAATCTGCCTGCAATGCAGGAGACCTGGGTTCGATTCCTGGGTTAGGAAGATCTCCTGGCAAAGGAAATGGAAACCCACTTCAGTATTCTTACCTGGAGAATCCCATGGACAGAGGATCCTGGGAGGCTACAGCCTGTAGGATCCCAAGAGTTGAACATGAGTTAATGACTAAACTATTACTACTAGAGAAACAGAGCCAAAAGGATGCACTTAGATCTATGTGCGCGTGCTAAGCCACTTCAGTCATGTCTGACTTGGTGACCCTATGGAGTGTAGCCTGTCAGGTCTTTCCATGGGATTCTCAGGCAAGAATACTGGGGTGAGTTGCCATACCCTCCTCCACGGATTTAGATCTGTAAGAGAAAGTTTATTATGGGAATTGGCTCACATGATTATGGGGGTTCAGATATAGTATGAGATGCCATTTACAAGCTGGAGAACCAGGAAAGTCAGTGATATAATTCAGTCCAAGTAAGAAGGCCTGAGAACTGGAGGCCTGCTGGTGTAACTGTCCGAGTCCAAGGCTTCTGATGCTGGAGGGCAGGAGAAGATGGACATTCCTGTTCAAGGAGAGCATGCGTATGCACCTTTCCTCTGTTTTTTTGTTCTATGGGGTCCCTCAACGGACTGTGGATGCTCACCCACATGGGAGATGGTGCATCTTCTTTACTCAGTCTATTCATTCAAATGCTAATCTCTTCGCTTCTGGAAACACTCTCAGGGACACACCTGGAAATAATGGTTTCTCAGCTATCAGGACATCTCTGAAGCAGTCAAGTAGACACACAAAATTAACCATCACAATTGGATCAGGAAGCCCCACTAGGAGATTGCAAGATGTGCCTTGTTGGGCCACCCCAAAGGTCAGTTACACATTTGTACACCAGCTTCTGGAGCACCTGGGCTATTACAAGTGCCCCCAACGGGAACAGAACAGTTGGCTCCTCTGTTTAGAAGTCGTTCACTCACACATTCACTCACTCACTCACTCACAAACAATCATTGATTCTTTATCATATATCAAAGATGTGTTAGATACTGGAGCTCAAAGATTATTAAGACAAGGTTCTTGCCTTGAACCTCAAGGGTATTACGGTACAGAAGTATAAAAAGAAAGAGTGTGAAATAACATCAGAAGCAATGGTAGCATGACCCCATAAAAACTGCCAAAGAGTCTTTCAATATTTTGAGTATATTGCTTATCATGTAATCAAAGAAATGTTTATGCAATTAAGGTCTTCATATCTCAAAATATGTATATATATATACACTTCATTAATAGAAATATACTATATCCAATATATACTGAATATTAATAAAAGTCAATGTTTTTATAGCTTTAGTATATATCCTGTACTGTTAGTATATATCCTTTTTTAGTATATATCCTTTACTTTTTTTGCTTTTCCACTTCGACTGCTTTATTTGGTAGCATAGAGAGAAGATACCAACTATTACATTGCTTACAGGCATATTAGCATATTCTCTTATTACTTTCTTTTTTGTGTGTGTGGGCTCACGTGGGGTCTTGGTTCCCTGACCAGAGATTGAATCTGTACCTCCTGCACTGGAAGTGCAGAATCTTAATCCCTGGACCACTAGGAAAGTCTCTCATTAGTTTCAGCATAACTTAATATTTATTAGGTTTTATGAATGTTGCAAATATTTTCTTTATTTTCTAATACATTTTATTATACTGCTTATTTTATCTTCCTGCATTAGCTAGGATTTCTAAGACAATGCAGAATAATCATGGAAGTAGAGCATTAGCATTTCATTGTTTATTATGATGCTGGCTGCTGTTTTCATTTAGTCCTATACTCCTTGTGAAGATATCTCTGTTCCTATTTTACTTATACTTGTAAAAACTTATGAATGGCTGCTGAATTTCATTGAGCTTTTGAGCATATATTTACAAATTATATGGATAATATAGTATTAATCCTTTAATATTTAAGTTAATTAATAAACTTCTTAATGGTGAAACAGCTTTGCATTACCAGAATAAACCCTACTAGCTATTTAGTATTATGTTCTTTTAAACTACTTGGCATAATTTCATTTAATTATATTACTACTTAATTTTTGCAGACTTTTACCTTCATTTTCATGTGTAATGCTTGTCTATTATGAAGAATTAAAATTACGCTAATTCCATAAGACAAACTGGCACTATTTCCATATTTTTCTCTGATGTGTAATTTTTTTTTACAGATTGTCTCAGTAGTTTTCAAATTATTTACCCTTTAAAGGTGAGCTAGGATTCAAGTTAAAAAAAAAAAGTCAACCGAGCCTAATCCTTTAAAAAACAAAAAACCATCTCAAGTATCAGATCAGATCAGATCAGTCACTCAGTCGTGTCTGACTCTTTGCGACCCCATGAATTGCAGCACTTCAGGCCTCCCTGTCCATCACCAACTCCCGGAGTTCTCTCAGACTCACGTCCATCGAGTCAGTGATGCCATCCAACCATCTCATCCTCTGTCATCCCCTTCTCCCCCCGCCCCCAATCCCTCCCAGCATCAGAGTCTTTTCCAGTGAGTCAACTCTTCGCATGAGGTGGCCAAAGTACTGGAGTTTCAGCTTTAGCATCATTCCTTCCAAAGAACACCCAGGACTGATCTCCTTTAGAATGGACTGGTTGGATCTCCTTGAAGTCCAAGGGACTCTCAAGAGTCTTCTCCAGCACCACAGTTCAAAAGCATCAATTCTTCGACGCTCAGCTTTCTTCACAATCCAACTCTCACATCCATACATGACCACTGGAAAAACCATAGCCTTGACTGCTGCTGCTAAGTCACTTCAGTCGTGTCCAACTCTGTGTGACCCCATAGACGACAACCCACTAGGCTCCTCTGTCCCTGGGATTCTCCAGGCAAGAATACTGGAGTGGGTTGCCATTTCCTTCTCCAATGCATGAAAGTGAAAAGTGAAAGTAAAGTCGCTCTAGATGGACCTTTGTTGGCAAAGTAATGTCTCTGCTTTTTAATATGCTATCTAGGTTGGTCATAACTTTCCTTCTAAGGAGTAAGCATCTTTTCATTTCATGGCTGCAATCACCATCTGCAGTGATTTTGGAGCCCAAAAAAATAAAGTCTGCTGCTGTTTCCACTGTTTCCCCATCTATTTCCCATGAAGTGATGGGACCAGATGCCATGATCTTCATTTTCTGAATGTTGAGCTTTAAGCCAACTTTTCACTCTCTTTTACTTTCATCAAGATGCTTTTTAGTTCCTCTTCACTTTCTGCCATAAGGGTGGTGTCATCTGCATGTCTGAGGTTATTGATATTTCTCCTGGCAATCTTGATTCCAGCTTGTGCTTCTTCCAGCCCAGCATTTCTCATGATGTACTCTGCATAGAAGTTAAATAAACAGGGTGACAATATACAGCCTGGATGTACTCCTTTTCCTATTTGGACCCAGTCTGTTGTTCTATGTCCAGCTCTAACTGTTGCTTCCTGACCTGCATATAGGTTTCTCAAGAGGCAGGTCAGGTGGTCTGGTATTCCCATCTCTTTCAGAATTTTCCACAGTTTATTGTGATCCACACAGTTGAAGGCTTTGGCATAGTCAATAAAGCAGAAATAGATGTTCTTCTGGAACTCTGTTGCTTTTTCCATGATCCAGCAGATGTTGGCAATTTGATCTCTGGTTCCTCTGCCTTTTCTAAAACCAGCTTGAACATCTGGAAGGTCACGGTTCACATATTGCTGAAGCCTGGCTTGGGGAATTTTGAGCATTACTTTACTAGCGTGTGAGATGAGTGCATTTGTGTGGTAGTTTGAGCATTCTTTGGCATTGCTTTTCTTTGGGATTGGAATGAAAACTGACCTTTTCCAGTCCTGTGGCCACTGCTGAGTTTTCCAAATTTGCTGTCATATTGAGTGCAGCACTTTCACAGCATCATCTTTCAGGACTTGAAATAGTTCAACTGGAATTCCATCACCTCCACTAGCTTTGTTCGTAGTGATGCTTTCTAAGGCCCACTTGACTTCACATTCCAGGATGTCTGGCTCTAGGTCAGTGATCACACCATGGTGATTATCTGGGTCGTGAAGACCTTTTTTGTACAGTTCTTCTGTGTATTCTTGCCACCTCTTCTTAAAATCTTCTGCTTCTGTAAGCCTGAACATTATTAATTGGAGACAGTTCAATATTTGCTTACATAGCAATCACTGGCCGCAGGCGTTAGTTTCTACAGATAACCCCCAGTTAATAATGTGTTAAAATATACCTGTTTCACTTAAGAATGTATTTAATGATGTAGTAAAAATTATTAACTTTATTAAATTTTAACCCTGAAGTGCATGGCTTTTTAACACTGCTGCTACATCAGGACAGCACAGCACACAGTATGCATGGGAAGTTTGCCTAAGCCCTTCTGCTGAATGTCAAGATTTGAGGAGGAAAAAAGCTTGTGCACTTGCAAGCATATCTAGCCACTCTTTTCACAGAATATCATTTTTACGGGAAAGAATGACTGATAGACATCTGGTTATTCAGATTTGTGTGCTTGGCACACATGTTTCTCAAAAAACAAAGAGTGATTATGTGTCACTTTAAGGAAAATGAAAGTTTTTTTTCCCAGTGATAGAATTTGAGCTTTCAAGGGAAAATTAAAATTTTTGAAAACTTGAATCCATCATCATGAGCTTGATAGCTTCCCAACAGTTAACATCACTACAAATGTCATCAGAAATTATTTTAACAAGTTCCATTTTCAAAATATTATGCAGTGGAAGGTGTCAACATTTGGAATATCAGCATAACTTAATGAACCAATATTTTTCAAATGAGCAAAGTATGAAGTTACAGTTTGCATGGTTAGAAGATCCACCCACAGTATAAAACAGGCCAATAGATTTTAATAAGGACAGTATAAAATGCTCGTTGATGTGGTTTCAGATTTCACATTACAGCTAACCTTTAAGAAATTTCTTAAGTGTTGGTATATATATATTACCAATAGATACTAACTGGTATCTATTCATAGAGCTGACATAACCCACAAACTAGATGGCTTAGAAGAACATAAATGTATTGTGTCACATTGTGGAAGCCAGAAGTCTGAAGTTAAGCAGGTACGAGCTCTCTGAAGGCTCCATCAGCGGTCTTCAACCTTCAGGATATAATGCCTGATGATCTGAGGTGGAGCTGATGTAATAACAACGGAACCAAAGTGCACAATGAATGTAATGTTCTTGAATCATCTTGAAACCATTCCCTGCAATCCCAGTACGTGGAAAAATTGCCTTCCATGAAACCGGTCCCTGCTGCCAACAAGGCTGGGGACTGCTGCTCTAGAGGAAGAATTCTTCCCTGCCTCTCCTAGCCTCTGGTGGCCCCCGATGGTTCTCGGCTTGTGGCAGCCTAATTCCCATCTCTGTCTCCACCTTCTCATAACCTTCTCCCTGTGTCTTTTTCACTTCACAGTGTTTTGTTGTTGTTGTTTTTTTTCTATGTCTGTGTCTGAAATTTCCTCTTATCAACACAGCAGTCATAATGTATTAGGAACCACTCTAATGCCCTCGTCCGAACTTGATGAAATCTGTAGAGAACCTATTTCCACGTAAGGTCAATATTCTGAAATCCTGGGAGTTAGGACTTCCTTTTTGGGGGGAAGCACTATTGAACCCATAACAGTATCAAAGAAGAATATTTACAATGATCTGAAAAGGCTTGTGAAATATTTCTGTGGCCAACACATATCAGTGTGAGGCCAGATTTTCCTCTTATACAGCAACCAAAACAACATATCATAACAGATTGAATACAAAACCACATATGAAAATACAGCTGTCTTCTATCAGTCTCATTAAAAAGATTTGCAAAAATGTAAAATCCTGCCACCGTCCTAATTTTGTTTGTAGTTTGGGAAGTGTGATTATTTTTCATAAAAATATGTCATTTATGTTAACATGTAATCAATTTACTATTCTGTGAATTAATCATGTTTAAAATTCTGTTTTAATATATGATATAGAAAATATTGATAGGTACAGGGAAATACTTTACCTCTTTGGTACCTAAAAACCTCTTTGGGTGGGGGGGTGTCCTTAATAATTTTATGAGTAGCCTTTACTTAAGGGCTAGTGGCCTTGTAGGCATCTACAGAATGTTCCAGGTGTTCAACAACTGCTCCAATGTCTTAAACCCTTTCAAGGTCAGGAGTTGTTCAGGTTATAACTAACTCTGCAGTGGTCATTCTTCATTTGGACCCACAGAATCTCACTGTGTACAGAGACAGCTTAGAATTCAGCCAGTGAACCCCTCTGCAGAAACTTTTTCTGTGTGGAGCCCTACTCTCCAGCACTCGGCTCCCCACAATTCAGCAGCGTCAGGCTCCCAGGACTCTGATCTGTCCCTCTGCCCCCGAGACCACCTGTTTCCCCTCCCTTTGCAGGTTTGGCAAATGCCTCCAGGGAGAATGCTTTTCTCAACCTACATGTTGAGTTTAGAAGACAGAGCACAAGATAGATTGCTTTCATCATTAGGCCTGTTGTTCTGCTTTGGGGTCAACTACACATACCACTGCCCCTCTGAATCATTTCTGGAATGTAAACCTTATTGCTTTTGTTCCCTGATGTATCCTCAGGACTTGAATAGTGCTTGGAACAGAGGAGGTGTTTGAGAATTTGTTAAATGAATTCAATGAAGGTGTGAATTTTCATGCTTGTCATATAGGACTTGCATGAAAATATTCGATAGAGAGAATATAATGATTTAAAGATAACCTGCTTAGTGGCTAAGTCATGTCTGACTCTTTCATGACCCATATGGACTGTAGCCCACCAGGCTTCTCTGTTCATGGGATTTCCCAGGCAAGAATACTGGAGTGGGTTGCCATTTTTTTCTCCAGGGGATCTTCCCAACCCAGGGATTGATCTCTGCATCATCTCCTGCATTGGCAGGGGGATTCTTTATAGTTGAGCCACCAGGGAAGTCCAAAGATAAAGAGGAACCTTATTTAAATCACTTATTTCTATCACCTGTGTCTGTGGCGTCCTCAGATGGTATGGGTTAAGAGCTGATGTTGGCTATATCCGAGCATCAGCTCTTAACCCATACCATCAATAAAGGTGCTATTTCTGTGTGCATAAGGTCTTGTTTAGCTGAGACTGGAAACCAGGTCTTTCATACCCCCATCCCAAGTACCTTACCACTAGCTTCAATGCCTCTTTGAGGACCAGTGAAGAAAACTGGTCTATATTCTTACACCTCTGTGTCACCAAACATTATTAAGCATCTCAAATAATCTGGTTCCAAAGCAGGAACATTTCAGCAGAAATCGATAAATCTTAGATTTTTGTTAAAAGCAGAAGGGTCCTTTTAATTGGCTTATGTAATCAGAGCCTATGATGACTTTAAAGTTCCATAGCATATGGCATTCCGATATCTTCAAAGTGTGGTTTGATGGGACCAGCAGCGAAAATGAAGAGGAGGTATGATTTAAAAGAAAGCTGTTGGAGGACTGTGTTGCAAATAAAACCTAAGAAGGCACTTTGCAATTCGATTTTCTATTTTTTTTTCTGGTGTTTTATTGCTGCTTTTCATTTGCAGACACTATAAATGTTCCCTGCCAGTTTCCATCTAAATTCAAATCCCATCGTGTTCTCTCCAAGAATCTGACACTTACTTCTCCTGGTAGACTGGAAAGAAGGAATGTCACAGCTGAGCTGAGGAAGGGGGTGGGAGGGCAGTCTGAGCCTCCCTGGCATGTGTCACGCAGTCTCATTTTTATCCACCATCTCAATCCTAAATGGCAGCATTTGGGTAAAATGACCTCTGAATTCTTCCAGTCCTTTAAGTCTACCACCCTACGGGGATTATGTGTGACTCTGATTCAGACCCATTACATTTGATACACGTTCACATCCAACTTTTTTGGATGCAGACCATTTTTAAAGTCTTTGTTGAATCTGTTACAATATTGCTTCTGTTTTATCTTTTGACTTTTTTGGCCCTGAGGCATGTGGGATCTTAGGTCCCTGTGGAGGATTGAACCCTCACCCTCTATCTTGAAAGACGAAGTCTGAATCACTGGACCACCAGGGAAGCCCCCCAACTGTTTATTAAAGCATTTTCCTCCTGGCTGTGACAGAGGCTAAAAGGGGAAGAGTGTTTTTCAGGACTTTTGTGCTGCTACTCAGTATTAACAGCGTGCTGATAGCCAGCTAAAGACGACGGCTGTCTCAGCTGTCATTACAGACCTGGGTCAAGAAGGCCTTACTGCCCAAGTGGGAAGACAGCAGGCAGCAAGGGGTCCATGCAGGCAGGAGCCCAGAGGTTTGCAGTCATAGTGTTGCCCTCCGTTTGCGGCCCTCAAACCCTTGCTTTTTCAAAGTGAGGTCTGAGGGCAACCGACAAACGCATCACCTAAGAGTCTGTTAGCTTCTCAGGCTCCTCCCTGGACATGCAGGAGCAGAGTCTGCTTATTTAAGAGGTTTCCAGGTGTTTTGTGGACACATAAAAATCATACCAACCCACTCTCCCTCTCCCCCCAAAAAACCTTAGGAGGTGAAAGTTCTAATATGTTGAGAACTATAAAACATGAATAAAGGCAATCAAAGATGATTCAAAGAAATGGAAAGATATCTCATGCTCTTGGATTTGGAAGACTATTGTTAAAATGGTCATACTACCTGAAGCAATCTACAGACCTAATGTGATCCCTATCAAATTACCCATGACATTTTCACAGAACTAGAACAAATAATCCTAAAATTTATATGGAACCATAAAAGACCCAGAATGGCCAAAGCAATCCTGAGGGGAAAGAATAATGCAGCAGGCGTAATCCTCCCAGACTTCAGACAATAGTAAAAAGCTACAGTAATCAAAACAGTGTAATACTGGCACAAAAATAGACACATGAATGAATGGAACAGAGAGGCCAGAAATAAACCCACACACCTGTGGTCAATTAATCTTCAACAAAGGCGGCAAGAATACACAATGGGAAAAAGTTTTTAGCAAGGGGTGCTGGGAAAGTTGGACAGTCAATGGAAATCAATGAAGTGAGAACACATACACAAAAATAAACTCAAAATGCCTTAAAGATTTAAACATAAGACATGACATTATAAAACTCTTAACAGAGAACAAAGGTAAAACATTCTCTGACATAAATTATACCAATGTTTTCTTAGGTCAGTCTTCCAAGGCAATAGAAATAAAAGTTAAAATAAATGGAATCTAATCAAACTTATAAGCTTTTGCATAGCAAAGGAAACCATAAACAAAATGAAAAGGCAACCTATAGGACTGGGAGTAAATATTTGCAAACAACAGACTGACAAGGGCTTAATTTCCAAAATATACAAATGGCTCATACAACTCAACAATAACAAAAACCAAATAGCCTGATTGAAAATGGGCAGAACTAAATAGACATTCCTCCCAAGAAGACATACAGATGGCCAACAGGCACATGAAAAGATGCTCAACAGTGCTAATTATTAGAGACATGCAAAGCAAAACTACAATGATGACACCCTGTGATAAACTCTTCTCTCTTGACTGGGCTCCCAGGGAGGTGCTCCTGATCCTGTAAACCCCCAGGAACTTGTTCACAGTCTTGCTCATCTATCAGTGTGTATCTGCCAAGACCCTCTTGTTCCTACTCCCATCAGCATGGTGGCAAGCATTTTCTTTATTGATTGTTCTGAGAGGCAAAGTGGCTGCTTGAACAGAGCCAGAGGCCAGATCCACCTGACACCCTAAGAGTGCAGGGGCAGTAACTGGATGAAGGATGCAGAGTCTGCTTGAGTCATCCCGCTCCTCTGACACATACAAGCTCATCCTTCTTAGCCTCTTGCCCTTCCTGGGGCCTTATGAGGCCTGACTACGGCCCAACCAGGCCTAGATGCTTTAGCTCTGCTACTGCTAAGTCACTTCAGTCGTGTCCGACTCTGTGCAACCCCATAGACAGCAGCCCACCAGGCTCCCCCGTCCCTGGGATTCTCCAGGCAAGAACACTGGAGTGGGTTGCCATTTCCTTCTCCAATGCATGAAAGTGAAAAGTGAAAGTGAAGTTGCTCAGTCGTGTCCGACCCTCAGCGACCCCATGGACTACAGCCTTCCAGGCTCCTCCGTCCATGGGATTTTCCAGGCAAGAGCACTGGAGCGGGGTGCCATTGCCTTCTCCTGCTTTAGCTCAGAGCCTTCTAAGTCCTAGAGGCTGACATGTCACCCAGGGTCCAAGATCAGTTCCAAGAAAGTCAGGCCTGTTTCCCAAGAAGAAGGGGCCACCTTCCCAGCCCTGTATGGGAGCCCCATAGCCCCAATGCCATCTTGTTTGATACACAGATACTATAGGCTTTTTGTTATCTTTCTTATTGTTACAGTGTTTTTTAACACAATGAACACACTATGTTTTTTATTACTCATTTGATTCCTCAAGTTTATTTCAGCAATCACTTGGACAGTCAGTTTGTGTGAAAGCTCCCCTTTTCAGATATATTTTCCATTTGGCTATACACAACATATACCTTGGCAAGAAATACAATTTCAAAATCATTCACGTAGCATGAGTAATAAATTTGAAATGTATTTTTAAAGTGTTAAAAAGGATAGTTTGAATTTCAAAAAAAGAAGTACAAAAAGGTACCACTTCACACCAGTCAGGATGGCCATCATTAAAAAGTCCACTAATAGGGCTTCCCTGGTGGTCCAATGGTTGAGAATCTGCCCGCCAATGCAAGGGTCATGGGCTTGATTCCTGCTCTGGGAAGATTCCACATGCCATGGAGCAACTGTATGGCCGTGTGCCACAACTACTGAGCCTGTGCTCTAGAGCCCGGGAGCCGCAACTACTGAGCCCACGCGCCCTAGAGCCCGAGGTCTGCAACAAGAGAAGTCACTGCAGTGAGAAGCCTGCACACCACAAATGGAGAGTGGCCCCCAATCTCCACAAATAGAGAAAGCCCACAAGCAGCAACGAAGACCCAGCACCACCGAAAATAAAAAAAATAAATCTTCAAAAAAAAGTCTACAAATAACAAATGCTGGAGAGGGTGTGGAGAAAAGGTTACCCTCCTACACTGTTGGTGGGAATGTAAGTTGATGCAGCCATTTATGGCAAACAGTATGGAAGTGCCTCAAAAACCTAGAGTTGTCATATGATTCAACAATCCTGGGCATACACCTAGATACGACTACAATTCAAAAAGATACATGTACTCCTATGTTCATAGTAGCACTATTCACAATAGCCAAGACATGGAAACAGCCTAAATGTTCAACAGATGAATGGATAAAGGAAATGAGGTACATATATATGATGGAATATGATTCAGCCATAAAAAAGAACAAAATAATGACATTTGCACAACCCAGCAGGACCCTATGGGGCCTTCCCAGATCAACTACCCCCACTCTCATGTCCTCAGCCTGCTTTTTGTCTGCAAAAAAAACTTCAAAGAATAAATTTAATCAAAGTGAAAAAATTCCGAAAGAAAGGAAAACAATGAAGCAAGACAAAATAATAATAGTTTAATCATTAAACAAAATCAAGGACCTTTAGTTTCTCAAGGGCTACAGAGACTATTCTGAGCCATGTCCTTTGAGTTGTTTTGCAGATACTAAAAGGGCCACCAGGTGGAAAAGATAACTATTCATGTGTTTCCCATAAGCAAGCAGATGCCAGATCGGGTGCACCCAAGTTAGTGATGTTGACTCCTGATTACCTTACCATCAGCCAATTAGAAGAACGTCCAGGAGCTGATAACACACCCCACAACCCGCCTCCCTCACTCTTGTCTTTAAAACCCTTTCCCTGAAAGCCTTTGGGAGTTTGGGTCTTTTAAGCACTAGCTGCCCTGGACGGCTTGCTTGGCCCTGTAATAAAGGCTCTAAGGGCCTTTACCACCACCAGGTGTTTGAAATTAGTAGATTGCCTTTACTGCCCTGGGGCAAGCAGACCCGAGTTTGGTTCAGTAAAATTTGCAGCAACATGCATGGAACTAGAGATGATCACACTAAATGAAATAAGAAAGAAAAAGAAAAAGGCAAATACCATATGATATCACTTACATGTGGAATATAAAATATCACACAAATGATATCTGGGAAACAAACAGGCTCACATGGAGAACAGACTTATGGTTGCTAAGAGGGAGGGCGGGGGGGCACGATGGAGTGGGAGTTTGGAGTTAGCAGATGCAAACTATTATATATAAAATGCACAAACAACAAGGTCCTACTGTGTAGCGCAGATAACTATATTCCGTATCCTCTGATAAACCGTAATGGAAAAGAATATAAAAACGTATATATAACTGAACCACTTTTCTGTACTGCAGAAATCAACAGAATGTTGTAAATCAATTATACTTAATTTTAAAAAAAACAAACTTTGAAAATCCTTAAGTATGGTCGACCACCCCTACCTTAAGTGTGACAAGGACCTTGAATCATCTGAGTGTCTGCTGTCCTGCTGCAGGAGGGGCGCGAGGGTGCCAGGCACTCACGGTCGCCGGTCATCTCCGGGGGAGACGCATGCGAGGCGCCCCGGCTCAGTCTGCAGCCCCACTGCGTCCCCGCTGCTCTTCTCGAGGATCTGGAGGCGCCAACTCCCCGCACACCCCGCCCACAGCCGCCGGCGTTCCCCTTGAGGGGCGGGAGCGCGAGTTAAAGCCTCCTGGGCGCCCGGGGCGCTCCGCCCGCCCGCGGCATCGACGCGCAGCGCGCCGCGCGCCGGGGTCCCTGCGCTGTCCCCTCGCGGCCATGGGACGCCAGACGCTCCTTCTGCTTTTGCTTCCCGTGCTGGGCGGCCTCGGGGGCTCCACGACCGGTGAGTGGGGCCCCCGGGGAGGGACGCTGAGGGGTGGAGGCAGAGGAGAGCTTGGGGCGCCTTCACTAAGAGTGCGCCGCGTCTCCCCGGTCCTGCGGTGACCTTTTATCCGGGAGGGCGAGGCTGGACCATCTGGAGGGGCCCCTCTTTCTCAGTCCTTAACTCTAACAAGCCCGCTGGGTAGGTTGGCTCAGCGGACCAATTGATTGTCTTGATCTCTCTGGCCCTCAAGCCTCAGGGTAAGGAAGCTGTCTCCGCACCTGAGTGCTTGGCACACCCTCCCTCCTAGGTTCTTTCTTCCCCGAGCGTCCCGGGGACTGGGATTGGCTTTCTAGTCCGGGTCTCTGATGCGCCCGCCGCCAAGGTTTAACCAGGCAGCAAATTTAGCCTCTTGGAGGCCCGAAACCTTGGGAGGAGATGCTTCTCTCTACCAACAGCCGCGGGGGCGACGGAGCCTGGTCCTGAGGTGCCGTTAGCAAGCAACTTGGAGCGGCACTTGTTAATACCACTTAGATGCAGGCGGACCGCAAGGCAGAGGAGAGCTGAGTCGGGTCCCAGGGTGACCGAGACACCCTCAGCTCCCGTAGGGTCGGTGGCTGGTGACTTAGCCGGTGCAGGAGCTGCCCAGCGTTTGTCAGACCACCTGGCCTGCGGGAGTGCATCTCTCCTGACAGGTGTTCCTGATTGGCCCTCAAGGATGGAAGTAGGCTTTAAATCAATTGTTCAAGTACGCAGGCACTTTCTTGGTCAAGATACTGTGAACTGGTTTGCAGGAGATGGCCCTCCATCTCTGAGTTGTTTGTCTTCCAGGAGCGATTCTAACGCTCGGAGTTTTCCCCTAACTTGGTGGAGGGTCTCTGTTGTGGCAGGAAGCCCTTCCACGTGTGTGTCTGCCCCACTCATGAAATGGGATTTAAAGTTACTTGCCTTTTTCACTAAGCAGTGTTTCCCGAAGCCTTCTGGTGTGAAGACATCTTTATGACGTCTGTTGTAGAAAAGTGTGTGATCTGCTTTGTATATTGTACACAATATACTTTGTATATTGACAGACTATGAGAAAGCTGCTGCTGCTAAGTCGCTTCAGTCATGTCCGACTCTGTGCGACCCCATAGATGGCAGCCCATCAGGCTCCCCCGTCCCTGGGATTCTCCAGGCAAGAACACTGGAGTGGGTTGCCGTTTCCTTCTCCAATGCATGAAAGTGAAAAGTGAAAGTGAAGTCGCGCAGTCGTGCCCGACTCCCAGCGACCCCATGGACTGCAGCCTACCAGGCTCCTCCGTCCATGGGATTTTCCAGGCAAGAGTACTGGAGTGGGGTGCCATTGCCTTCTCATGAGAAAGCTACTGTAATTTTAATATGTAATTAGATTAGTAAAGTTTAAATTTATTCACAGCAAGCATATACCTAAATTTGAAAAGTCATGTTTGAGACTCATCTACAGATGGTGTGCAGAATCCATGTGCACACTGGGTCTCCAGACTGAGAATCCCCAGGGCAGAATAGTGTTCTAGGTGGGACTCGCCTAGCAATGCAAGTCTCTGAGGGTTGACTGCAACCCTAACTGAGATCCTTCTGGAAGGATCTGCTAGAAGAGGTGGCAAAAGAGCCCAGGAGCATTTATTTGCTGGGTTTATGCCAAGTGATTTTGTGCTCATTTAATCCTTGAATTTTCCTCTTAGTACTACGTATTCACTATCTTCACTTTATAGACAAGAAAAACTGAGGCAGTAAATCTCCCAGGATGATATTGTTAGTATTTTAACCAAACTCCAACTGAGTAGCCTGACGACTGAGCCTGGGATACACCTTAGGGGTTGCTGACCTTACCTGCTCTCAGATGGATGGTTTTGGTCCAGTTAAATGGCATCGCCTGGATAGTGTGTGAGTAGCTGGCAAACTTGTGAGCTATTCAGTAATAACCAGTTCATTCTGAGTCTTTCAGTTATAATGCAATATATAAGCCAGCAGTTTAAAATCAAACACTGAGTAACTATGCTAAAAGAATTATCTTAGATGGATATAAGTAAGGCTAAGGTCTGGTCTTTACCAAAGAAGGTGAAGTCTATGCAGTGGGCTTCCATTGTCAACTCCCATCACATGGCTTTGCACACAACTTTCCATCCACGTGCACACATGGTCCCTGGGGTAGGACTGCTGGGTCTTCACTGTGTCTTGCAGAAACTTCTACTGAATGGACCATGTAGTTTATATTTTCTTGGAACCAAGGATTGACTTTTTCTCTTTGAAAGTTAGGACAAACAAGTAAACTAAATACAGTCAGGCCTTTCCAGTGTTTTCCTCTGAGCACCAAATCCATAACAGACATATTTGACCACTAATCATGCATAGTTGATAAACTCAAGTTCATGATGTGAATAAAACTGATACTATAAATCAATGCCCTGCAAATAACCGAAAACTCAAGTGTATGTAACCAGGCTGCTAGAAGCTTATAAAGATGCCATGTAGGACCCCAAACCCTGACTTCACTTAAAGTTATATCTGCTGCTGCTGCTAAGTCACTTCAGTCGTGTCCGACTCTGTGCGACCCCATAGATGGCAGCCCGCCAGGCTCCCCCATCCCTGGGATTCTCCAGGCAAGAACACTGGAGTGGGTTTCCGTTTTCTTCTCCAATGCATGAAAGTGAAAAATGAAAGTGAACTCGCTCAGTCGTGTCCGACTCTTAGTGACCCCATGGACTGCAGCCTACCAGGCTCCTCCGTCCATGGGATTTTCCAGGCAAGAGTACAAAAGTAAAGTATGGTCAAGTGTTTTGAGCCCAAACCTCTAAATTTGCAACTCTTCATACCATGAGTTTTTAAGACCAAATCAGACCTGGAGGAAGTAGTCATATCTTGTCAAAGCACAAGTACAAATCTGAGCCATTCTAACAGGACAACGAGGAGGTGAATGACAGCCCTCCAGCAGCAACCCCACAGCATCAGAAAGAACGGTCCCCAAGGATCATCACTGGTGAAATTGCATGGGTTTTTAGGG
This sequence comes from Bubalus kerabau, assembly GCF_029407905.1. NCBI lineage: Eukaryota > Metazoa > Chordata > Mammalia > Artiodactyla > Bovidae > Bubalus > Bubalus kerabau. The sequence continues at coordinate 20,844,918 of NC_073625.1, forward strand.
TACTGAACTCGCTAGCGTTCTCCTCAGTAGTAGTCAGGAAGGCCTTCCAAAGAGAACACTGACTTCAGCTTATCATGAAAAGGTCTCCTGGACCCAAGGAAGCCAGGAACACTGATGGCTTTGCTTCTTGGTCATCCAATGCAGATGAAATACAGTGTCATGCGACGAGGCAAGCTGCATGTGGTGGGAGGTGCATTCCTGTGGCCTGGCTCTGCAATGGAGAGCAGGAGTGCCCGGATGGGGCTGACGAGCAGTGCGGTAAGCCGTCTCCCAGCTGTGCTGTGTTATGTATCATGCACTCACCCACACCTGGTCCATAGTGCTACATGCCTCGTTGACAGTTCTCTTGGTTTTTCACCCTCTTAGGAAGTGTTCTAAAATATTGGGAGCTCTGGGTTGTTGCAGGCTTTTGGTGGGGAAGGCCAGGGATGTGTCTTAAAGTATTGGCAACCCTGCTGTGCAAACATGTGGAGGGAGACTTGGGATGGAAAAATCCAGCAAGAGTCTGGCTCCTCATCTTAAATTCAGACCTAAACATCTGAGACAGTGTTACTCAAACTGGAATACTATAGGGATTCATTGATAGAAAACCCCTGCATTGTGTACACAATTGTGTGTTGTGTATAAAAGTTGAAGTAGTTTATTGTATATAAAAGTGTGTTTATTGTATATAAAATTGTGTGTACACAATTGTGTACACAATTTATATACAGTAAACTACTTCAACTTTTATATGCTTAGAGCTTTTATGTGACTGAAAAAGAGCTTGTAAGTTGGGGACAAAAACTATAAAATCAACAGAAGTCAGTCAGCCGTTTGGTAAATGTCTTCGTGAAATAAATTTCGAGTCCATCTCTGCTGAGAGAACTTAAAACCCCAGAAAGGAGGCTGGAGGACTTGTGTGAGGAAAGCCTCTCACTTGGCGCCTGGCACCTGGGGGTGCAGTGAATATGAGGGCAGATGTTCCTCATTAAAAGAGGAAAAGCCCCACAGCACTGGGTGAGTGCCCCCCTCATGCACATCCCTGGGCTGGTCACTTACTGTAATTTAACATGAAATCTTGGATATCAAAATGTGTACTATTAAAGGTTAGGGTAAAACTTCAGACTTGCAGAAATGCCTTGTGCTCAAGCCCCCCAGACACTTCAGCCCAGCTCCTCAAGTTGACTTGCTTCAGCCTGTAGTCAGACTTTGGTGGAAATACTTGAAGGTCTAAGTAAGCCCCCAACCCCAGTTCCCAGGTTGCCTGAGGTCTTAATGGAGTCTCAAACGTCAAAAGAAATCACAGTAGTAAACCTATAAAACTGAACTAATTTAGGGGCCACTAACCACATGTGAGGATTTAAATTTCTTTAAATGAATACAAATAAAGTTCAATTTCTGGATCATACTAGCCACATTTCAAGAGCTCAATGGCCGCGTGTGACTGATGACTGCCATTTGGGACAGCAGAGATGTAAAATGCTTCCATTGTCACAGAAGGTTTTAGTGGACAATGGTGTTCTAGAAGAAAAATGGGAAAGAGATGTTAGATTTTTTATTTTTTTAACTTTTTATTTTGTACTGGGGTATAGGCGATTCACAATGTTGTGATGGCTTCAAGTGAACAGCAAAGAGACTCAACCATATATGTATATCTATATCTAGACATATGAGGCGATGTCTACCGATCCGCTGACTGATTGCCCGCAAGGTAGGGCTACTGAGTGATGTCGTCAAAAGTACATAAAAGGATGGGCCGGTTTAGGGTTCACTTCAGGGACAAATCAGGAATGAATTATTCCTTTGCTAATGAAAATACCTGATAAGAAATCCAAATTTAAAAGCTGATAGTGCCCTGACAAGCACCTCTTCCTTTGTTCCTCACCTTGGACACCGCCGCTGACCCACAGAGGAGGTGTGTCGGGGGCACCCACAGGCCTGGCAGTGTGATGACGGAAGATGTATTTCCTCCCACTGGCTTTGTGACGGTGTTGGCGACTGCTTAGATGGCTCTGATGAGGTTAACTGCGGTATGTACAGCTTATCTTTTTATCTTCGGTCACATTCTGTTTATTAGCTGCATTGATTAGCATCAACTGTCTTAAGTGAAGCCCATCACAAAGTAGTCTTCTGCCTATATGCTAAACCCAGACTTTACATTGTCTCCCATATTGCAGATGACTGTTTTCACTCACTTATCCATTTTTCAAAACTACCTAAACTTAAGATTACTAGCTTGGGACTTCCTGGCAGTCCAGTGGTTCAGACTTCACCTTCCAATGCAAAGGGTGTGGGTTCAATCCCGGTTGGGAAGCTAAGATCCCACATGCCTTGCAGCCAAAAAACCAAAACATAAAACAGAAAGAATATTGTAAAAATTCAATAAAGACTTTAAAAATGGATCACATCCGAAAAAAAAAGTCTTAAAAAAAAGATGATTAGCTTTATTGACTTATTTATTGACTTATTTTTATTGACCTATTTTGGGGTGAAATGTCAGATCACAAAATTATGGCCACATCTCTGACAGCTTCCATCCCCTCCCATTCTTGGTTTTCTTAAATTCATGAGCAAATAGTAAATCCCTAAATAATAAGGTCATGACGGGGGTGTTCTACCTTACCCGCTAACTCCTGCCTTTTAGAGAGAAGGACGGCATGTCCACATCCGAAAACCCAGTGTCCAGGAGATCCGCGGTGCCGAGATGCCTGGGACCCCTGCGATGTCAGTGAGGACTGTGGAGGGCGGTTCGGGGGTGCGCTCTGCCCCCAGCACCGCTGTCTGAGTGGGCAGTGGCAGTGCAGGAACGGGCTGTGTATCCCGGACAGCTGGCGGTGTGATGGCGTGGACCATTGCGGGGACTCCTCAGACGAGCAGGGCTGTGGTGAGTCTCGGCCCGCCCCACCTTTCGTTAAAGGAAAAGTTGGACCACGTGGGCTCCTTTCTGCAAGCGGTGCTTTAATCCCTATGACTGAGACTCCCATCTTATATCTAAACATGGGGTGTTTCCTAGCAATAACCAAGATTTCCTTATCCATGGAAACACAAAGCAGTGCTTAAATAGCAACTGCAGTGGACACAGGCAGCACGGCCTAGACTGTTTTCGCTTTTCAAGTCTGGCCAACTCGCAGAACACCTGAGCGCCAGCATCCGGAGGCAGTCTCCTAACAGATGCCTATATCCTTGTGTGGTGAATATGGAAAGAGAACATTCGTCACTAAAAAATAGAAAGCCTCCCCCAAACATGGTGATTGCTATATTCCTTTTTTTTTTTTATCCTCAATACATAATGTAGCAGAACCTCCCATTTTTTTTAATGAACTTCAGTACCTTTCACTATTCTTCTCTAGAGTTAAATCTGTAATAGAAAATGTGTTCAGATTCTAACATTTTTTATAGTAATTTATAACCTGGTTTCTTAAGAGAGTATTTTTTTAGGGCTCATGTTATCTGACTTTAATATGACTTCAATTAGAACTATTTAATGCTGCTACTGCTGCTGATGCTAAGTCACTTCAGTTGCATCCAACTCTGTGCGACCCCATAGACGGCAGGCCACCAGGCTCCCCCATCCCTGGGATTCTCCAGGCAAGAACACTGGAGTGGGTTGCCATTTCCTTCTCCAATGCATGAAAGTGAAAGTGAAGTCGCTCAGTCCTGTCTGACTCTTCGCGATCCCATGGACTGCAGCCTACCAGGCTCCTCCATCCATGGGAGTTTCCAGGCAAGAATACTGGAGTGGCCTAGCTCAGTTCAATTTTAATACAATTTCAATCCAGTGCCCTGATGTCTTAACATTGTTGCTATTGAATCTTAAGTCCCAGTTCCTGAAAACTCTGCTTAAAAAGATAACTTCCTTTCCAGCCTAGACTTGCCCTGGGTTATAGAAATAGTGCTACCTCCCTTCCCGGCTGTAAGACTTGTCTATTTTTACTACCACCCCAAATATTAATGAAAAGAATGCTTAACTTCCTACACAGCTTCCTGTCCAGAAGGCATGGTTGGATGTGATGAGGGGAAATGCATTCTAGAATCCCTGATGTGTGATGGGGAAGTGGACTGCACAGATGGTACTGATGAACCCATCACATGTGGTAAGAAATCAATTGCTCTGCTTAACATGGGGGAGAGGAGAGTAAGATGAAACAAGCCAGTACCTTAGTTATCATGGGGGTCTACTCTCTGAGACAACTCCTGGGCTCAAACTCCTTTAGAAGCAGTTATCCTTCAGTGATGGATCCCTTACAAGTTCCAGCCCTTGGCTTTGGTCTCCTTAATTCGAGGAAATGTTACCTGACCTGTAAAAACTGAGGGCCATTCTATGTTGTAGCTTTATGGAACTAGATTAGCTAAATAGCCCCCAAATTACAGGGCTCCTAAAATTCTGGAATAAAGAACATAAACTTTGCCACAAAGAAGCAAATCATTTAGCCAAAGAACTGAGGAAAGATGAACCTATTTGCAGGGCACCAATGGAGACACAGACAATAGAGAACAGACTTATGGACACAGTTGAGGGTAGAAGGGAGGAGAGGGAGGGATGTATGGAGAGAGTAACATGGGATCTATGGAGAGTAACATTCCCATATATAAAATAGATAGCCAGTGGGAATTTGCTGTATGACTCGGGAAACTCAAACTGGGGCTCTATCAGTTTGGGAGGGGTGGGATGGGGAAGGAGGTGGGAGGGAGGTTCAAGAGGGACATAGGTATACCTATGGCTGATTCAAGTTGATTGGCAGAAATCAACACAATACTGTAAAGCAATTATCTTTCAAATTAAAAATGATTTAAAAAAAAAGAACTGAGAAAGACTTTCTTGATGAGAAGGAACCTTCTGAACAGGCAGCTCGCAGCTCTGACTTTTAAATCCTGGTGGTTCCAGTTAGGGCAGAGGAAGAGGGGCATCTGTCCCCAGTCATCTGTCCCCTCTCATTTCCCCCCATATCAATCTTAGACATTATGGTGCAAGCTCCTTTAGTACTGTTAAAGACCGTGAAAGAAGCTTTGCACTTAAGAGATACTAAAAGCATAAACAGTAGGACCCAAAATACAGGCTTCTCTTCCTGTATAGATAATTCATTGGGATTAATAAATTATTATATCACTTCCTGAACTAATGGTCCCAGCTGTCTATAGATTCTAGAGAAAATAGGAGAGGTGGCTGGGCCCTCCATGGGTGAACCGTACACCAACACTTGGAATGGTCCAGATGCTCCACCTTTCCCCAGCTCTGTGATTCCTAACTTTCCCTCTTCTCTGGTCTCCCCACAATGCCTCCACTTTCCTAGGGAAGAGGGCGGGGTCAAAGGTTATCTTGAGCCAGTCATCCACTCCTCACACAAGTATGGAAGGTTGTGACACAGCATGGTTTATAAAGCGTTTGATCCTGACCATGTTCATCTGTACTGACCACTGTCCTGTCTGTCTCTACCAGGGAAAAACTGCTCTCTGGCCAATGGGGGCTGTGAGGGGCAGTGCAGGGACTCACCCTGGGGTGTCCGGTGTTCATGTGCAGCCGGATGGCAGTTACAGCCCGATGGTCAGAGCTGTGGAGGTCAGAATTCTTTTGGCTCATCTTTACAAGTTCTCATTGGACTAACATAACATTTACCATTTTCATCATTTTTAATGGGCATTTTGATGTACATTCACAGTGTTGTGAAACCATCACACTACTTCCAGAACTTTTTCATCATCCCAGACAAAAACTCTGTACCCATTAAGCAATAACTGTCCCCCTTCCCTGGTAAACTTCATTGATTTTCTACCTACGAATTTATCTGTTCTAGTACTATGTATTGGGCTTCCCTGGTGGCTCAGATGATAAAGCGTCTGCCTGCAATGTGGGAGACCTGGGTTCGATCCCTGGGTCGGGAAGATCCCCTGGAGAAGGAAATGGCAACCCACTCCAGTACTCTTGCCTAGAAAATCGCATGACAGAGGAGCCTGGTGGGCTACAGTCCATGGGGTTGCAAAGAGTCGGATACAACTGAGCAACTTCACTTTCACTTTCTTTCAGTACTATGTATATGTGGAATCATACAGTGTTTGTCATTTTGTTTCTGGCTAACTTCACTTAGCTTGTCTTTAAGGTGCATTCATGTTGAAGAGATATCAGAATTTCCCTCCTCTTTTAAGGCCAAATAATATTCCATTGTATGCATACAGTTTGTTCTTTGTATATGCAGGCTCTACATCTGCAGATTCAACCAACTGCAGATTGAAGATACTGGGATGGGGGTGGTGTGGGGTATGGGATTCTAGAAAGTTCCAAAAAGCAAAACTTGAATTTGCTGTATTTACATTGTATTAGGGATTATGAGTACTCTAGAGATGACTTAAAGTATACGAGAGCATGTGCATAGGTTATATGCCAATGCCAAACTATTTTATATAAGAGACGTAAGCATCCACAGATGTTGGTATTCTCTGGGGGTCCTGGAACCAATCCCCTGTGGATACCAAGAGATGACCGTATGTCACATTTTGTTTATCCATGCATATATTGATGCACACTTGGGTCATTTCCACCCTTTGGCTATTGTGGACAATGCTGCTATAAACACTGGTGTGCAAGCATTCATTGAGTCCCTGCTTTCAATACTCTTGGGTATATAACACTAGGGGAACTGCTATGTCACATGAAAAATTCTATGTTTAACTTTTGAGAAACCATCAAACTTTTCCATAGAGGCTGCACCATTTGACATTCCCACTAGCAATGCACATGGGTTCTGATTTCTGCACATCCTTGCAGCTCATTCTAAATTGGGCTCTGGCTGGCTTGAGATGGTCACGTCCCCAGAAATGCTGCTAGAATAACAGGGATGCACATCTAGGGTCCGTGTATTGATGGTTCTGCTGCAATGCACTCAGATACATAGGAATCCTATGGACATGGGGATTTTCTATCCTAGGACCCACACAGTCATCTCCACTTAATGCATGCTCCATGAGCATCTGAAAGGTGGCCCCAAAGAACAAAAATACTTGAGATCATTCCTCAGTCTTCGCTAATTTCCAACTCTCTGTCATCAGATGTGGATGAGTGCTCGATGGCATACAGCCCCTGCGGCCAGCTATGTCATAACACACGCGGCTCTTACTCCTGTGGGTGTATTCAAGGTTACCAGCTCCACAATGGCACTGACTGTCGAGTTTCAGGTGAGTTTCAGTACCATAAACAACGTGGAGGCCCTGCTCTATCCTTAGCAGCATTTAGGTAAGAGTGATATAGACGATTCACTTCAGGGTCTGGTATTAGAGATGACTCCTCTCTTTCCATAAAGAAACTGCTATTATAATGTTAGTTGATCAGTTTTGAGTATCAGTTGCTGTTATGTGTCTTTAAAATGATTGGGCTTTCCAGGTGGCACTAGTGGTAAAGAGAAGGAAACACAAGAGACATGGGACATGGGTTCCATCTCTGGGTTGGAAAAAAACCCCTGGAGGAGGGCATGGCAACCCACTCCAGTATTCTTGCCTGGAGAATCCCATGGACAGAGGAGCCTGATGGGCTACATTCCCCCGAGTCACAAAGAGTCAAACATGACTGAAGTGACTTAGCACACATGCTTGTCTTTACAATGGTTTAGTTTTTCTGTAGGATCTACAGCTAGGTGCTCCAGAGACCAACTGATGATCTTAGTTTGTCCTGTGCCCCTTCCACGATGGGACACTTAATTATATTTGGCTATTGTCTATAAGGCCTGGAGAGGACCTCTGTCTTGGGGTAAGGGGCTGAATATGAAATCAGGCAGAAAAGTTCCAAAGATTCATTTCAATGTGCTAGAGTTCAGAGGCGGAGAAGGCGATGGCACCCCACTCCAGTACTCTTGCCTGGAAAATCCCATGGACGGAGGAGTCTGATAGGCTTCAGTCCATGGGGTCGCAAAGAGTCAGACACGACTGAGCGACTTCAGTTTCACTTTTCACTTTCATGCATTGGAGAAGGAAATGGCAACCCACTCCAGTGTTCTTGCCTGGAGAATCCCAGGGACGGGGGAGCCTGGTGGGCTGCCATCTATGGGGTCGCACAGAGTCGGACATGACTGAAGTGACTTAGCAGCAGCAGCAGAGTTCAGAGGAGGAATTGAGGCTTCAGGTGGTCAACCAGGTCTCCTTTAGATCCACCTTAGTCCAGACTTCAGAGATAAGTAGGTTTTGGCATGGGCCACTAGTCAATGTCTTTAGTTAAGGAGAATGGTGTGAAAGGAAGTTTCATAGTCATGAGTCACCTTCTACTTCTATTGCAGATGATGCTGTTAAAATTCTTATTGCAGCAGATAGAGAACTTGGTATCCTGGATCGAGGAACAGGCATCTATGAGACACTGATACCTGTAAAATCAAGGCCTATTTCTGTTGCATATGATCTAGAGAGAAGCATGTACTTCTGGGTGGATGAAGTCTTAAATGTGTTTGTTCTTGGGAAGCCAAACCCTGCTTCTCTCTATCCAGGTATATTTCTTGATATTAAGAGCTCTAGCTTCTTTAAGCTACTTAAACATGGTGTGAGAAATATATGTTTATCTGGACATCTTCTGTGACTCACTTGTCATGAATCATGAGAGTACATAAAATCTTGATTTAAGTCTATGTAGCTTGGTTCTATAGGAGCTTGGTAGAGCATAACCTGAGATGAGATTGTTAGGCAGTTTGGAAAGTATAGAGATGTGGGCTCAGGCCAAGGTTAGTCTCAGCTCCATCACTTGGTATATGACCCTGAGCAAGTTGTTAATTCCTTTGAACCACCATGTAAAAGATGAAGATGACAGCAGTTGTCTCATTGGGTAAGTGTGGGGATTACGGGGAAGAAGGGCTTAGCATAGTCCTGGATGTACAAGAATTCTCTGCCGGCAATTAAGAGATAGCATTCATCACAGCCTTCCCAGAAAAAATATCAAAAACTTTGATAATGAATATTGTCCCAAACTGAGGTCACATTCTCCTGGATGTCTTGGTTATACTTCTCCTAAGGCCTTTGTCTTTCCTTACTGCCCACTGTATACTGGGAACACCTCACACAGCAGTAGCTCTCATTCATTCCCTGGGTCCTGTTGGCCTCATTATGTGACTTGAGATCAGAAGGTATAGGAAAATTTTGTCTGAGTCTCTTTTTTCAAGGTAAGACGGGTGTAGGAGAACACAGAAACATAACACTGTCTCTTGTAATCCCCAGAATTTAAAACCATCAACAGTATCTCTTTGGACTGGTTCACGGGGCAGTTGTATTGGGCTAGCAGCTTTGCCAGGGTCATCTGTGCTGGTTTAAGTGATGGCAGAGGCTACATAAGAATCTTGGAAAAGGATCTTGTGCCGGAGCAACTCATAGTGTTTCCTGCAAAGAAGTAAGTCACGCTTTCTTTGGAATATATCCCAAATCATTGATTATCTTAGGTATTTAAGTTGATACGAGAGCAGGTCAACCTTTTCGACCTAGGTCTCATTTGCTCCAAAAAATTCTTAATTTTGAAGTCTAAATTGAATACCATAGAGCCAAACTTTTCAAAGTCTACTGAGTCTGAGAGCAGAAATCTCCAGGATTCTGACCAGTGTAATGATAAGAGGTCTGTGCCAGCGATCATGGCAGCCTGGCTTGTCAGAATTGTATACATGCCCTGGAGTGGATTCTCTAACCCTTGTGTCTTTGCTGATCTCAGGTACTTGTATTGGGTAAATCGAGGTGGGAAAGGCCTGAGGACTATCGAAACGGCAGGGATGGATGGCTCTGATAGGAAGGTGCTGGTGGTGGTCAACATGGAGGAACCCACAGGGCTGACGCTGGACCATGTGGCTAGCAGACTCTACTGGATCAGTGAATACAAAGAGGTACCATGGATGGGTCAGGAGGAAAAGGTAAACCTGTTTAGTAGGAGTAAAGGGTTCTTTTGAGTACAGAGTTCTGTGTTGCATCAACTCGGTGAAGTACCTTCTGGCCATGAAAACCGAGAAAAGCCCAGCATCTTCAGATGGAACTGGACTGTATCAACACAGGTTGGGAGACTCTGTGACTTTCTTAAACTCTCTACAGTCAAACTTAGCTCTGGAATTTCCTGGTTGTCTAGGTCATGTTCTGTGTGGTACCTGGGATATAAAACATTTTAAGATGGCAAAAAAACAAACAAACATGCAGTTACTTAAGTACCTCAGTGTCTTCTGCCCACATTTCTAGGTTTTCATATTACAGGTCATGTTATCTTATTTTTGAAACCATCAACCTAAAAGACCAGTTGGACATGGGGGCTGAAAGCATAGGCTTGGGAGTCATATTTTTAAGCCTATTTCTTACAGCTGTGATTTCTGGTTACTTAGGGTGCCTCTTTGAGCTCTTCTTGCCCTCTCTGGAAAGAGAGAGAATGCCTGCCTCAGAAGGTGGTTGGGGAATGTAGTAGAAGGATTTGGTACAATGTCTGATGCAGACACTAAGTTATAGTAGCTACTTGTACAAGAATTGTGACCCTAATTGATACAAGAAGCAGCCCAATCCTCTGCCTTTGCCATTAACCTCTGCAGATCCCAAGATAACGTCATCTCTATCATATTGATATCAAAATGTGTTTAATTGGTGTCCAAGACACTGAGGTGTGCTAAGATGGTCACCCCTGTTGCTGCCACACTCTCAAGAGACCCTGTCCCCCTTCAGTCCATAGAGACAGTGAACGTGGATGGCTCCGGGAGGCACACCTTCCCCAAGGTCTTCCTGGAAGATGACGATCCAGTGGGACTGGCGGTATTTGAGAACTCTTTCTTCTGGGCAAATAAACTACAGCTGTTTCGTACTTCACCTCACACCACAAAGGAGAGAGTGGTGCTGCTAAACGCTTCCATATCCGCCTTCTTGGTACTCCACCAATCCCAACAGCCTAAAAGTAAGTCTCATCACTTGCTTTCAAAACACTTATGAATCAGAACTCACACTAAATGGAAACCCCCCCTCTAAATTACTACCTCCATCTGTTGTTGGAACTTGCTATTTTGGGGCCGGGGAAATGTTCTGGGTATCTTTCCAGACGTACCCAGGACTTTTGAGTAAGATGAACAGAACGAAAATATCTGCTGGAAAACTTGTTCCAGGCACATACCTGGCTTTTATCTAACATAGCAACCAGAGTTTTAATACACAAAACATCTGAGTTTTAATACACAAAACGGGGGATGCGCTGTTCACAAAAGGGCTAGAGTAGCTTTCTCACTGACACATCAATTGATAAGAGAAAATGGAACCAAGCTTGGCATCCTGCTTTTAGGAGGAAGTCACATATTTGTTGACTAGGAGTTAAAAGCTTGTTAATCTGAATTTGTCAGCTTCAACTCAGATTATACTTCTTCATGGTCCAAGAAACTAATTAAAGTGGAGAACTGGGAACCACTATTTACTTCCTATCAGCAAGCTAGACAGTTGTTTTGCCTTAACTTGGAGGGGGAAGATACTGTTGGTTGAAGCTTTCTTAGTCTGAGCTTATTGTAGAGAGGTCTTTGTCACCATCTGAAAGATGGGACCCCAGGAGTTTAAGGTCAGCATGCCTAACTTAGAGGGTGACAAATATATTGGGGTTCCTTTTAAAGCAAAAATGCCTTAACTCCTTTGAGACTGAAGTTTTGAACTGGTTTGGATAAATCCATCTGAAATTGTGTCCAACCTGTTTTTACTTTAAAACAGGTAAATACCCAGCGTACGTTCCAGGTTCTTGCAGCCACCTGTGTCTCCTGTCCCCTGTCCATCCCAAGGGCTATAAGTGTGTTTGTCCAGAGGGGATGTTTCTTTTACCTTCCGGCACGTGTAGTGGTAAGGATGGTGGGTGAAGTGGGTTTGGCTTAAGAAGCCACATTCTGTGGTAGGTCTGGAAATAGTGTCACTTCTGTTTTTGAATTAATCATTTTTGTCCTGAAAGCATAAGAGTTTGATTAGGTTTTTTATTGTGTTAAAAATATACATAACAAAAGGTACCACTTTATTTTTAAGTGTAGTATTCAGTGGCATTAAGTATATTCACATTTTTGTGCAACCATCACCTCCCTCCTTGGTCTCCAGAACTTTTTCATCTCCCCAAACTGAAATTCTATTCCTGTTAAACAATAATTCCTCATTCCCCTCTCCCCCCAACCCCTGGCAATCACCATTCTACTTCCTGTCTCTGAATCTGACTACTCTAGGTACCACATCTAAGTAAAATGGTACAGTATTTGTCGTTTTGTGACTGGCTTTTTAAACTTAACATTATGCCTTCAAAGTTCACCCATGTTATAACATGTGCCAGAATTGCCTTTTTAAGGTGGAATAATATTCCATTGTATGTAGATACATTTTGCTTATCCATTCATCTATCAATGGATATTTGGGTTCAGTAATTTTTAAAACAAGAAAAAATAGCTTATACTACTCAGTTTTACATGAAAGACTAATGATTGCTATGCTAAGTCACTTCAGTCGTGTCCGACTCTGTGCGACCCCATAGACAGCAGCCCACCAGGCTCCTGTCCCTGGGATTCTCCAGGCAAGAACACTGGAGTGGGTTGCCATTTCCTTCTCCAATGCATGAAAGGGAAGTCACTCAGTCGAGTCTGACTCTTAGCGACCCCATGGACTGCAGCCTACCAGGCTCCTCCATCCATGGAATTTTCCAGGCAAGAGTACTGGAGTGGGGTGCCATTGCCTTCTCCGAGACTAATGATTAAGTTGGTATAAGAAAGAAACCCTCTACAGTCTCATGACTATAGTATTTTCTGACTCTTGCTTGTAAGCAGAGTGTCTACATTAACATTGTTAACATAATTCCTCATGTCATTGTTCCATCTTTGAAACTGTGAAGGCTACATAATCAGTTGAACATCACTGCCCAATTCCTTGAATTTTTCCTATAGAACAGTGAGGTTTTAAGAAGAATAAATGATATAAATATGTTGATGCTCTAACTACCTTTGTAGAAGGCAATTCACAATGGGTAGCCATGGAGCATGATTATAGTGTAATAAGCTATTGTGCCAAATACAAGTCTTAGCTTAAAATGTTTGTGAACCTTATACACAGTTAAGCACCCAGGTAACTTTTTTTTAGATAGGCAGCAGAGCTTAAAATTCTTTGTGTTGAAATGTGTGTGCTACAGGCAAGGATTTGATGACGTTACTGAATCAAACAGTAATGCTGAGGCCCTAATCCTCAGGATTCTATGTTAATCTTTTCTCAGACATTTAAAGGCCTTGGTGCCTTGGGGAAACTGAGCAGCACTTTCATTTGCCCAAATGACTTCCTTCTCTAAGGAAGCCAAGGCATTCATGTTGTGTGTACATGCTTCAGAAGCAAACTTTATAAGATCCTAGAATTCTAGGGAAGCTTCAACTTGAAAGAGCAATGTTGTTTCAGAGGGGCGCATGGGGCTTTTCTGACAAGTGCTCAAACAGTACATCTTTCTTTTTCTTCGGTAGAGTTAAAACTAGTGTTTTCCTCCGGCAAACGTCTCTACTTGTTGAAAGTTGGTTTTATGGGAACTGCTATAGAGAGAAGCCTAGTTCAAGAGCATCCAAGGAACATCTACTTGCTGGATATTGACTGGAAAAGAAATCTCATCTACTGGACAGATACCCAGGGGCATCTGTTTCGCTCAACTGGCTACCTGGGGGACAAGCAAGAAATTTGGACAGAACATACAGGTAGCTTGGGTTGGTTATTTTGAATTTTTTTCCTTTACTTTCTGGCTCTAGATTTAAGTAGGCTCCCAAACATCTCCAAAACCCTATCTGTCTCTGACCTGAATCAAGCTTAATACCAAAGAGTGGTTCTTAACTAATTTAAATATTAAGTGTCTGTGATTTACCCTTGTTCTTATGGTGTGCAGACTCTTAAAAGGCTACCATGATTTGGGAAATACTGAGGTCAGTGATAAGGGTTTTAAAATTTTACTTTTCTGGCCTTACATCTGGATAGGATGGAAACAGACCTTAAATACTTCAACTTTGCATTGCAGATTTTTCTTACACTAATTTAGAAGCAATTTGCAATGCAGATTTCAGAGAGAACTAGCAAGATATTTTCTTAATTTGATAATATATGCTTTCTCTCCCCTCCCACACTCCTACATGGCATACCCCACCCTTAGCTCCCTGTACTCAGCCTAAATGAAAATATCTGCTTTATAAAAGTAAACTGAGAGGTGAGTTCCAGGGTGAGTAATCTTATTTCTGAATGCCTGTACTGTGGGTATTCTAAGTGCCAAGGAACTGCTTTACTATATGAAGTGCTGTATTGGAATCCATGTTCCCGAGACACCCTTCAGATCAGTGGCTGATGTCTTAATCCTTATGGAACTGGAATGGCATCAGACATTTTTTTTTTTTTTTCATTTGTTTAGGACACAGTTTGTGTTGCAGAATTGCTTGGTGTGGGGGGAAGAAGCACATGTCTGGTGTCACAAGTACTGAGGTATAGTAAAGGGCTTCCCAGGTGGCACAGTGGTAAGGAATCCACCTGCCAATGCAGGAGACACAAGAGATGTAAGTGCGATCCCTGGGTTGTAAAGATCCCCTGGGAAGATCCCCTGGATGGCAACCCACGCCTGTATTCTTGCCTTGGAAATCCCATGGACAGAGGAGCCTGGCAGGCTACAGTCTGTGGGGTCACAAAGAGTCAGACATGACTGAGTGACTGAGCACATACACACACAAAGGAGACACACAAGTGTTTTTCCTATACAGGTAACTGGGAAGCTTGACACAGCCAGGCAGGCCTTTTCTGGGTAGTGATCAGCTTGACCTCTGCTCTCAAGGCCAGTCTGCAGGATCTCAGGGCCTCCTGACAACTCTTGGGTCTGTAGCTTTCACCTTATTTTTACATCAGCGTGTGTCTCCTGCATTGGCAGGTGGATTCCTTACCACTGTGCCACCTAGGAAGCCCTTTACTATACCTCAGTACTTCTGATACCTGTAGTGTTTCCCCCCCGACACCAAGAAATTCTGCAACACAAACTGGGCGTCCTAAACAAAGAAAAAAAATAAATATTGCCTGACGCAATTCCAATTCTTTAAGGATCAAAACATCAGCCACTGATCTGAAGGGTGTCTTGGGAACATGGATTCCAACTCAATGGACATGAGTTTGAGTAAACTCTGGGAGTTGGCGATGGACAGGGATGCCTGGCGTGCTGCTGGCCATGGGGTCGCAAACAGTCGGACACGCCTGAGTGACTGAACTGAACTGAACTGCACTGACATCTGTGTTGTTTTCTCTTGGGTGTGTTAATCTTGTCCTCAGACTGAAACTTGAGGATAGAAAAAACAGATGAAGTTCTGAATCAAAAATGGGAGGGCTTCAAAGTTGCACTTTAGGAAAGAGTGCACGTTTTTAAGAACTGGTGTAGAATCACTCTGAAGGCATTCTGTGATGCTGGTATGCGGGATTTTTGTGGTTACATCTGACTCCAGAGGAAAGCACATATTTTCTGCAGAGGGAAGAGCCCAGTGAGGTCAAGAGAAACAGAACCCCATGGGGCCAGTGTGTTCTTAGGAAGTTGCCAGTCTTCCTAAGCTATCCAACTTACAAAATGCAGTGCGTGTCTACCTTGCCTAGGGGTTGTCAAGGATCAGGGTAGCTCATACTGACAGACAAGAAACCAGAGTAGGCATGATGGGACCCTTGTGGGAACAAGGTGTGTAGGTTTCTAGGGAATGATCTTTGCATCCTGAAACTGTCTGCCTTCATCCCTGGCCCAGAGTTTAAGACAAAATGAGAACACATTTGAATGTCCTTCCTAATGGGAGCGACTTGTCCTCCTTACAGTCTGCTCAGCGAATGTGGACATTCCAACTGGGAACTTGTACTGGCTGCCCTGCGACAGAAGTGCTATTCAGAGGATGAGACTTGCTGGCCCAGACACCCATATCCTGTACAAAACGGGCAGTGTTATACTGCATCTCCTTCTTGACTGGCCAAGGAGGCTGCTCTACTGGGTGGAAAGTGGGGAACCCTTGAAAAGTATGACCCTTGATGGCAAAAGCATACAGACAGTCTGGAGAGGCACCTGGACGGCAGACACCCACGTAACGTTAGATCTCGGCTCTTCCAGCATCCTCTGGACCACCAAAGGGTCAGGTAAGTGCTGCATAACCAGTGAGGTTAGGAAGAGGCTTGAGGGGCTGAATGAGAGTCTTCTTTTTAGTAGTAATGACACCATTTTTAGAACTAGTTAGATATAGCCTCAAACTCTGATTTTCATAGTTAAAGCTTGGGCATGAGTCACTGACCTCAAACTCTATTCACATCTATGAGTCTAAATTTATGATTGAAGAGATAGAAAACTTTAGAAATAGCATACTTAATTTTTAACACTGCAAAAAGCTATTTGTTTCTACTTCGGTAAGTAGAAGTAATGGAATGACACTTCCATTATAAACAAAGTACAGATACTTTGGTTATAACTTGACAGCAGGTACATATTACACCTTCATAGCTGAACGTGACAGTCTACTCACCCAGAAGTCTCAAGGATGGCCTGACAGCACTGTGCTGATGACTGGGGTTGTAGGACTGTGGTGGTCAAGTCACATCTGATGTTCCCATGCAGCACCCCTCACTTTTCTGGAGCTTTAAACACTTCCTTGGATTATCTTTAACTATAGAACTAAAACTTACAAAACTTCATAGACGAATCTGTGCATATTTTCAGTGCAAGGTCATTGAAATTTTCAATCCAATGTTGCCCTTGCCTCCTTGCTGTCACAGGTTACTTGTTCTGTATCAGCTTGTAAGGACTTGACTCTTCCTTAGGGTTGCAAAGTCTGAGTCTCCTAAAAAATAGAACCTACACTTTGAACGAGACTTGGAGTGATGGCATGATTGCGGCGCATGAGCCCTACCTACTGACTCTGAACAGAACGGCTCTCGTGCTGTGGAACAGGAGGAAGCCAGAGCCCTTCTCAGTGTCAAAAGAGGCCTATGTCCAGAAGATGATCATCTTGGCTGAGAACCTGGAGGTTCCAGGCAAGTCTTCCCCTGGGGGTTTTCTTAGAGATCCATGTTACCCTGCTCTCCTCAGTGTGTTTTCTATGAGAAATTCCCAGGTATCTTCCAATCTGTATCAGCAGTGGTCCCAACCCACAGTTCGGCAGACCTTCTGCCTAACTTTGTCCTTGTACTGAAACCTGTTCAAGTAAGAATCTAACACATTTCTCAAAGTTGCTAAATGGCACCAGTTCCTGAGTAATACCCCAAGGAGGGTGCACACCTAGCCCCTTTTGGGAATCATCTTTCATGTTAGCATGTTGAAGCTCTTAGTTTGGCTGTAAACAGATCCATTTAACTTGCTCTAAACAGGTTTCCCAGGCTACCCAGGTGGCACAGCAGTAAAGAATCTGCCTGCCAATTCTTGAGACCCAGGTTTAATTCCTGGGTCAGGAAGATCCCTTGGAGAAAGAAATGACAATCCACTCTAATATTGTGGCCTGGAAAATTCCATGAACAGTGGAGTGTGGTGGACTACAGTCCATGGGGTCGCAAAGAATGGGACACAACAGAGCACCGATGCATGAAAATCAGTTTCCCAAGCTGGTTTTTTTTTTTAAACCGAGGAAGCCCCTTTCTCATAGCAGTGACATCTTGCAGGGGATCCTCTGTGAAGCTGCTCTGGGTCCTGGTTACCAGGGGAAGCAACTCTTCTGTTAAAGCTGTGCCTTGATCATTCAGATTAATCTGCTTAAAGCTGGCTTAACTATTTTCATATAAACCTTTGGCATGGTGCCAAAAAATCTGATTTCAGATCTTGAGGCAGAAGAAAAAGTCTTATCACAGGATTCGGGGGACTTTCTTGGTGGATGCAGCTAGAAACCCCGAGGAAGAATAGAAACAGAGATGCACAGACCTGTTCCTCCTCCTATGTACCTGCCCGCTAGAGGTCTTTCATCTCCCCCTGCAGTCTAAACTATTGTTTCCTGATTCACTTGTTTGACCTGATTTTCAAGGCTAAGAACCATTAGGCTTAGGAATATGTTTCCTAGGTGGTAAAATGTGTTAACAAGAGGTTAACTCTTGGTAAAAAAAAAAAAAAAAATCCAATTTTGATTATTCTGCTAGCATATCCGTTAGGTTTCTGTGACAGGTGCTGAAGAATACTAACTGGTAACTGCTGGAAGTGCCTAACTCAGACATCTCACCATGAAACTGAAGTCTCGTCTTCAGAAACTTACTTTATTCTGCATGCCTAGAATATAGCATCAGGTAGTGGAAACAATTAAATTTATAGGCCTGAAAGGAAAAAACCATTTCCTCCAATTCAAAACCATGAGATAATGGGCCAACACACCACACACATGGTCTAAAGATCCAGGGTCTTGACTCTTTCTTTCTACAAGGTAGACAAACACGGCTACCTGGCCATGACGTGGGTTTTGGGGGAGCGGGGCGGTAGAAGCCTGTCTCCTCTGCTGGTGCCTGATGGGCTCACCTGCTGACACTGCTGATTCTAGATCCTGAGGTCGAAGCAGCAGCAGCCCCCAGCCCTCCTCCCCCACCCCCGCCACCCCCTGTCCTCTGCACCCGATCTTCTGTGCCCTGTCGGGATGGGCTGGAGTGCATCTCCCGGGGCTACCTCTGTGATGGCAAGCAAGACTGCGGGGATGGCTCGGATGAGGAGAACTGCTCCCACTTCTGCAACAGACCAGGTGTGTCACCGCCTCCTGGTCCTTGTCCCAGGCGTGCTGACTCTGCCTCGGAAGCATGCTATGAATTGCTGGAGTGTTCATTATAATCACACTTGCTTTCCCTATACATTTTCATAGATTACATAGCCTGTCAGAACACAGACTGTCTGATTGCCCATTTTATCACATTTAAGTCCACAGTGTTTTGCCAGGTATAATTTGACTATTGTTTCCTTGCTTCCTCCAATTTGCCTAAGTATTCCAATAGCTGCCTTTATATTGGCATGCTATGCTATGCTATGCTAAGTCACTTCAGTTGTGTCCAACTCTGTGCGACCCCATAGACGGCAACCCACCAGGCTCCCCCGTCCCTGGGATTCTCCAGGCAAGAACACTGGAGTGGGCTGCCAGTTCCTTCTCCAATGCATGCAAGTGAAAAGTGAAAGTGAAGTTGCTCAGTCGTGTCCGACTCTTCGTGACCCCATGGACTGTAGCCTACGAGGCTCCTCCGTCCATGGGATTTTCCAAGCAAGAGTACTGGAGTGGGGTGCCATTGCCTTCCTAAATGGACTACTTATAACTGACTTGGTTGTATTTTAACAAGTTGTTCAAGTAACCAAACCAATATGAAGCCTTAGTATTTCAAGGACCTAGTTCAGCTTAATTAACCTTAGCACTTTATTAAAGCTCACTTATGGATCAATTAATATATAGAACTCAGGGGACTTCTCTGGTGGTCCAGTAGTTAAGCCTCCACCTTCCAATGCAGAGGATCCGGGTTCGATCTCTGTCAGGGAACTAGATCCCACATGCCATAACTAAGAGCGTGCTGCAGTTAAAGATTCCGCATGCCTTAACAAAGATCAAAGACCCAATGTGCTGCATCTAAGACCTGGCACAGCCAAATAAATAAAAAATTAAAAAATATGTATATATAGAACTCAAACGGGCTTTCCAGGTGGCACTAGTGGTAAAGAATCCCCCTGCTAAGGCAGGAGACATAAGAGACGTGGGTTCAGTCAATTCCTGGGTTGAGAAGATCCCTTGGAGGAGTGTATGGCAACTCACTCCAGTATTCTTGCCTGGAGAATCTCATAGATTGAGAAGACAGGCAGGCTACAGTCCATAGGGTCACAGAGAGTCAGATACTACTGAAGCAAGTTAGCATGCACACACAACTCAAGATTAGTCCACCTACCCCTCAAACTCCAGAATGAGGGTGAGTTAATCTGGTAATAAAACTTCAGTTTGATGAACATATATGGTCCTTGCTTTTGACTTGTTCCATGGAAGGGGTCTTCCAGTGTCTGGATGGAAACAAGTGCATTGAGGAGAAATATCACTGTGATGGAGCCCAGCAGTGCTTGGATGGCTCCGATGAGCTGGGCTGCTGGAAGCCTGTTGAAGACTGCTCTCTGCGCTGTGACAACAAGACCCGCTGTATCCCCAAGAGCTGGCTGTGTGACGGCCACCCCGACTGTTCTGATGGAAAAGACGAACAAGGATGTAGTAAGTTCCATGGAAGTTACTTGGAGTATTTCGAAGTACACTGTAGTCAGTTCTCCTTATTTGTGGGAGTTATGTTCTATAAAGCTGCCATGAACACTGAATTAGAGGATATTGGATCATTGCTCCTGGAAAATATACAGGGTGAGGTTTCTTAGAGTCTCTGGTCACATTTTTGTCAACTGATCAATATAGAACCTTTTTAAAATGTGTGTTTCTGTTTAAAGATGACTTGTCATGTATTGTTGACTCAGTAATATCCAGCAGCACCAAAACTCATGCGGAATAGAGCTTATTGAATGCATGTATATTTTCCCATAAGATACACTATAGACTCCTTACCTGTAGGAGCACCAAACTGCACTTCAGCACTACATTTGGGGTCATTTTAGATAGAAAAATCACTAGAAAGTAAAAAAAAAAAAAAACATGGAAAACATGGTCCTAAATGATTGCAAGACATCCCTGATGGCTTAGTGGTAAAGAATCCGCCTGCCAATGCAGGAGATGCAGGTTTGATCCCTGGGTTGGGGAGATCCCCTAGAGGAGGAAATGGCAACCCAGTCTAGTATTCTTGCCTGGAAAATTCCATGGACAGAGGAACCTGGTGGGTGACAATCCATGGGGGTCACAAAGACTCAGACGTGACTTGCTGGACTAAACAACAAAAAGGATTACAAAAAAGAATACTTCTTTTAGTCTGAGAATGGAAACTTGAGGTCAAAATGGTGCCTTTTCAGACTCAATTGGAAAGGTGTGTTGGGGCAACTCACATTAGGGTCCCAGGCAAGAATCCTGCTCCCCTGCCTGTCCCAGCATCCTCCTATGTGTCCTCCCATCCCTGTGCCCCAGCCCTCAACCTCCAGGACAGGAGGTTTTTCTGGGCTAGCTTATAGGCCGTTTCTGCTCTAACACTCTGCTTGAACCACCTTCTCGCCCTAACCCCCACTGGGGCTTAATTCCTAAGGTGACAGGAGAAGACTGGGAGTCTTCAAACCATTTTATTTGCCATCAGATTGCTTCTTCTCCATCTGGCTGAGTTGTTACCTAAAGCTTTGTTTTTCAGTTCATGAAAAATGCAGCCCATCTGAATTTAAATGTGAGAATGGCCAATGTGTATCTTCTTCCCTGCGTTGCGATGGGAACCGTGATTGCCTGGACCACTCGGATGAAGAGGGCTGTCCTGCCTGGCCCCTGCCATGCCCGTCAGGGGAGGTGAAGTGCCGGAGGAGTGGGGAGTGTGTGTTGGCAGAGTGGATATGTGACCATGACTTAGACTGCAAAGACGGAACTGACGAGAAGGTAGCCCACTCTTCCTTCAAAACAAACACAGTAGACTTCTAATCACAACAGTAACATGTGCTTCCTCACTAGAAAACTTGGGAAAATGTACGAACAGAGGTCTCCCACAATCTCTGCCCAGAAAGCCATTTGTAACTGCATCAAAGTCTCCAAAGTGTTAAGATCCTCTGGTTGAAAGTCAAACTTGTAAGATCTTTATTGGAGGAGCTTTACAAATATCAGGTCTTGATGGTCATGTCTTGAATGTCTTGTTTAGAGAGATGCTTTGAAGCTCTGCCTAACCAGTTCCCGTAACATACACCGTTGCTTCTGCATTGTGTGATATGCAGCCCAATTTTGAACCTACTGCTCACTTTTGACCTTAAGAAAGCAGCTCTGTGGTGATGTTCTATTTTCTCATCAATAGAAAGGGTAGTGTCTGCTGGGCTGAAACTATATCTCAAGGTGCTGCTGTATCATAGGTGCACAGATCTGAAATACCCTTCTCCCTGCACCAGTTCTGAGAATCCCAGTCAGATTAGGTACAAATGCTGGAGTGTGCATTAGAAATGGTGGGAATTCTAAGAAGAGTTTCTAGAGCAGATTCTTTTGCTTATGCTTTAAAAAAATTTTTTTTAATTGGAGGATGATCACTTTACAATATTGTATTGGTTTCTGCCATATATCAATGTGAATCAGTCATAGGTTCTTTTTTAATATAGTTTTTTATTGAAGTGTAGTTGACTTACAATGTTTCAGATGCATAGCAAGGTGATTCAGTTATACATATACCCATATATTATTTTTGAGATTATTTTCCATTATAGGTTATTATAAGATATTGACTACAGTTCCATATGCTATATAGTAAATCTTTGTTGCTTGTTGCATATCTGTTTTTTTCATTAGAAATACAGCATTCTATTCATATTAAGTCAAACAAGTGGAATCAAAATGTCATGAATTTTTTAGTTAGGCAAAAATTCATAAGTTTTCTATTATGGCTCAGACAGTAAAGAATCTGCCTACAATGCAGGAGACTCAAATTCAATCCCTGGGTCAGGAAGATCCCCTGGAGAAGGAAATGGCAACCCACTTCAGTATTATTGCCCGGAGAATTCCATGGACAGAGGAGCCTGACGGGCTACAGTCCATGGGGTCGCAAAGAGTCGGACACAACTGAGTGACTAGCACTTTCACTTTTATACATACTATATATATATATATATACACACACACACACACACAAAATCTTTTCTACTATGCTTGATAAAGGCTTGAGAAAGAATGTTTAAAAAAAGAAAAGATTGAGAAATTGAAAAACATAAACTAAATGAAATGGGACCATTGAATATGAAATAGACAAAGTGAACCAAACTAGGTAAACGATCATCATAAGGTCTAGTTGTTTTTAAACAGGCTGTAGGTTCTTAAATGCATTAAGACTTCCTGGCTGGTCAGTTTACAGAATAAGGTATCTCCTTCCCACTTTCCCATCCACGTTGGTATCACCCACAATTCGTCGTCTGAACTCCAACTGAAGAAGGCGTTGCTTATCATCCACATCTCTGGCCTCATTGAAGAGGGGACTTGAGGGTTCTCTCATAACCCAGGCCCCTTCCTGGGCTCTGGACCTGGGAGTTGACGGAGTCGCTCACTGTCTCCTCAGGACTGTGACCCCAGGGAGCTTCGCTGTGGCTCCAGGCAGTGGCGCTGTGCCAGTGGGGAGCAGTGCGTGCCCGAGCCCTGGCGCTGTGATGGGCAGAGTGACTGTGGGGACGGCAGCGACGAGTCGGGATGTAAGTACACAGCGAGGAGGCGGGCGGCCTCCGAGGGGCGCAGCTGCGCGGGAACCCAGCTCAATGAGCAAATGCTACGGGGCCCGAAATCCATCCCTCGACGGGGATGGAGGTCTTGATTGTACGCGCGAGAGCCTTGCTGTGGGAGGGAGGTGTGGCAGAGGGTTTGACTATAAAGGCAGAAAGTCGTTCTCCAGGCCCCCCGGAGAAGTGTGGGAGCTCCGAGTTCCAGTGTCACCCCTCCGCCTGCCTGGACCTCAGCCTGGTGTGTGACGGGAAGCGAGACTGTGCCGACGGCTCCGACGAGGGCGGGCAGTGCTCGTCGTCCGCCTGCCGCCAGGGACAGTGTTTCCACAGCTGCTACCCGTCCCCGCACGGACCTGTGAGTGGTTTCTCTTTCTGTGCTCTGGCGGCTGGAGACTCGGTGTGGGGAGAGGCGGTCATCCTCAGCCGGGCTGTCTGTTCCCTACACGAGTCTTCCACGGCAGAGCCGCCCTGAGCCCTCCGCCCACGTGCCCCTGCTTGAGGCTTTCTGCCCAGTCTTGTCTAGTTCCTTTCCCCTCTCCGGTCTTCTGGAACCCAGCCCCCCAGCTCCAGGAACTCCCCTACTGCGACATTCACGCTGAGGCAATGTTTGGGGGGATTTGTCCCAAGAGTCAAGTAACTCCCCGCCCTGCTGCAGCTCAGGAAACTAAGTACCTGTGAGGAAGTCCTTTCCGTGCGAGTATTTAGAATATGACTTGCCCTTCAGTCAAGAACTGTCCCTGTTCTGGTCTGGCATTATTAGTTGGCTGAACATGGTGAACTTGTGGAAGTGGAAGAAAACCATGCTGATGTCTGGTCCTGTTGGCAGACAACCAGTTCAGTGAAATCTAGGGGTCTCTTCACTTACAGATTCTGATGGAGTCCTAGGGGGCCTGGGCTGAACTGGACATCTTTGTTAACTTGGGACCCCTGTGGGTGGCAAGGATGTGGGGTGAGCGGCAGGAGATGGAGAGAGTGACTGCATTCAGAATGAAGTTGGTTCAAAGAACAGTTTGAGTTGCTGACATGGAGCATATCGCTGTGTGCTTTTTATATCAAAGCTGAGGTCTTTTTTTTATTAACTGTGTACCTTGCCTTTAGAAAGTCTTCATGTTTTCCAACCTCTGTCAGGTATGTGCTTGTGAGCGAGGCTTTGAGCTGAAAAGCAGTGGCCAGATCTGTGAGGATGTGGATGAATGCCGGAGACTGGGTGGTCACCCTTGCAGTCAGACCTGTGTCAACACAAAGGGCTCCTACACCTGCGCCTGTCATCCTGGCTACTCACTGGAGCCTGATGGCCATACCTGTAAAGCAACAGGTAAATGGAGCTGCAAATATCTCCTCAACTGTAGGCTGAGAGCTTGAGGTCCTATGACATCCCGGAATACCAATGCAAATCTCTTTCTTAGGTCTTAAGTGTTCCAGCCTGCTTTGTCTTCAGAACAAGACAAGCACAGTTCCAAAGCCTCCTTTTTATATTTTGTAAATTGAGTGATTTCACTTTCACTTTCACTTTTCACTTTCATTTTATACCTTGAATTTGAATCTGAAAGTATCTACAAATAAGGCGTTATTATAACAAACCCATAAGTTAAACCTCTGTAACCATGGGTCAGCCTTACCTTAAGACCAGACAAGCCCTTCTTTCCTGTCCACCTAACACCAAATATTTAGTTATAAATGCGGTTTTCAATTTAGGCTAATGATCCCTTTATTCTAAGTATCTTTAAACCATGTTTTAGCTTAACCATTACATCAAGGGAAGAACTACTTAGATGCCAGTGAGCTGGTACCACAGCCCTGTCAATGAGAAAGCAAAAACTACTTTGTCCTCTGATTCCTTGGCCAGTGCTGGGCTCACCAATCAAACTCCTTAAGGCCATGTAGAAAGCAGTTCTTTTTTGACAGGTACTGAACCAGTCCTGCTTGTGGCAATCCAGTTTAAACTACTCCTCTATGGGATGCGGAGCTTGAAAGAAGATATTCTGGCAACTACAGACAAGAACCTGATTATTTTTTCTATTGACTATGACTTAGTGGATCAGAAAGTCTTCTGGACCGATCTCGGGGCCCAGAGTATTCAGTGGATAAGCATGGACATGAAGAAGAAAGGGACTATGGTGAAAGGTTTGTCCCCTTATAAGAGGCTCTCATCTTGCCCTTACTAATTACACATAGCATGAATGATAGGATGAGTGGCCATGAACTTTCTAAACATTAGTTTATATCTCCTTAACTACAAGTGGTCAAGTCTTGATATTATTAATAGTTAGCTAGAAATGAGAAGTTTCCATCTCTGTTGATACAGAGTCAGTCAAACTATCAGCCAGTGACCATTACTCATAATGGTCATCTTCTGCAAATAGTATCTTGGAGCATTTAAAAGACTGCTCTGATGGAGATGCATATATCAGTTGGAAAATGAATTAACGTGGCATGCAAGTCTGAGGTCTGTGAGCTTCAACCTTCTGCAAAGCTGTAATTTAAGTACACATGATGAATAGTTTCTTCTCCTCAGGGATAAAGGCAGACTGCATAGTGGTTGACTGGATCGGGAGGAATCTCTATTGGACAGATGGGACAGCTGGTCAGATTTTGGCAATTCAGTTGACTGCAATTTGGAGAGGAAAATCTGAGTACACGGTCGTCCTGGACAATGACTTGAACCAACCACGGTCTTTGGCTTTAGATCCCCTAAATGGGTGAGTCCCGGTGTCACAAGGCCTGGTCAAGTCTGTCAGGTCTGTCCCTCTTTAGTTCCACTTCGGTTGTGTTCCCTCAACACAGAATGAGTGAATAAAAACCTTATCTGACTTGACTCTGGATCTTATGATGTGAGCCAACCATACCATAGTAGTTGTGAAAGCCAGAAAAGTGAGATGTAGGCTTGCTCACTTGGTGGCCCACCTATACTTTCTTTGGCTAAAACAAACAGGTGTCCCTCTGAGTGGAGAATCTGTATGGCTTTAAAATGGCAGGAGGAGGGAGAATGGAACTAGGGCTGGTGTTTAATTTATAGTAATGTGATTGGGGGGTGTTGATGGGGGCAGAGGAGTTGGATGTGGGGCTTGAGCTCTTTGGTCCAGAGCCCTTTCTCTCTGCAAAGGGCCAGGAGCTTGGAGGCAGCATTTCCTACTTCTCCAAGCAAAGCCCTAATTGGGATGGCCATGTGTGTATCAAATGTAAGAACAAGATAGAGCAAAACTCAGGATCCTGAGGTGACCTAGGTCAGATACCTTCCCTCTTTTTTCCTCACCTTTTCAATACCTCCAACCAGGAATCTGGTAACATGGTCCTCAGGAGACTGGCAGGAGTTTCCTGATGGATCTAAGGGCTTATGACCAAGAATGTGATCTGAAGCACCCATTGTCCATGGAACTACTGGACTTTCTAGCCCAGAAAAGACTGGCAGGTTCCCTGGATGTTTTCCAGGCTAGGGTCTAATGTATTTTTTAGAGTTCCTATACAGCTGTCATAATAGATATTATATCCCTAAATAATGAACAATCACCATAAAACTTCAAAGAAAACCTTCTTTTACTACTTCACAAATTATGTTTAAGGCATACACCAAGTTTAAGTTTGAGGGAAAGAAATAATTGGGCTATAAATCAGAGTTTTGAGGAGTGAATTGGTGTTATTTTCTGTGAGGTAATACTTTGTCTTAAAGCTGACTTTTATCCACATAGGCTAATGTACTGGTCTGAAATTGGAGGAGAGCCTCAAATAGAACAAGCTGGAATGGATGGGAGCAGCAGAAAAATACTCCTCAGTCAAGGTCTCGGCTGGCCAACTAGCATAGTTCTCGACCAGTTGAGTTGGAAGATATTCTGGTCTGATGACAAATTTCACTGCATTGGCTCTGCCAACCTAGATGGTACTGGTATTAGCGTAAGTGTTCTTTTGGTAATAGGCTTGTGTGAAATGTCATGTGCCTTATGTAAAACTCATCCCGGGAACCTCACCATCACCGTTTTAGATGTTGCAGCTAACACAAATCAAGAGCCCCTTCTCAGTGGCTGTGTTCGAGGATGAAGTCTTCTGGTCTGAAATGAAGACGAGAACAGTACAACGCATGAAAAAGATGACTGGCAAGAACCGGGCTGTCCTCATCAAGCGTTTGGAACAGCCTTACGGACTAAAGGTCTATAGTTGATGCTTCAAAATATCCTCCGATCCTCCCTGGGAAGGCTACGTGTATGAGCTGCCCAAGGACAAACTGCAGGGACTTCCATCTATAATGATTGAAAGGCAGGGTTTAGTTACTTGCTGTTTTTAAGGATTCAACAACATGTAGTGACATCTAGGTGTTTTCTTCCAGGTAATGCACGAAGTGCTACAGCCCAGGTCTTCGAATCCTTGTCTGGACGCTGGATGTTCTCACTTGTGCCTTCTGAGCCCACAATCCAAGGGAAGCTGTCGCTGTCCAGCTGGACTCCTGCTTGCAGATGATGGTGTCAACTGTGTTCGCCTCAAGGAATCTGCGTTTCTGTTCCTTGGGTTGCCCACAGTTATCATGCAGGTACTATCCTGTCCTGTCACATGGTTGGGCTACAGTTTATTTCAGACTTTGGGTAATTTGAGTTCCTTGAATTTCTTCCCTTTGGGATATTCTTCAAATACAATTTAAATTTGAATATTCACTGTGTATTGGGAGCTATGATGACCAAAAAAAAAAAAAAAAAAAGTAGCTATGAAATGAAGACCACTCCTACTTAGATTCCTTAAGAAACACTTAGCACCTCAGAACACAATGAGGCTAGGGATCTGACATAATATTTAATTCACTTGAATTGTCCAAGCACCTAGCTGATGATGCAGAGTAATTCCAAATACAAGAATCTTGGCTGGGTTCTAGCCTGAGAGGTAAGTACATTTTGTGAGGACACTTTTCTTAAATCATAGGAGGAGAAAAGGTACTAACAAGCAAGTCACCCCTAACTTCTCATATCCAGAGGACTTGACGACTTTGATTCATGTCAGCATATGGCAAAACCACTACAATATAGTAAAGTAATTAGCCTCCAATTAAATAAATTTATATTAAAATAAATAAATAAATAAAATGACAAAGCAGATTTTAGGGTTGGAAGACCAACTTCAGTTTCAGTAAGATCTTCAGACTGAAGTCTCATTTAAAGAAGAGGGCCTTTCATATATATATATATATATATATATGTGTGTGTGTGTGTGTGTGTATCAAACTCACACATTGTACAACTTAAACTTACATAGTATTGTATGTCAGTTTTATCTCAGTAAAAATAAATTTAAAAAGTTAAGAGGGGAGGCCTTTCACAGAGGAGTAAATATTTCAAGCATATGAATTCAAGGAATTTTAAGGGCCTGAAACTACAGGAAGGGAGAGAAATGAAATTTGCTTTTAGGCAATAAGACTGTGTGAAAATCTGAATGTAAGTATCTGAACATGAATTCAAAATCAAGATGAAGAATTTGACTAGTCTCAACTGGTGCCATCCAATTACTTTTTCCCCACAGATCTATCTGAAAAATCTAGATGCTTCACGAGGACAAGCAACTTTACCAGGACACAGGATTCTTCCCTTTACCAATGTCAACCAGCTTGCATCAATGGACTACGTCGCCCAGGAGAAGGTGCTCTACCTGACAGAGTGGAATACGGGTGATATCTGGCTACTGAGGCTCAAAGACTCTGGAAAGCTCTCTTGGAGGAAAATCATATCCGTGGAGGGCACAGTGACTGACCTTGCTGTGGACTGGTTGAGTGGAAACATATACTGGATTGGCAGTGAGAATGCTCACATCAACATAGCTTCCCCCAGAGGCCAGTACTCCACTGTCTTGCTCAGTGGAAGTCTCTATCGCCCAACCTGTGTCGTGCTCCACCCACCAACTGCAGTCATGTGCTTTGTGGACCTGGGTCCCCAGGATGATGGTAGGCAAGGCTCCAGCATTGAATGCGCCTCCATGGACGGCAGCAGGAGGAAGGTGCTCTGGCAGAAACCCCAGGTCCCTGTAGGCCTGAGCTTTTCAGATGCAGGGACTCGTCTGTACTGGGCTGATCCTGGTGAGCAATTATCTTCTCCACCGTAAGTGTGAGGCTGAGGGACCTTGGCCAGAGAAATAGTGATGGTTTCTAGTCTTCAGCTGTAACTTCACATGGCTTTTAGGTCTGAGTTTACATTTTCTGTACCACTTTCTAAACAAATACAATCAGTCCCCATCCTGAGCAGCATATATTAGCCCAGAGAGTCATGCAGTTGCCTCTTGGTGAAGGGGTGAAATCAAGAACTAACAAATATGCATGAGTAAATCTTTGTGTAGTACTTTTAGAATGAATAAGAACTAGTTTTCAGGAAATGCATGTATCCTTCTGGAAGGGAGGCAGGACAAAACATAAAGAGCCACAGGATGGAGTACAGCTGTTTGGGCTCCAAACAGAAATTAACTGACCCTCTCCTTCTAGGGAGAGGACTCATAGAAAGTATTCAACAAGACGGCTCTAGATACAGAATAGACCGCAGAGGAATTCAGGGCCTTAACCTGTTTACATATGGCCAAGGCATGATGTTCTGGACCACCGTGGATGATGGTAGGTCTTAATTCTACATCTGATTGTCTTTGTGAGCTGAATTTACTCCTGGATATCTAAAGCAAATCTGCTACTGCTTAGCACTGATCTTTGGCAGTGTGTTTCTTGCGGAGGAATAGCTAAGCAGCTTCCCTAATTTAACATGTATAAATGTCAACAGTGACTGTGTGATTTGGGGGAGCTTTTACTTATTTGGTTACTCTTTACATGTGAATGTCCTTTATCTCATTCTGCCTGAGATTTCTGGCTTTTGTAGGAGGCTCTTGGCTTTGAAGGACACCAGGGTATGGTACAGAGAGAACTGGGCCAGGAATTGGGACCAGGTGGCTTTGTCAGTTGATAGCTATAACACCTTACCTGTAACATGAGGGAAGTGTACCTGTCTTGATTGACTAGGTACACATGAAAGTATTAGGTGAATTTTAGAGCATTCTATACTTGCTGGATATTTCTAGTATTCAAAGAAATGGTCTAAACCACAGTACTCTTTCTAGTATGTTATTTCTGACTAGAGTCTAGGTCTGGTAAAACTGAAGAAGGCTGTTTAAAGTAAATCTGTCTCTCTATATTTCCCAGTGCTGGTCCCTCGACCAGTTGGGCTGGCCTCATGAGAACTGCAAAAATAAGTTATCAGATCCTACCGCAAAGATGCTAAACTGTTAGGTATGTGGTGAGACCTTTGCCATTTAAGATCCCCTGGTGACTCTTGTTACAAATAAGCCATTTTTAGAAATGCTGTTCTGGGAGAACGCCTAAAATCCTCACCCATCAATTGCTTGAGCTGAATTTTCATGTATCATATCCTACTTTTCTCTCTGTGTATCTAGATGTCTATGAATGTGCTAGACATACGTTCACTGGACTTTATTTTCGGCAAAAGCACAAAACAGCTTTTACTGATCTTTAAGTTTCTTTCCAGGAACTAGGTTTAGAAAAATGCATGTCTCGTCTGTAAAACTCCTGTTATTTAACTGGAGTTTTTCCAGATGAGTGACAGTTTTCATACTGAGCAGTGTTCTCTGTCCAGGAAGTTGTAAGATAAATTTCACTTTTGTTAATGATTGTTCACTGCCTTTTGTTTTAGCCCAGATCAGTAAAGTTTGGTACAGCAAAGCAGAACTTTCAGAAAACCGGTGGTTCCAAGTAGACCAGAAGATTGTGGATTTAAAAGTTTATAGTAAACTTAGCCAACAGGGTAAGCAACCTTGCAGTGATTATAACAACACTGAAGTCTACTGGATTTCCCTATGAGGGAGTTGTTCCATCCTATAGTATCTCCTTGGAATATCTTTGTGTTTCCCAGTAAAATATTTCTCTGACACATTCCTGTAGATCTATATAACTCTTATCTTCATGCAGTTATGTATGGTCTGCTTCTGTTTATAGCTAGTCCTGTTGCATAGCCAGGAGACACAGTGGTGCTAAGGATATTGGGCTTGGGTTTGGTATGCTGCTGCTGCTGCTGCTGCTAAGTCACTTCAGTCGTGTCCGACTCTGTGCGACCCCATAAATGGCAGCCCACCAGGCTCCCCCGTCCCTGGGATTCTCCAGGCAAGAACACTGGAGTGGGTTGCCATTTCCTTCTCCAATGCATGAAAGTGAAAAGTGAAAGTGAAGTCACTCAGTCGTGTCCAACTCTTAGCGACCCCATGGACTGCAGCCCACCAGGCTCCTCCGTCCATGGGAGTTTCCAGGCAAGAGTACCGGAGTGGGGTGCCATTGCCTTCTCCATGGGTTTGGTATACTTGGGTCCAATTTTATGTTCTCTTATTGAAGACTGAATTATACCTGTGATAAAACCGGAAATCCCCTTTTCATTCTAGAGTGAAACTGTTCTTCATTCTACTCATTGTCACTTGTATCTACTTTTGATGTTAACTTATCTTTCAAATATCAACTTGAGGGTGCTTGCATGTATTTCTCCACCTTTCTTATAGATGCAAATGCCTAACTGAGGGTCCCTGTCATTTCTGAAGTACACTTTATCTTCGTTATATCCATAATCTATTCCAGAATCCCTGGAATATGTCAAGAGATAAAGCCTCACCAGAAGTCAAAGCTTGAGATAGAAGCCTTGGAGAACTATGGGAAAATATACATGGCTGACTTAATTAGACTCTTGTCCCCCACCACCTAACCCCTACCTCTTGAGCCCACCAATCTGTTCTCTGTATCTGTGACTCTTAGAGGGATGAGAGAGACCACAGCCTCTGAGTTCTCATCTAAAGAGAGCTTTATCAAGGCCCTTCTAGTTAAGATCTTGGCTACATGATGCGAAGGGAAAGGAGAACTTACAGGGGATCTTGGATGAGCCAAGTTTACCTCAATTTTTCTTAAGCTGGTCCTTTATATGAACTACTGGCTTGTTTTGCTTTATGCACGTGCGTGTTTATTGCAAATTTATTCACAATCACAAAAAACTGAAAACAACCAGGATGTCCCTGAATAAGTGAATGGATAGACAAGCTGTGGTACAAACGGAATATTAGCCAGCCACGAAAAAGAATCAAGCTCTCAAACCAGGAAACAACATGGATTAATTTAAGTGCATAATACAAAGTGAAAGAAGCCAGTCTGAAAAGGCTATAAACTTATGTGACATTCTGGAAAAGTGTAACTGTAGACCCTGTGAAAAAAGATCAGTGTTTTCCAGGGAGGAGGGGGAAGAGGGAAGTTGAATAGGTGAAGCACAGGGGATATTTTTAAGGCTTGCATTCTGTATGATTATGTAATTGTGGATACATTAAATTACGCATTTGTCAAAACCCATGGAACTTCATAGCACAAAGAGTAAACCTTAAGACATGCAAATTAAAAAAAATCATTTAGAAAGTCAGGGGATTCTAGGATGGAACACAAACTGTGACAAAACAATCTAATTGTTCTACAAATGTATGAAACAATGTTCCTGAAAAGGTATAAAAGGTGCTGAGCAAAGTAACTCTGGAAATGAGTGGAGTCTAACACTGAAGCAAAAGAAGCTATACATAAGCCCTGTACTCTCCTTGATAAATTAGTTTCCCACTGGGGCACAGACTAACAATTCTGATACCACTATATATGTTTACTAGAATTGAGCAATGAAGTAAATAGATGGCAGGTGATAGGAGACAGTTTTCTCACTATTGAGAATTTACAGATCACCAAGTGAAGGAAGCTAGAATGATCCATATGGTAATAGATTAGAGTTGGAGACATCAATATAAACTCATGTTTAGCTTAGTTACAGTTACAGATGTGAACTCCTGATTCTAAAGCCATCCTTATCCATGAAGAAGAATCACCAATCACTTGGTTCTTAGTTGTCTAAAAGGAATTAAACTGAAAAGCCATCTACCCTGGGGAAAAAATCTGAAAAATCTGGTCCTCTAACTCTGATGGTCTATTTGCAGAAAGTTTACAGAAGAGCCTTCTGAAATAGTCTAAATCAGTATTTTTTTTGGGGGGTGGGGATCCACAGGTAGTAACCACTGCTCAAAAGACAATGGAGGATGTAGCCATATCTGTTTACCAAAGCCGGAAGGACAGACTTGTAAATGTCCCAGTGGGTACTACTTGGATGACATAAAGAAGTGTCTTGAAGCTGTCCAATGCTCTGCACCATCAGAGTCCTGTAAGGATGGTCAGAAATGCATTTCCGCCACACAGGTTTGTGATGGTCATGCTGACTGTCTGGATGGATCTGATGAAATGGACTGTGAGTAACTCCTACCTGAGACCCACCATTGGTCACCTTGGTGATTTACTTTTAATAATATTTAATTCCACAGTGTTCCTCAAGATTTTATCCTTTAAACTGTTTTTTTCTTCTCACTGTGTACTCTTTAAACTGAACAATATGAAACTTCTAACTATGGGCAATTGTATATAAATTATGGGGACTCTTTGTAAAAAGCTAACGTCCCCTCAATTCGATTTTAGAGTAGGCCATACAATAGTTCACTCCACAGGGCTCGACAGTATATGTTGCCTGAAAGAGCACTCATCTAACTCAGATCCAGTTCAGCCCCTGATCATAACAGCATCACCTGGAATGTAAGAGGTTGGCAAACTAGTTGACTTGTCCTGGTTCCCCCTTTTGAATGTGGAAGGAGCATATTCTAGCTCAGAGTTATTAAGGAATTAAAGAGGGTGTGTAGAAAGTTGTCATATTATTATAACACTGTCAAGTTAATCCTTAAATGCTAGCTATAGATGGTTGTTATAGAAATATTGTTCCAAATCATGGTTCATGGGAAGCTGTTGTCGTGGCCAGACAGCTGAGTAATCATAATACCTAATTCTGCTGGAATCATCAGCTATAGTTCCATTGGTATCTAAGTCCCCTTCACGATAGAATTAGAGAGACAGTGGGCTTAGTCATAACCAGCAAAGAAAGAGATCTGAAAAGGAGCCTTACAGTGAAGAGTTATCACTGACTTCTCAATATAAATTCTTATTTCTGTAAAACCTGACTAGCTGGAAGACTACTTATTACCTCTAAACACTTCATCTTAAATGGGAAAGATAAGGGATTTTGATTCCCATAGTTGATTCTATTTTTCAGCAGTTAAGGGTGCTTTTGTTGCTAGTCCTGTGTTGGCAGTGGCTCAAGGATGGGGGTAAATGAGTGAGAAATTTATCACCTTTACCACCTTGAGGTTAGGTTAGGTTTCTGGTTTAAAACCTAACCTAACCTTCTTTTGTCCTCCCATTCCTGATGTGCTGGGCCTAAGAGCTGTCCTTGCTTCTTGATGATTTCACCCTGACTACATATAAAACTTTTTTGAGGGAAATGGTACTGGGTATATAAAATTAAGCTGAATTCCTTTGGATGTAACCTACCATCAGGGATCCTAAATGCCCAGGATTGGAAATGCTTCTGTGAGGCCAGCTTAGGACAGAAGCAAGAAGCATTTTTATTGCTAATTCTGCTCTTTTCACTCCTGGTACTTTTGTCTTCCATTTGAGGAGTAACACCTGTGTCAACAATGACAGAGAACATGGTGAAATGCCTTAAACATAAACTTAACTCTTGGATTGCTCTTTGGATAGAACCCGTTGTCTGTCTGCTCCCTGCTTTATGAGTGTCCCTCCCATGCTGCCACCAAACTTGGTTCAATATTTGCAACTTGTATGTCTTGCTAAACCTACAGTTTACTTGGACTCAAAAAATGTGAAATATTTACAGATAAACTTAATCCTTATAGTCTAGATATATACTACTTTGATCTACTACACTCATCCTTATAGAGAAAACACTTTTGGAACTGGTGGCATCTACCTTGGCTAAAATCCTGCATATCATCATTTGAAAATGGATTGGTATGATAGACTACGCTGGTCCTGAAACCAAATATTTTACGTGCCTTTAGATATGTAGTTTTTAAATCAGCTTTTGATAGTTTTTTGTTTTGTCAAAAGTATGGTGCTGTGCTGTGCTTAGTCGCTCAGTCGTGTCCAACTCTTTGCGACCCCATGGACTGTAGCCTCTCAGGCTCCTCTGTCCATGGGGATTCTCCAGGTAAGAATACTGGAGTGGATTGTCATGCTCTCCTCCAGGGGATCTTCCCAACCCAGAGATGGAACCCAAGTCTCCCGCATTGCAGGTGGATTCTTTATCATTTGAGCCACCAGGGAAGCCCAAAGTAATGGTAGTGATTGTGATTTCAAAAATTCAAACTTATCCAGTTAAGTTCACTGGAATTCTTATTCTTCTGAAATAGTTATTAATTGACAATAACAAACCTGTATATACACTCGTACTCACACCTACTGTTTTTGCAGGTACCTATCCAGATATAACGCATTCAACACCAACACCTAAAACGTCAGAGTCTGGAAAGAGACTGACACCAAAAGCTGTCCAACCTCTCCAGGGTACCAAGTCCACCAAGACTAGATCTCCAGGTCCAGAAGGAATGAATTACCCTGTCAGAAAAATTCTAACCCCTCCAATTCCTGCTCTAGAGAGCGAGACTCCAGAAACCAAGGAAGGAGGTCAGCCCAAGGATTCACACAGGGAAAAACTTCTGCTCTGTAGCAGCGATTTCTGCAGTGGGAGGGGAATCTGTACAATGCAAGGAGAGCTGAGAAAATGCAACTGTCTGATGGGCTACAGCGGAGACTTCTGTGAAGAAGCAGCCCATGGACCTGCCCCTGGCCACATCGCCCTCAGCCTAACCATAGCCCTATTGGTTGTTCTGGTCATTCTGGGAGCATTTGTATATTTCAGAAGAGAACGCAAATTAAAGCGGTGAGCAGCCACTTTTGTCCTCATGGGAGAATTTTATTCTAAAGGCGGCTTGTTAAATAAAACTAAAACAAGATTAATGAGATCAGAGGTATGAATCCACTGTAGAAATTTGTTCTCTGAGGAAAGATTTGAGCAATGAAGCAGACTTATCTGTTAGATGACCTGGAAAAATCATAATTGAGACCATCTTTGTGTGAGACCTGTAGCAAACCATAATGTAAGGAGCAGTCAGGGGCAGTGCTTTTACTATAATGTAAAAGCAGTCAGGGGCACAGTCTCAGGGATAAAGTGAGGAGAGTCCCCTCTAATGAGGAAGTGTGTGTGCATGCATGCTCAGTCGCTAAGTTGTATCTGACCCTTTGCGACCCCATGGACTGTAGCCCACTGTGTTCTCTCTCCATAGGATCTCCCAGACAAGAATACTGGAGTGGGTTGCCATTTCCTTCTCCAAGGGATCTTCCTTACCCAGGGATCAGACCTGTATCTTCTGCATTGGCAAGCGAGTTCTTTACCACTAGCGCCATCTGGGAAGCCTCCAGTGAGGCAGAGTCAGTGCCAATGACTGTTTGGAGGGAAAATTTCTTGGGTGTGTTAGTTTGCTAGTGCTGCTATAACAAACATTCCCTAGTGGGTGTCTTAGACAACAGAAATTTATTTTCTCACAGTCCTGGAGGCTGGAAGTCTGAAATCAATGTGTCAGTATGGTTGGTCTCTTCTGAGGCCGAGGGTTGCGCTTCTCCTGGGATTGTAGATACGGGCTTCTCCTGTATCTTCATGTAGTCTTCTCTCTGTACATGTTGATGTCCTAATCTCCTCTTCTTCTAAGGACACTAGTCCTGTTGGATTAGGACCCACCCTAATGACTTCCTTTTGACATAAATTACCACTTTGAGGACCCTATCCCTAAAACGGTCACATTTGGAGGTGCTAGGGGTTAGACTTCAACATATGAATTTTAGGGGGACAAACATAGCCCTTGACAAGAGGTGAGATAAGCTCTTAAGAGAGATTTAAGGCAAAAGCATAAAGTTTTATGTAAAACAAGAGTCACTGGATTAAAGAAACAAATGAAACAAAAAAAATGACTCAAATTATTAAGAATGATGACAAAATAAGCTTTAAGAAGATACAGTAATTGAAGGGAACTGATTAAACATATTGGGAAGGGATATTAAGCAGCCTATATATCAAGAAACACTGGGGCTTCCCTGCTGGCTCAGATGGTAAAGAATCGGCCTGCAATGCAGGAGACCCGGGTTTGACTCTGTCTGGGCCAGGAAGATCCCCTGGAGAAGGGAATGCCAACCCACTCCAGTAATCTTGCCTGGGAATCCCATGGACAGAGAGGAGCCTGATGGGCTACAGTCCATGGAGTTGCACAGAGTCAGCCTTGACTGAGTGACTAACACACAGTACCTGAAACAGTACAGAATACATATCAAGAAACATTACAGGGATAACTAGAATCCTTTAAAGTTACATCTCCTCTGTACAGCCTTCACTTTACAGACTGAAGAAAAGGCCAGGAGAAATGGTATATCTTTGCCTAAAGTAACACTGGTTAATGTTAAGATGAACTGAGGTGCTTCTCTTGTGCTTCTGATGGTCAGTCGGGTCTGTCTTCTATGTTAACCTGCTTTCTTAACTCATCTATGTCCAGTTGCTAGTTACCTGTTTTTAGATTCAATTCTCACTGACTCATTTCCTAATTTCCTTTCAACTGAGAAGATACAACATTTTGGAAGTTCAGTGAATGCCTAGTAACAAATCATAACTGACTCAAGTGTTGGCCATTCTAGGTCAGTTCTTTGTTATAGAGACAACAAAAGCACAACATTGTTCGCATAACAATAACTTTTCATAAGTGAAGTCGCTCAGTCGTGTCTGACTCTTTGCGACCTCATGGACTGTAGCCTACCAGGCTCCTCCCTCCATGGGATTCTCCAGGCAAGAGTACTGGAGTGGGTTGCCATTTCCTTTTCATAACTTTTCATAGCGGACGAGTTAATGTCTTCGAACCATGCCCCATTCCCAGCTTCTACCTTAAGGAACAACTCTTTTGACTTTCTCTGATTTCTAGAAATAGGACAGCATCATCAAGAAATTTGACCTGCCATAAAGAAAATGACCAAGAAGAGGAGAATCTAATGAATAGTGAGACTTTTGTCAATGAAGCTTATGATGAACAGGTATGTCTGGGAAGAGTCTTTGAGGAAAACAGGAGGTGAGATCCAGTCACAGAATGCCCTTAGCAAAAAATCCTAGCAGAGTGAAAGTAGGCCATGTTAACTTAAAGAGCTTTTTGTTATTGGCAAATGATGTTATTATGTAGACCAAATGAATGCTCAGTAACTTTTTGGATTGCTGATTCTGTTCAGTCTCAAGTTGTTCACACCAAAGTGAAACATATATGTAATCAAGAAATTCAGCTTTTGGTGGACTTCCAAAAGGGGCTCAATACTACCTGGGGTGAAGCGAGGTGTAATTAGGGTTAGTTAACATTACCCCTAAAATTTATGTCCCCCAACCCCATCCTGCGACCTCTGCTCACTTCTGTGTAGCTCAACCATCTCTGTGTTTTTGCTTTGTCTTAATGTAATGCATATTCTCTAATTTCAAGTCTCTTTTCCTACAGGAACTGTTAACGTCTTTACAAACTGACTAACCTGACAAAAAAGAAGCTGAAACATCTCAATAAAAACTGTTTATATATTTCACTGTGTACTGTTTTAACTTCTGTAACAATTTGTGGTAAATGGTAACTTCATATTAAAATAACTGCTTTTTATTTTTAATTTATTGAAATATAGTTGATTTACAGTGTTGTGTTAATTTTTGGCTGTGAAGCAAAGTGTTTAAGTTATACATTTATATACATTCTTTTTCATATTCTTTTCCATTATATTTTATCACTGGGTATTGAATAGAGTTCCCTGTGCTTATACAGTAGGACTTTGTCTGTCCATTCTCTATATAATGGTTTGCATCTCCCAACCCCAAACTCCCAATCTATCCCTCTCCCTACCCACCCACGCCCACCTCGGCAACTACAAGTCTGTTCTCTGAGTGAGTCTGTTTATGTTTTGTAGATAAGTTCATTTGTGTCATATTTTAGATTCCACATGTAAGTAATATATGGTATTTGTCTTTCTCCTTCTGACTTATTTCACTTAGTATGATAATCTCTAGGTCCATCCATGTTGCTGAAAATGGCATTATTTCATGTATTGCTTATGGCTGAGTATTAATCCATTGTTTATATGCAGCACATCTTCTTTATCCATTCACCTGTAGAAGGACATTTAGATTGTTTCCATGTCTTGGCTATTGTGAATACTGCTGGTATAAGCATAGGGGTGCATTTATCTTCTTGAATTACAGTTTTGGCTGGATATATGCCCAGAATTGAGACTGTTACCAAAAGTAGGGTCCAGCTGTTTGCTGCCCAAAAGCCAATAAAGAGGCAAGGTTGATGGAAAGGAAAAAGTTTGCTTTATTTCTAAGGCTGGCAACTGAGAGTGGAGTCAGTTGGCAAAGGCCAACTACCACCCATTGGCAATCAGCAGACCAGAGCTTTTATTGGTGAAGGGAGGGGGCTACATGCAAAACAGCAGTCAACTTTGACAGTCCTCTTGAAACCGGTTAACCAGCATCATCTTGACTTTGTCTAGGTACAGTTCATCTTCAGTTCCAGAGCCTTTTTGTTCCCATTTTTTTTGAGGCCAGCTCTTGAAACTGTGGCAGCTTATGTCATGGCTTACAGTCTGGTCATCATGTACTTAACTTCTTCCACCTGGTGGGGGCTTTAGTGTCTATAATATTAAATACTAATACATTTTTCCTTAATCAATTCAGTTCAGTTGCTCAGTCGTGTCCAACTCTGCAACCCCATGGACTGCATCGTGCCAGGAGTGATATCCATCACCAACTCCCAGAGTTTACTCAAACTCATGTCCATCGAGTCAGTGATGCCATCCAACCATCTCATCCTCTGTTGTCCCCTTCTCCCACCTTCAATCTTTGCCAGCATCAGGGTCTTTTTAAATGGGTCAGTTCTTCGTATCAGGTGGCCAAAATATTGGAGTTTCAGCTTCAGCAACAGTCCTTTCAATGAATATTCAGGACTGATTGATTTCCTTTAGGATTGACTGGTTGGATCTCCTTGCTGTCCAAGGGACTCTCAAGAGTCTTCTCCAACACCACAGTTCAAAAACATCAGTTCTTTGGTGCTCAGCTTTCTTTATGGTCCAACTCTCACATGCATACATGACTACTGGAAAAACCATAGCTTTGACTAGACAGACATTTGCAGTTAAAGCAAATATACAATGTACGTTTAGTAGGCTAGAAGCAGGCTGTTTCAGTTAACCTAAAGTTCAAATTAAATCATATATGAGCCAGAATGACTTTTCTATACCTCAATATGTGAAAATTTCTTCCATCATTTTCCCCTTTTAATTGAAAATCTCTCCATAGAAAGCACTGATAATATATTTTTCCAGCATTGCCAGAATGGCTTAGTTGCTGCTCTGGGTCCATTCATGTCCCTTGGTGCTAGGCCTACATTTTGTTTATATATTGGCCCAGTTATCCACATTGGATTCTAAAACTGGACATACAGAGGTACTGACACAAAGGGTCTTTGGACCAGAAGTCATCTCAACTAACTTGTGTCTGTTAGGGAAACATGCAAACGCTACTTAGATCCCAACACCCCTTTGTGCCAATACCTCTGCACGTCTTCCTGCATCACTGCTTTATTCATACCCACATAAGGAATCAAAGGAATTGAATCTGTGATGGGACACAGGTAACAAAGCAGGAATATGGTCTAAAGTTCAACAGCAGCAACCTTGGGCAAATGACTTAATCGTGAAACTGTTACCCCAGAGATAAAAAACAGGATTAACAGAACATACATCAGACCATTTGGATACTGAATTAAAACACAAAAATGCCTGCTTAGCCTAGTACCTGAGACTGATAACATGAGCCTAAATCATAATAAACACAACTTGACTTGGAAGATTTCTTGCTTGTATCTTTTCTAGACTATTTATACTTAGTTCCTTGCAGCATGAATTTGTATAGGATGCTAAGCACAAAGTCCTAGGCTTATTACTGGGGGTGTAGTGCATAAAACAAACTGTGCTTTGCAGTCAAGTGTAAAAATTCCCAAGTACAGATCAATCTGACCTGACCTGGAGAACAGTCACTGGGGGCTCTCCTTCCTCAAGGCTAGGAGACACATGGAGCATCATCAGCTTGCCTCTGGGTCTCAGCTGTACTTGAGGGAACCTGTCTTCACCCCACAGTCCCCTAGACCCCTCTTATCCACAGGGTCAGTCTCACACTTCTCTTGCCACCTTGCCCAAGAGCCATCCTCACTGCTAAGTCTGCCCT
The DNA here is from genome assembly GCF_029407905.1 of Bubalus kerabau. Lineage (NCBI taxonomy): Eukaryota > Metazoa > Chordata > Mammalia > Artiodactyla > Bovidae > Bubalus > Bubalus kerabau. The sequence continues at coordinate 20,886,351 of NC_073625.1, forward strand.
TGGCAAGGCTCTGCCTCTACCTGTGCAAAAGTGACTCAAAAGCATCCAGACACAGAACCTATGACCCAAAAGCATCCAGACTGAAAGCCTGCAGAGACGAGGTACGATGGAATTCTCCCTTCCTGAATGTGCTGAGGCCGCTGTCTTGGCTCCTTTGACCTTAGGCCTCCAGCAGACTCGCAGGGCTGTGTCCTGGGTGGCTCAGTCTGCTTCGCAGGCTCTGTTGGAATGGTACGCTCAGCCTCCCTCCTGCTCTGCGGACCTGTTTCGTGTTTGGGCCCCAGGAATACCCCCTGCTTGCTCTTCCTGGGAAAAAGGGAGCTGACTGCAGCTGAACTGTCACATATGCACTCTTTCCACCCTGACCACTCTTATTTATATCTTTCCTGTCTTTGGTCCTTTATGAATGTGTGCCTATTATCCCATCTGAATGTACTTTAATACATCCTATTGTGCTTTCTCTATTCATGAATTCACAAAATATATGAATGTCCTTTTCACCAGAAAGGCTTAATTTTATGAACAATATTTAAAACTTTATACTTAATTTCTAACCATCCCATCCCCTAAATTTATTGTAATACGTCCATTTCACAACCTTATCTATTTGCAGCAATGGGCATGTTATGAAGCATAAAAGCCTTCTAGTGTGATCATCTCCACATTAATTTCTCAATTCCCCTACAGCTGACAAATGGAGCAGTACATCTGTAGAAGAAGGAAATTCTACATTTCATTATAGAAACTCAACTTCTATAACCTGGTAAATAGGTATGAGTTTTCTTCTGGAAGAAAAAAAGAGCTTTGGAAAAGTTCATGGTTTTATGCTTTAGGCTCCAAGGGTCCTACACAAAACTTGACCTCTTGTGTCTACTGCTAGCAATTAAAGAATTAAGAATTTATACTGTTGTTCCTTGGTATCCATGAAGAACTGGTTCCAGGATCCTCATGGATACCAAAATCCACAGATGGTCAAGGCTGTTAGAGCCAGCCCTCTGTATCCACGGGTTCTGCATTGAAAATATTACATTTGCATTTGGCTGAATCCACAGATGAAGAACCTATAGATACAGAAAGTAGACAGTGCTTATTTTCTTTAGGAAACAAACAAATTAGTGGACAATAGGCTTCCCTTGAAGCTCCATTGGTAAAGAGTTTGCCTGAAGTGCAGGAGACCTGGGTCCAATCCCTGGGTTGGGACGATCCCCTGGAGAAGGAAATGGCAACCCACTCCAGTATTCTGGACTGGAGAATCCCATGGACAGAAGAACCTGGCAGTTTACAGTCCAGGGGGTTGCAAGAGTCAGACACGACTTAGCTACTAAACCACCACCACCATGAACATTGATGAGTGTGCTGTTCTAAGTTCCTACTATTTTAATTGTTGACAGGCTTTGGAAATTCAGAGAAACTGAGAACCAGAATATGGAGTTTTTTGCTTTCAGGCCAGTAACTAATTTTATGTGTCAGTCAGCTTCCCCAAGTCTCACTGTTCAGATTTCACATCTCTTCTTCCAGCCTCCCCTAGTTTGTAACCTTCACTCAGAATATTTAGATTTGGGAAGACCTTCTGATAACATCTAATCCAGTCTTCCCGGTTATGCAGCTAAAGAAACTGAAATCCAGCAAGGGCAAGACAGAGGCTATTATTACGGAACATATTATTACCCACATTCTAGAAAAATGGCAGTGACTTGTTCAGTTTCCTCAGCTGAGTGGTGAGTGGCAGCGATTTGCGAGGCAAACATGTTCGGGGGGGGCGGGGGGAGGAGTACAAGGGCCATTTGTCCCATGGATGTCCAGGAATGTGGCATAATGGGACAAGAACGCGGTAGAGCTGCGCTTAACTCTCTCCCCTGGTGACTCAAGCCCTCTGGTCAGTACTGTCTCCTCTCACTCCACCCCCACCCCCTGCCCAGCCTTGTCTATATTATTCTTTATTTGTACAAATTAAAACCTTGTTTTCCTGTGCGCAGTCCTGCTTTGTGCTCAGTTCTACTTCATAAAGACTTGCTGGAGGAGGTCATTTTATTGTCTTCAGTGAAAAAAGAAGCAGCATGTGGGCAGAATTTGGGAGGAAGATGGGTAAGAATTCTACTTACGTTTTTACTTGAAATATTGACTGAGGGAGTTCCTGGCGGTTCAGTGGTTAGGACTCTGCACTCTCATTGCTGAGGGCCCAGGTTCAATCCCTGGTCGGGGAACCAAGATACGGCATGGTACAGCCAAATTTAAAAGGAAGAACTATTGATTGAGTTCCTTATTCTCTTCCCTTCCCAAAGGGAGAAAGATCTCATCTGTAGTGTCTTGGGGGTAGAGGAGGCATGGGTTGTGCTGATCTTTGTAAGCCAATCATAAAGATTCACAAAGCTGCTCTCATGGCCCCCCCATTGGGTTTTGGGCCAGTGGCCTTGGGCCACTAATTACTTTCCACATACATGATAAGTTGTGTATGACCACTTGAGGAAAGCACTTGGGTACAGAAAGGGCTTTTAGAGGTGACTTTTAAATTAATTTATAATTTAATTATTTGCTAACAGGCTCTGAAGAACTGTTAGTACCCATTCTAGGATTACAAATATAAATAGAAGCCGTCCACGCCCCACCTTCAATTTAGAGATGAGATGAGAAAGTACACCAAGAAAAGCACACATCTGAACATTTAAATGGTATGTTCAAAGATGACACCTCTAAGCTGATGGGGAAAAGTAGTTTAGAGTACGTGTGTGGGAGAAAGTGATGAGGGTGAAAGCCTAAGCCTTGGCCAAGTCATGAATGGAATTTAAGAGTGAAGCATAGGTAAGGAACATGCTGAGACTCTTAAAGATGAGTTACGGTTCTTCATTTTAGGAAGGTCGGAGTGAAGACATGAGATGAGGTGAGATGAGTGTTGGGAGAGAGAGCCTGGTTATTAGCCATTCCCGTCACTTCAGGGATGTGATGAGGCTCTGAGGCTAAAAGACCTTTCTCTGCCTGTTGCACTGTGGGCTTGTCTACACATTGGCAGAATAGAACGTTCTTCACCTGCTATTCATATATCAAATTGTTTATATTTGACTCTGAAAATGTTCTATGCTACAGATTGAATCCAGACTGTGTTCCCTCCTTAAATAAGCTACTAGAACAGAAGAGGTCCTTGGGTTCTCTCAGTTGGTCCCCCCAACTTCGTCCTGTCCTTACCACCCCCATTGAGGGTGAAGGAAAAGTAAAGCGTGGTATCGTGATCACTATGCCAACCTGTTTTCACTAACATTTCTTTACTGGGAACTTGGAATTTGCTGTTCTCTCCGACACCCAATCTTTTCTCTCAGTTCTCTGCTCAAGCCCCACTTCTTCCCAATCACCTTCCTTAAAATATTGCCTGTTTTCTCCAGGCTTTGACCCTGGTTTGTTAGTCTTCATTTTCCTTGCACATCTTTCTCATGCTAGAGTATGAACGTTCTACAAAGGCCAGGCCTGAAATAAATTTGCTTTCCAAGGCAGTCAAAGATGTGGTGACAGGATGACAGGTGCCCCCAAACTTACAAATGATCTAGACCATGAAAATGAGGGTGGTTGCTGAAGCATTGTTGACGTACCTGCCAGAGCCTCAGCAAGGGATCAACAGCCTGTGTGCCCAAAACTCCGCCCGTCCTTAGTGAGGGTGGGTGTCTGGATCAGAGCCTGACTGGCAAAGTGGCAGAGCAGGAGCTGTGTTAACACAGGGCATACTCTATTTTCACAGATTCCTCGTTCCTCCAGGCAGAGTTTGAGCAATCTTGAAAAGACTTCACCCGTTAAATGGGGACACATACTCTGTATGTCATTAGGATTATTAAAAGTGAATCCTCACAACAGTGTCCACATGGTCAAAGCTATGGTTTTTCCAGTGGTCATATACAGGTGTGAAATTGGACCATAAAGAAGTCTGAGCATCAGAGATTGATGCTTTTGAACTGGGGTGCTGGAGAAGACTCTTGAGTGTCCCTTGGACTGCAAGGAAATCAAACCAGTCAATCCTAAAGGAAATCAACCCTGAACATTCACTGGAAGGACTGACGCTGAAACTGAAGCTCCAATACTTTGGCCACCTGATGTGAAGAGCCAACTCATTGGAAAAGACCCTGAGGCTGGGAAAGACTGAGGGTAAGAGGAGAAGGGGACAACAGAGGATGAGATGGTTGGATGGGATCAATAACTCAATGGACATGAGTTTGAACAAACTCCGGGAGACAGTGAAGGATGGGGAAGCCTGGCAGGCTGCAGTCCAAGGGGTCTCAAAGAGTTGGACAGGACTAAGCGACTGAAAACAACACAACAATGTAAAGCAACTATACTTAAATTTAAAAAAAAGAGTCTAATTAAGAAAAAAGTGAGTTGTAATGGTGTGTCAGAGGTGTGAAGGGCTTGAGGCCAGGAGGCAGTACTATTTCACATTAGAGTCTCACTGTGGTGTAGCTGCTTGGTTAGGTGGATATTAGGTTTAGGGAAAGGACTTGTCCATGATAGCAAGTCCTGAGGCTCCAGCCTCCTCCAGCATCTTGACTTTCAAGTCTATTGTCATTTTTTTACTGCTGTAACACAGCATGACTCTCAGGTCAAACCCAAATCCTGCCCCAATGCAGAGAGGCTCTTTCCATGCTGTCTTAAATATGTTTTTTAATAGTAAAAAGAAGTTTGGTTTTCTTAAAGACAGTTTCGTTTTATTCCTGTGGATGAAGCAAAAATGGAGTTCTAATTCAGCAGCAAACCTTAATCACAAAGAAGAAGTGTTTTGGATATAAGCCAGAGGAGAGTGACCAGCAGGGAAAAGTAAAATCACACTAAAAACTAGTACTGATTGTTTTTACCAAGGCTACTCTAGAAACACTGGAATTATGATGCAGGCAGGAGTCAGCTTCGGTACTTGCCAGAAACTCAGTATCTTTATGTTGTCTGCCTGGTCCTGACTTCTCAGGTGCTCAATTACTACCTTTTGAGTTGTCAGCTGAAAAAAGTAGGATTGCCATTTTCTAGTCTGGCTTGATTCCCTAAATCAAGTCCCCAAACTCATCTAGGCAATAGTTCTCAAAGATCTGATTACGTGCTGCCAGTTGGGATTGAAATTTGAGTGAGGCACAGTTCCAAGGAAAGCCATGCAGCCCCAGGGGGGGCCTGTGAAACGGCAGCATTGGCATCTCCTGGGAGCTAGTTAGGAAATCAGTTTCAGGCCTCACTCCAGACCTACTGAATCAGAATTTGCATTTGAAAAAGATTCCCCAGTGATATACCAGCACACTCAAGCTTGGTTGCAAAAAGAAACAGGTGACTCCAGTACAAAATGGCAAAGAAAATGAATCTGCATTATCCCTTCCACTGCTAACACTCTGCATGTGCTGCTGAGTTAGTTCTATTATAGCTGTGTTGTCAGTGTCTACTGAGCTGAATGCTCCTACCTCTGAATTGGCTACCATTCAGTTCAGTTCAAGAGAGCCCTTCAATCAACCACTTGGAATTGGAGCCGGCCCCGCTGGAGATTTAGTCCCGCTCATCGTACACATAGCTGCCTACCTGTGATTTTAGGCAGCACTGTTACAAGAGGAAAAGATTTCTAGTCTCACCTCATGTGGAAACTGGTGCTTCTAGTTTTTTCAACAATAGACTTGGCTTTGCACAGAAAACAGCATGAACCTGAAAATAAAGCAGTCCAAGATTGAAGCGGCCCATTGGCTAGTTTTAGTAATCTTAGCTAAGAGGTGCAAAGATGTGAGTGCTAGATTTCAGCTTGTATAGGCAGCCAGGAAACTGTTAGTAATGAAAGCTTAACCTTCCACAGGTTGTGCCGGAGACAAATGCTTCTGTGAGTATAGTGAAACTCTTGCTCTCAAATTTTATTTATAAATAAGATATATATACACATGTACATTAGCCTAATGAGATTAACAGGTTCCATTTTGTTCCAAATATTTAATATATAGCTCTTTATGGCCAGTGTGAGGTAGCCAAGAAATAGAACAACACAGCATTAGTCCCTTCATTCTCCTTCTGGCATCTAGAAGAGAAACTCTGGAGTGAGTGATAAAAGGATAAATCCTCTTTATACCTGAGGAAATGTAAATATGAGTTAATCAGGTTACTTCGTTCCATTAGAGTCACTAAAGCTGCTGGTATTTGCATGGCTCTATGTTTATTCTAAGAGCCTTCTTCAAATATAACCAGAAACATACTAGTCTCCTGAGAGTTTGCATGAAAATGAATTATACAGTGGGGGGAAATTAATAATAATTATACTGATCCAAGGTTCATAGGCATTTCAGAATATTGTTGTTTCAAGCCTCCATTTGCTTATTTTGACATTATTATCAACAGGATGCAAAGTCACACTTTCTATGTCTCCAGCTAAAAGTACAAAATGCCTGTCGCTCCAGAAGAGGGCCTTGATTCCTCTGGGGAGGAACACTAAACTCTTTAAAAAGAAAATCAAACCCAACCTGAACCAAGAGTCCAAGGAATCTAGTTTGGCCACAGGAAAGGAAGATGGCCCTCCAAACCAGTTACAGGAATGTGTCCCAGGGTCCGACTCCGAGCCAGGTGTTTTCAGCCGAAAGGGAAGGTTGGATCCTGGTGGGACAGGGCTGAGCCAGGGCAGGCTTGGGGTGCCGCCTACACGTCGGAGTCGCAGGGCAGCGTGCTGCCGCAGGGCCGAGTGCTGCGGGAAGACGAGCCGGGTTCGGAGTTTGTAACCTTCTCCCCTTCGAGCACGTCCACCGGGTTGCTGTAGGCTTTGGGTGGGGGCCGGGGCATCGGGAAGCCGGCCTTGCGCTGGCTGGCGGCGCCCAGCTGATCAGGCCGCGGCCGGTGCTGGCCATCACTATAGTACTTGATGGCCGGCGTGAGTGCGGGCTCTGGCCCGTCGATGTACACTGTGTTAATGCTGCTGCGGCGCGCGCTGCTGGAGGGCGCCTTGCGGCAGCTGCCACAGCGCTCAGCGCACCAGGGCGCGAAGCTGAGCGCCAGCGAGAAGCCGCCCAGCAGCAGCAGGCAGCTGCCCAGGTAGCCCAGCACCAGGCTGTAGCCGACCTGCACCGTGACCGGGCTGGGCTGGGCCGGCAGGACGGTGCGATCTGCCAAGAAGTGGTTGTACCAGGAGACTGGGATGAGGCTCAAGAGGCCCGCGGTGAAGAGCACGACGCCGGAGAGGCCGGCCAGCACGAAGTGGGGCTCGTCCCTCCAGCAGCGCACGCCGAGAGTCGCCAGCAGCAGCCCCAGGCCCGTGACGGCCAGCGACGTGACCATCAGTCCCCGCGCCACGCGCACCGGCTCGGCGGCGAAGTAGCCGAGGTCGTCCGGCTGGCCGCACTGGCGCTCGCGACTGCTCTGCTCGCGGCACATGTCCCACAGGCCCTGGTACAGCACCAGGTCCAGCGGCTGGTTAAGGAAGCCCTTCACCAGCCTCCAGCCAGGCGTCAGCGTGCTGGTCAGGGTGAGTAACAGCCCACAGGGCGCGAGTACCATGCCCAGCGTCATCACCACCGGCGTCCGCATCCTGGGTAGCGCACCTGCCGCAGACTGGCGATCTCTAGCCCTCGCGCCCCCAGAGAGCGCTCCGGGCTCCAACTCCCTGAAGTCCTCACGCTCGCCACCGCCGCCACGCCCGCGCTCCTGCACTCGGTTCTCCTCCGGCCGCTCTTTGTCTCCAGCGCAGGACTGTCCGCTCTCGGCCGCGCGTCCCAGCCGCTCCGCACTGCCTCTAGCCCGGCCGCCTGATCGAAACCAGTTCGAGGGCGAGTCTGATCGAAACCGCAGTCGGAGGTGGGGACGCTGCAGCAGTCGCGGCCCAACCCGTTCGGGTGGGAGGGGCGGGAGGGCCGGGAGTGGCGAGCCGGAAACTGCAAGGGCCCCTCTGGGCCGAACCGAGCAAAGGTCGCCCCGCCCCTGCCCCTCCGCTGGGCCCGCCGGCCGTGGGCGGGGAAGGAAAGAGGCGGCGCCATCCGGACAGCCCGGCGCACCTGGACGGCGCTGAGAAGGTTCCTGCTTCTCAGCGGCTAAAGCTTTTCTCCGGTCCCTGACGGTCGACCGTGCAGCTGTATCCTGTCTTCCCTCCACTCCCCACAAAAGAGATTCCCCCGAAGTTTTGCGCTGTTAGCTTGCAGCCACTCGTGGCCAAATGGATGGAACCTCCCGGGGTGCGCTGGGCAGGTGTGCACCGAGGGTCCACTCGGTCGAGCAGTGTGTCCCGGAGTGTTGCACTTGTGTATTTTGTTTCATTTGCTTAAAAAACATGTCATACTCCGGATTAACCTTGATACAAAAGAATCAAATCGAGTGTTTCTGGGATGAAGAGTTACATCATACTGGTTTCCATAATAAGTTAAATAAAATCTTTGACATTCATTTTATATTTGTGTGAGAATCATGATTTTACATTTTGCTAAAAATTATCCTTTAACAATGTTTTCCTCATTTTCTGTATTTCTTACAATGGAAGTGTGTTAACCTTTACAACTGTTTAAAATTATTTCTAAAAGAGCAAAGTTAAGCATTAGTTTGAAGTAATTTTGAACATTCTACGAATGGACAATACCAAGGATGGGTCTTTTGTTTTTTTGAAAATTTTTAAATTCAAAAAATTGTGGTAAGATACACATAAACACGGAATTTACCGTCTTAACCATTTTAAGCATACAATGCATTGGAATTAAGTATACTTATGTTATTCTACCATTTCCATCAGCCATCTCCTGAATTTTTTCATTTCTCCAAACTGAAACTATTCATTTGTCAGTAACTCCCCAGCCCAACCAATAAATTACAAGCAACCAACCCTCCTACCCCTAGCCTGGCCATTTTACTTTCTGTCTTGATGAGCTTGAATCCTCTAGATACTTCATGCAAGTGGAATCCTACAGTATTTATGACTGACTTATTTCTCTTAGCATAATGGTTTCATGGTTCACCCATGTTCATAAGCATGTGTCAGAATTCCTTTCCTTTTTAAGGCTGGATAATAGTCCATTGCAGGTATGGACCACATTTTGTTCATCCATTCAGCCTGTGATGCACACTTGGGTTGCTTCCACTGCTTGGCTCCTGCAAATGATCCTGCTATGCACAGGGGATAGTAATATCTCTTAGAATCCCTGCTTTCAGTTCTCCAGAAGTGGAACTGCTGGATCATATGGTAACTCTATTTTCAATTTTTTTGAAGAAATACTTTGCTGTTTTCCACAGTAGCTGCATCATTTTACATTCCCACCAACAATACACGAGGGTTAATTTCTCCAACTACCCCCCTACCTCCTCATACCACAACTCAGGAAGACTGGATTTCTCATTTTTTTTCTGGTGTGTTGTGCTCCCTTTTGTCTCTAGACCTGGGTATATGCTCTTTTCTTTTCCTAGAGTCCTACCTGCCAATTCCCAAATCCAGTGCATCTCTCAGATCTTTTCTTAAATGTCATTTTCTCCAGGAGAGCTTCTCTATCCCATGGATTAACCCTTCCTATTGGACTTCCATACGCACCCTCTTCTATTGTAACACTTGTCACAATTCTTTATTACTTGAATCATCTAGTTGTCCAGGACAAGGATAAATTCTTTGATGGCCTGGCCCGAAGCAGTCATTCCACAAACCCATTTTCTCTCTTTCCGCTCTGTGTCCTTGCACATAGTACCCACACAATTCTCTTACACATGGTTGCCTGGTCAAAATAAACTGTTAATGCATTTTAGTAAAGTGGTTTATTATTTGAAAGTTTTTTTTTTTTTCCAGCATAGAAAACAATGAGATTTAAGGTAATTCCAATATTTATGACAAAAAAAAAAGTGTAGCCCCGTGTGGGTGACTTTCTATAGTAATAAAAGATGATTGCATTAAGCACAGCATCTGATTCTAGACCTGGGCTCTTTGTTCCCTGTGCCTCTGAGTTCATCGCAAAGCTGAGTGAAAAACAAAGCATGAATCACTGTGCGGCGAGGAGGAATTATTTCTGAGATTAGTACCTGCTGTGTAAAATGACCCTCAGGCCCTAGAATAGCTTTCTTTTCTGCAAAGGGGCCTATGGTAAGACAGGAATCTGTTTACAGTGCCCTATGGAGAGAGAAGCCTGGTGGGCTATAGTCCATGGGGTCAAAAAAGAGTCAGACACAATCAGCAACTAAATAGCAACAACAAAGATTCCCAGGGGACCAATGTTGGTCCCCTGTTAGCCTACACGGGCTGGGTCTCCTTGCAAATTTGGGGAGCAAAGATCAGTATGCCATTATGAGGTATCCTCAGAGTTCCTTTATCAGGTCTTTATATTTCACTCTGTCCACATATTAAGACCCTGTTAATATGTTAGTCTTCCAATGGCAAATCCAGTTCAATAGGTCATAGAATAAAAATTAAACTATGAAAAAAAAATTAAACTCTGATCATCCTCTAGTTTTAAATAGTGCCTGAAGTGAATGAAGACCACTCATGTGGCATTAGTTTTCCTTGACGACCTCTAGCCTGACAACTGGTTTCAAGCTTTGTGTGCAAAATATTGTAGACAATAGATAACCTTGGACATCCAATTTAAAGTAGCCCCCCAGCTAGCCCAGTATCATATCACCCTAGTTTATTTTCTATATAGAACTTATCACTACCAAATATTTTCTTATTAATTGCATATTAACCTATTTATATTCTTTTTCTACCATTGCATTGTTAAGTTACAAATAAGTGCTTGGTACCCTGCTGGCTATATCTCAGCAGCTGGAATGGTACCTAGCTCATAGGAGGTACTCAATAAATATTTTTAGTTAAATAAGTGAAAGAAATTTTGTAAAATCCTACCCAGAAAAAGGAAGATACAGTTCACATCATTTAAAAAATCATAGTAAAATACACAGAACATGAAAGGTATCATCTTACTTATTTAAGTGTACAGTTCAGTAATGTTAAGGGCATTCCCATCACTGAATCTCCAGAAAACTTTTCATCTTGCAAGAATGAAATTCTCTACCTATCAAACAACTCTCCTGTCCTCCCAGCCCCTGATAACCATCATTCTACTTTGTGTCTCTGACTTTGACTACTGTATCCAAGTTATAAAAGTGGAATTACATAATATTTATCCTTTAGTAACTGACATTTCTTTTAGCACAATGTCCTTAAGTTTCATCCATGTTGTAGCATGTATCAGAATTTTCTTCCTTTTTAAGGTTTAGTAATATTCTACTGTATATATAGACCAAATTTTGCTTATTCACTATTAATCGATGGACATGGGTTGTTCTCACCTTTTGTCTATTGTGAATAATGATGCTGATAGTAAATCAATGTATTATTATTTATTTTATTCAGCGTGTGGTATCATCTTCCTGCAGTGGAAGAATGGAGTCTTAACCACTGCAGCACCAGGGAAGCCCCTAAAATGTTTTCATTACATCAACTAAGCCAACAAATTGTTGCAAAATTTCCACCAATGACATAAAGTATAATTGATGGTTAACCTTTTTTTTAAGACTGAAGTATAGTTGATTTACAATGCTGTGTTGGTTTCAGGTGTACAGCAAAGTGATTCAGAACCACTGAACTGCCAGGGAAATCCCTAGTAAATAAATTTAAATTTATTCTATATCATTTCTGTGTGGTCACTGATCTAAAGCAAGCATCTACTTGCCATTCCTCTTTTACATATAAGAAGGTATCACAGGATATTATGACACTTAAAAAGGAAAAAAAAATCTGTTTAAGTTTTATCTTCTAGAGGCTTCTAATCCTTTTTGGTCTAGCATGAAGGCTGCCTCCTTTACAAAGTTGTGGATGTGTGGTGGGGGTAGGGCTGGTCCCAGGAATCAGCAGCTGTGATCACATAGCCTGCTTCCCTTCAACTCTGTCCATTTCTATCTACTGTAAGGCAAAAAGATTTACCACACCATGACTAGGTTCACTTAAATCAATATTATGAAAACTTTATTACTCTGTCATAGTAGATAGACAAACATTTGAAAATTTTAGACATAGTACAATGAAGATGATAATCAAAATTCATCTTTACATTATTTTCAGAATGTTTTTTCCCCTTAATGGTTAAAGCAGATGTACAGTGTATGTTTAACAGACCACAAACAGGTTGTTTTGGTTATGCTGAAGTTCAAATTAAGTCATGAATAAACCAGAATGACTCCCCCATACCTCAACGTGTGAAAATTTCTTCCACCACTTTCCCCTCTAAACTGCAAATCTCTCCATAGAAAGCATCGATAATCAGTACATTTTTTTTTTTTAGCATTGCCAGAGTGGCTCAGTTGCCTGCTCGGGGTCCATTCATGTCCCTTGGTGCTAGGCCTATCTTTTGTTTATACCCTGGCCTAGTTATCCACATTGGGGGAAAACTAATCAGACATGACAAACAAGTACAGAGGTATTCTGATGGAGAAATTTTATAGCTTATACTTTTGATCACTTATACCCAATTGTCACACAAGAATGGTACATGTGCTTTTAGCAGTAAACTTATAAGCCAGCAGTAGTATACCTAATGAGTAGTTACACCCTGTGACAACCTCCCCAGACAATTTTTTTCATCCTAAACATTGGGGTCAAAAATATGGTTTGAAGCAAAACAATCACTTTCCACTAGAATTCTTTAAATTTCTTAACCATTAGAATTCTTTTATGCTTTCCATATAATTTATCATATCAAATAATCCTAGTTACCTTAATGATTCTTTGGAGATGCCTAGGGGCCCTTTGGAATACTCAAAGTTAGAGAAAGAAACTTACAATCTTACAAGAGCAGCTAAGTATTCGCCATCCAGAAACAAGCAGCTCTAGGACAAAATTATCATTTTTCCTCACAAAAATATCTCCATTCTTTGTATCTTCTCTCACCAACAACACATATCCTACTTGCTTTACACACTGAAATGTTTTCCTTGTCATTTTTAGTAGCTTTAATTACATATGACAATTTTTAACATTTAGAAGCCTTAACAAAACCAAGAAACAAGTAATTAAACTGTTTTACCAGCATTTATTGATTGGCAAACTTAGAACATATTCCATAACCTCTAAAAACTTGAATTTTTTTTTCTCATAGCATAATTTCTCTTTAATGTGAAACAAGATGTGTGTTTAAGAATCCCAAACACCTTTTGAAATTCTACTATTTAACTCAAACCTAAAGTCCCAGGCAAAGTGGGATTGTCTGTATTTCAAGGACATGATAAGAGTTAACGTCAAGCTTTCTCCTAGGCTTATTTTTGCTCTCTTAGGTCAGAATCCTGAAAACAGTGTTTTATCAAGCTAGCTTTCTCTAACTGCATATACAAAAAGAACCAGTGTTGGAATTTCAAAAGAGTTTCATCTTAAACAATCTTCTCTGGAGTTTCAAGAATACTGTTGCCGTTCATTGTTTACAAAATCTTTCTATTTCTTTAATTGTAATTTCATAGCTAAAGCTTTTCTAATAAATTGAACCTGAACTTCCCATTTTACAAAAGATAACAAAGATACTGATCACACAAATGGAATACATGTACACACACCAGAAGACAGAACCATCACAAATCTGCCAAGAGAATAACCAATATTGAGTCCCAAACAGACACCACCTCCACAAAAATGGCCCTCCACATCAGACATACGTCAGAACCAACTGGCCAAAATGACCAATAATAACACTTTGTGCTCACAAACAATCAACAATAGACACCCGTCAGAACCAATTGGCAAAATGCTCAAATGACATTCAGTGCTCACAAACAGTTCTCAATGGTAGACACTCATCAGAACCAACTGTAAAATGCTCAAAAAGCACCTTTTGCTGAAAAGAGAAGTTTGCCCAAGTGCACACAGATGGACTTACTTGGGTGTGGAGCTTGTCAGCTTGTCCAGGCGCATGTTTCCATTCCACCAAGGAAATGTGTATGTTTGCAGCCGGTGCCGAGCAGAGGAGACTGCTCTGGATCCTTGAAACAAATGGTATCCCCCAAAGCCCCTTCTTGGGGCCAGTGGGCCTTGAGCAGCGAGTTCCTTGCAGCCATCCTGGCCATCATGGCCGCGTTCTGATAGGGGAAAATGCTGGGAGCCTAATATCGCGAGAGCACAGCCTCACGTTGGGCGCCAAAGTCTATTAGCTAAAGTGGGTCCAGCTGCTCTCCACTTAAAAGCCAATAAGGAGCCAAGATTGATGGAAAGGAAAGTTTGCTTTCTTTTGCAGGCCAGCAACCTGGTTGGAAGGGCAAACTCCCGTCCAAAGGCAGACTTCCCTTACCTCACCCTGCCACCCACAGTCAGTCGAAAAGAGATTTTATAGACAGAGAAGAGAGGCTACATGCAGAAACAGCAGAGACATCTTGAAATTGGCCATGTGGTCATCTGAGCAGTTTAATTTTGATTGTTTTAAGTACAGTTAATCTTTAGTTTCAGGGTCAGTTTATTCCCATTTCTCTGAGGCCATTCCCATTTCTCTGAATTACAGCAGCTTATGACATGGCTGCAGTCTGGTTATGAGGTTAACTTCTTCAGCCTGGTACGGGTTTCAATATCTACAAAACAGCTCAAAAGACATGGCTTAGGATATGATCTATAGCCCCTGAAAAGGAACTAAACATTCTTGAATTTACTTAATGACTAAACTATTATTATTTGGTCTCATTTGACTGTTTTCCTCTATTTCTGCATTTTCTCATTTCTCTGATTAAATGTATTACTTGGCTAAAGTTTTCTACAGGCAAAAGGCAGGTTGAAGACATGAGGCGAAGGATCACAGAGTCCTGCTGTGTTTCATTAGGACAATTCTTTCTGTTTTTGTGGCAGAAAAGAGGTTAATATTTCATATCTCTCTGGCGAATCAATAAGAACACAATATTGCAATGAAAAATGAGCAAAGAAAATGCACAATCACAGAAGAGAATAAATGTCTAATAAACACATTCAGAGTGATCAACTAAATGACACTTTTATTCACATAAATGCAAAATAAAATGTACATGAACCATTTTTTCTCCTTTTAAATTGGACACGTTCCCACATGCCACAGGTAGAAAGATCCCACATACTGAAACTTAAAAATAAAAAAAAAAAAGAACCGCAACTAAAACCCCAAGCAGCCAAATAAAAACATTAAATAAATAAACAAAATTGACAAGTTAAGGGGAAAAGATGCTATCACTTTTGGCTAGATTTGGAAAAGTCACTAGAGGAAATAGAGTATTATATTTCACAAATAACACTGCAGTTTGTTTTGAAAGCCTTAATTATGTGCCTTCTCTTTGATTTTTCAATTAGCCTTTCAGGTATTTTTCTCCAAGGAAAAAACAGTATGTGGAAATGTTTAGCTATAAGGATATTCACTATAGTGCCCTTTATAATAAGCAGATTACAAAATAGTACTGTAGTATGAAACCAATTAGGTTAAAAAGAAAGTTTATGCATAGAAAAATACTAGAAGAAGATATACCAAAATGTTAGCTGTATTTGGAGTGATAGATTTCAGAACCAATCTTTATTTTCTTTGAACTTTAATACATTTTCAAAATTTCCTTATTCTAGGTTTTTAAAAGCATTTATTAATTTTAATTGGAAGAGAATTACTTTATAATATTGTGATGGTTTTTGTGATACATGTGTATCAATCAGCCATGGGTATACATGTTTTCCCTCCATCCTGAACCCTCCTACCACTAGGCTCTTTTATTTTATTTTATTTTTCCTTTTCAGAGTATTTTTATTTGTTCTTTAAACAGTTGTCAGACAAATACTGAATTAGAAAGTATAATGGTATCTTGATTTTCGTTTTTAAAAATTTAACTTCTATCAGTATGTCTCAAATTAAAAATAGCTAGACATTCTCAACACTACAGGGTTAGATAAAGGAAGGCCTGATCTTTCAATTCTTTATTACACGACTAGTCGGACAGAAGCTGGAGTCATGATCACTATCACCTTCTTAGGAGAAGTGCAGTTCCACAAGATAGGCTCTTTTAAATTGGAAAAAGATGACTTTTAAAAATTCATGGCCAACTGAGTTTCACAATTTCTCTAACTTTGAAGTCCAGTCCCACATTCTTATGACACAAATTTTTCTTCCATGATTGTGAGTGCACAGTCTTTTATGGCTATAATTAGGCCATATGTGAAAAGTGGGAGAGAGCAGAGTTCTGTCACATCGTCATCCACAGAAATATACACACAATGAACAATATGAACAAACACCAGAAAGAAAATCGGGTGGTATTTTCCCAAGTATTTTTCATGTTTACACATGATATAGAAACCCTCTTTGAAGTGAAGTGAAAGTCGCTCAGTTGTGTCTGACTATTTGTGGCCCCATGGACTGTAGCCTTCCCAGGCCCCTCTGTTCATGGAATTCTCCAGGCAAAAATATTGGAGTGGGTAGCCGTTTCCTCCTCCAGAAGATCTTCCCAGCCCAGGGATCGAAACCAGGTCTCCCGCGTTGCAGACAGATTCCTTACTATCTGAGCCATCCAGAGATATTCTTTACTCAGCAACAAACAGCAAGGGCAAGATTCAGCATATAAATCAGTCATGAGCTTCAAAATTCACATTTGGCATTGACTTTGAACTTCACGATTACATTAATATTTGGGAAATATGTTGTGGACTGGTAAGCAGAGAAGCCATACATCCAATTTTCTCATTTTTTCATTATTTCTTCTTTTGGAAGGTCATTTTTATTAATGTTGTTCATAATAATGGTGAGTACAGTATATTTAAAAGAATAAGAAATATATTTTCCCTTTTTCTTCCTGGAACTCTGAATAGACTTTCCTGTAGTTGCTAAGCAGATACAACAACCCTATGAACTACCCAATGTTATGTTTATAATATCATGCTATGTGAATTCTAAACACATGTGAGGAATGCATTGAATCTAATAGCATAGGCAAAGACCATATACAGCTAGCCCATAAACTTAAGTTAGAAAGTTTAAAGGGGAAATTTTAGCTCAAAGATACCAGATAGAATTATAGTGGCTGTATGGGGAACATACATCCCATAAGATTTAATTATATTTGGATGAAGTAAAAATGAGTAAATTTAACAAGCAGTTGTTTTGACTGAAAGATCTTCCAGACTTGGGAATGAAAAAAGGGGCATAAAAGGTGTCTCCCTCCTGATTGGAGGACAAAATAACCCCTTTGCCTGGACATTTGCAGAACATGTTTGTTCTCCGACAGGTAGAAAACTGTAGAATCGCTCTGGAGAATTCTTTGTCCTGTTTCATTCCTGTGCACAGCTATGTTTCACATCAGCAGACAGAAATGGGGTGAATTTTACTGAAATAACTAAAATATGAGAGACAAAGGAGTTACATACATCACTACCATCTAGAAGACCATCAAACATGCAGAAGTGTATTTTACTCACTTTATGGTTGGCGTGAGATTTGTTAAAAGTAGCTAGAAAGCAAATGTTTAAAAAATAGAGACCTTTCTAAGCATAAGCTTTTGAGAATGATCACTTTCTCCTCAGTTCAGCATTCCTTTCCACCTCAATCTTGTAGAAGCACTTCAGAACAGAACCTGTTAAACTTGCAAAACTTGTCAGTGTGAAGCTTGATGCCATCAGTCAGGCATTTTATCAGTTTTTCAGTTCACCTGAATCAATAACCATAATGTTTACAATCAGACAGGCATACTTCGTTTCCTGACCCAGTGACGGGTAAGAAAGACCTGGACAAAGCCTAGCAATGGAGAAATAGGCAAACCCATCATGGTATGTGCAAATCAGCTAACCTTGGGGCTGGAAGGAGAGAGCATAGACTCTTATTTCCCTGATGTACATTCAGAGGTGCAGAGAGGAGAAGTGACTTCAGAATGATGGAGTGAAGGCCACTGGCACCAGCTTTGACACAGAGCAGACTTTCTGTGTCAACTGGTTCTGCCATGCATTGCTTATTGCTGGGCCAAGTTGAGCTCTCAGAAGCTGACCTTTTCTCTTTAAGTCAAAATGGAGCAGTTAGTTTCTACTCAACAGGATTGGTATAAGGATGAGTGAAATAATCTTTATAAAATAGGCACTTAAAATGGTATTTTATTAACAGTGACAACACAATTAATATGTATTTGAATGATATCAGCTTAAACCTCATTATACTCTTTACCTAGTATTTCTAAAATTTATAATAAAAATGGGAATCTAGAAGTCTCAAGAGCATAGTGGAGAGTAGTGTGTTCATATGGATGATGTGGTAGTGACTTGAAATAAAAGGGAATATTTTGGTCCGTTTAGTTTTCTGTGGCTACAGGATATAAGAAAGAGGCAAATGACCTATGAGGCA
Source organism: Bubalus kerabau (assembly GCF_029407905.1). Taxonomy (NCBI): domain Eukaryota; kingdom Metazoa; phylum Chordata; class Mammalia; order Artiodactyla; family Bovidae; genus Bubalus; species Bubalus kerabau. Next base: position 20,904,590 of record NC_073625.1, read on the forward strand.
ACCTATGAGGTGATGGTATTAGAACAAGTGTGCCCAGTCTGCAAACCAGTAAGTGTGTGTACCATTTACAGTAACCTGAACCCCAGGCTAGTCAAGGCTATGGTTTTTCCAGTGGTCATGTATGGTTGTGAGAGTTGGACTGTGAAGAAAGCTGAGCATCGAAGAATTGATGCTTTTGAACTGTGGTGTTGGAGAAGACTCCTGAGAGTCCCTTGGACTGCAAGGAGATCCAACCAGTCCATTCTAAAGGAAATCAGTCCTGGGTGTTCTTTGGAAGGACTGATGCTAAAGCTGAAACTCCAGTACTTTGGCCTCCTCATGCGAAGAGTTGACCTATTGGAAAAGACCCTGATGCTGGGAAGGAATGGGGGCAGGAGGAAAAGGGGACGACAGAGGATGAGATGGCTGGATGGCATCACCGACTCAATGGACGTGAGTTTGAGTGAACTCTGGGAGTTGGTGATGGACAGGGAGACCTGGCGTGCTGCGATTCATGGGGTCGCAAAGAGTCGGACAAGACTGAGAGACTGAACTGAACTGAACTGAACCCTAGGCTAGTATTCCTTTTGCCTTTAGACAAAGGTATCCATTCTGTAAATCTTCCCTGGTGGCTCAGCAGTAAACAAGCTGCCTGGCAATGTAGAAGACTCGGGTTCAGTCCCTGGGTAGGGAAGATTCCCTGGAGAAGGAAATGGCAACACACTCCAGTATTCTTGCCTGGAGAATCCCATGGACAGAGGAGCCTGGTGGGCTACAGTCCATGGAGTCAAAAAAAGTTGAACACTATTTAGCGACTAAATAACAACAATTCATTCTGTAAGTCAAATTCAAGTGCTGAATACCTATACACTTTTAAAATTGAGTTTGTTTTCCAAAGGAGTTTTACAAAAATCTTAGAAGTTGATTCTGGCCAATTTCTTTTTGGCTCTGCCATGTGGCTTGTGGGATCTTAGTTCTCCAACCAGGGATTGAACTCTGGGACACCACAGTGAAAGGACCAAGTCCTAGCTGCTGGATGGCCAAGAAATTTCCAATTCTGGCCAATACATAATTGGCCAATACAGAATAGTCTAAAGCTAATTGAAACTATTTTTTCACAGTCATTGAAAATGTAATGGGGCATTTCTGAAAGTAGAATGTTCAAATATAATCGGACAATATGAATGCAAAATTCCAAATTGGAACAACACAATTCAAATATAAATTCCAAATTGGAATAATACTTTGTTAAGGGGATGCAAAATACAACCAGTATAATGAAGATGACAGAATTGAAAGAAAGTGAACACACTGGAGTTGGAATCTCTAAGAAATGTAGAAGGATGGTCAGTCAATAGACACCCTCTTCTATTATCAGATCCCAGCCACATGGTACTTGTGGTTTTGCTTTGAATATGTTTTAAATTTCGTGGACAATTGATTTCATTAGAGTACAATTCATGAACAGTTCTGGTCATGATGTTACTGGGCTTCTAGCCAAGTTATCTGGTCGCTCAGGTCTAAATAACAGATTCAGTTAATTGAAAGATGCACGCTTCCATCTTTTGCCTGGGGGACATCTGCTGGTCCCGTGGGGAGGAGGCTGGCTTTGGAGGATTAGTCAGCCGGAAGACTCCCTGGAGAAGTAATGACCTAATTCAGAAGCGCTGAATTGTTAGTCACATCACTTGTGAAAAGTTACTTATTGTAGGGGCAATAAAACCTACCTCATAGAGGCGAGAGTGCTTGTCCATAAAAGGCTGGGCAAGGAGGAAGTTTCTTGAGAGAAACCTATAAGGTAGATACTATTTTGAACTGCATGATGAGGCAAATGAAGAGAGAGGGCATTGGTAAGAAATGACATACTGGTGACAGGTTTAGCTAGTTTAAAATCTATTTGCAAGAGATGAGATTATTTTGATTAAAGTGAATTATGACCAATCCTCACTACACAGCGTGATCTCTCAAAGACTGAGAGTACTGAATCAGTTGGCCTTTGCTGCATTAAAAATGGTATCAAAATTTCATGGCTTGAAACAATGCTTTTTCATTATTTCTTTTGATTCTATGGCTTGGCTGGGAGATGCTTCTGTAGCTCTGGTCCGGGCTTAGTCACGTGGCGGGGGGCTGGGCTCTACTAGAACAGCTAGGTCCCCTTGCACAGCGCATTCTCTCTCCTCAGAGTCATCCTCCAGGAGGCTGCCTGGGGCTTCTGCCTGGGGCTGTTTCACATGTGACTTCAGGGTTCTAGCAGCAACAGAGGGCAAGCCTAACTCACAGGCCCTCGCACCTCTGCTCACATCTGCTAAGTCACATGAACAAGCTCAGAGTAAGTGTGGAAGGGGTCTTCCGGGGTCTGCGTAAAGGGTGATGAGAGCAAATCCAGGCCATTAATACCACCATCTATCACAGGTATGTTCAACCATCTCTGAATAGGAAATGTTGACAACCAGAGAGTAGAATTCAGCTAGATCAGTGCTGTCTGATACAGATACATGTCATTAGGTATATATGTAAGTGGGGCTTCCCTGGTAGCTCAGCTGGTAAAGAATCTGCCTGCAATGCAGGAGACCCCGAGTTTGATTCCTGGGTTTGGAAGATCTTCTGGGGAAGGGATAGGCTACCCATTCCAGTATTCTTAGGCTTCCCTGGTGGCTCAAACAGTAAAGAATCCATCCGCAGTGAGGGAGACCTGGGTTTGATCCCTGGGTTGGGAAGATCCCCTGGAGGAGATGACAACCCACTCCAGTATTCTTTGCTTGAAGACACCCCATGGACAGAGGAGCCTGGCGGGCAACAGTCGCTGGGGTTGCAAAGAGTCAGACATGACTGAGTGACTAAGCACATACATATAAATATATCCATACCAAGTGCTTCATGGCTTCCTTTGGCTGGTTACTGTTGCATTGCTGAGCACAGATGGAGATGTTGACAGATGGGGCAAGGGGGAGAAGGGGGATTGTAAGACTGGGACTGATGGACAGTCTGTATGCAGGGCAATCATCTCTCTCCCAGCCATTCACAAAACCTGGCAGTGAAGGGTGGGAGGTGGGGGAGCGAGGCTCTGTATAAGAATGAAAGCCCACAATATAATCCATCATATTAATAACTTCGAAGAAAACAAATAACCATACTCAAAGATTCTTTTTGATAAAACTCAATATGAATTACTGATTAAATCAACAACAACAACAACAAAAACCCTAGTGAAATAAAAGGCAGAGAGAATTCTCTCAGTGGTAAAGAATACCTGAATCAGTGTCCGACATGGTAAGTGGTGAAATAGCAGGCACGTTCCTGGTAAGTTCAGGACTAGTTTACAACAATGACCTGGAAGGCTAACCAATGAAACTGGATAAGAACCTAAGTTGAAGAGTAGAAATATTGGAAGGAAGAAGCAAGATAGGGGGGAATAAGAGGTTCATTCATAACAGCAACAACACATTTAGTAAGATTTCTATGATGTAGAGGATTAAAAATGACTGCAAATTCTTTGCCACTTTGTCCATGAATAGGTAAAGTCTAAGCAATTTCCCTCCCACATTGGCTGGGCTTGCCATGGCCAATGAGACTACCATGCATAACTAAACAGAGGCTTATGTAATGGAAGTTGTCCAAGTAAGTAAGCTAGTCGGGCGGGTGGATGGAGGATGGAGGAAGCCTGTAGGTGAACCAAGGCGTCCTGTGCACAGCTAGCATCGAGGCCCCCTGACAAGTGAGTTCATCTCGAACCTTCTTTCTCAGCCAGCTGGATGTAGTTGGAGGAGTGAGCCCAGATAAGACCACAGGAAAAGACACTCACCAAACTCTAGAGAAATAATAATGAACCATTGAGTCTTAGGGTAGTTTGTTAGCAGAATATTTAACTGATAAAGAATACTGCCTTTGTATCCTACAGTTGTAATTATTTTAGAAACCATTGAATTGCATTTCCTTATGACAAAAGGATACTGGAAACTAGGATTAGAGAGTTTCAATGAGGCATGACATTGGCAGGCTTGGTCCAGAAATCTAGTTTCCATCAATTTATTAATTTTTCCATTTTTTTCACCAGGCATTCATTGAGTGCTCATACTGAGCCTGGTGCTAGCAACAGAAAGATCAAACCAGATATGTTTAGAGGGCACGATAGAATTATAAATGAACAGTCATGATTCAGAGATAGATACTGAAAGAAAGGAATGTGTGAAGTGCTATTTCTGGGGAACCCAGGGTCAGGGTGGGAGGGTCACAGAAGTGTCATTTGCACTGGGCCATAAAGGAATAGTAAGATGTTGTGAGTCAGAGAAGGTTGGGAAAGGACAGTCCAGGCAGAGACAGAGGGACTAAGAGCCAAGAAACGTCTACGTGAAGCCTGGTCTGGGAAATCGTGAGCACTCTGCAGCCTAGTTACAGGAGGACTTGATTTGGTTTGCCCTTTGCCCATTGAAGACCTAGTTCTTCCAATCCATTTGTGATTGCCTTTCCCCAGGGACAGAGGAGCCTGTTGGGCTGCCGTCTGTGGCGTTGCAAAGAGTTGGACACGACTGAAGCGACTTAGCAGCAGCAAAGAATCCTAATTGCAGCTAACTCTTCACCAACCTTTTTGCAAAAAGTTCCTGTAAAATTTAAAAAAGCATCTGTAGATTTAAAAGGTCTTACAATATTTTGCTAGAGGGTTCAGAATTTATACTTTGCCTCCTCTCTGCTGTTCTGCTTTTAATGTGACATACGTTTCACTGCTGATTAATATTATCCTAATAGATAGGTGAGCATAATTCCCAGTGTGAGTTTTGAGGATAATCTGCACTCGTAAAATGAACTGATTTATTTCCTCCTGGGCAGAAGATGGAACAGGATAAGCCCACTAATTCACAACTCCTCTGCTTCACCATGCCCCATTTTTGTCATCAAAACATGACCTTTAACCTCCATGCTGTGAATCTGAGTACCATTTATAGGAATTTGACCCAGTGTTCCTCATTGTCTACATTGTCCTCTTTGTAACTAGGGAAATGTGTTTTCTGGGAGTTTTAAAATTCCAGTCTATAGTCTAGTTAATCTTTTTATCCCTGTAGATAAATAGAAAAAAATGTATCAAATATTGTTTTTATTTTTACTAGCCCACATCCTCATTCAGAGGTTGTGCTGTTGACAATAATAAGGAAATCAGGTTCTTTTCCAAACACTTGACAAATTACTTGTTCCTGGTGGATATGGAAATAAATAGCTCTTATTTTAAGTCTGGATTATACTATTCCAGTGCTTAAAGTAAAATTGGATAGAATATCACATCAAACTACTTGTCAATAAAGAAAGACATATCATCTTATCTCCTTATTTTGTGAGTTTAAAATATGTACACACTGTCAAACATGCTTCATTCTTCTCATTTCAATGACTTTTAAAATTCATTTAGTTTGCTTTCATGTTTTTCATTAAAAAAATATGTCCTCTTGTTTATTTTTTTTGTAAATGTTCTTGAGTAGCGTGATCCATTCTCAGTGCCCGGCATTCTAGACACACACAGTTAGTCTGTCAGTACTGTGCTGGGTTCTTAGGAAGAAGAAAATGCAACTATCACAGGGCATGACGAACCCTCTTCCTGAAACACAGGGAGCAGGGGACGACTTGCAGAAAGCAGGTGAAGGGATACAGATGAGCTGGTGCTCGAAAGATGAGACCTTCCCAGGCAGATAAAGCATGCAGGCTAGGGAAGCTGCAGGAGGAAAAGCACAGAGGAATTAATTCTTTCCATGTGTAAGTGTGTGTGTTTGTGATCACATCATCACCAGCTCTACGACACTGTTAAGGCAGTTCTGAATGAGATCGCATGCCTGCTGAGGTGCGCAGTCTTCATTCTTCAGGAAACAGAGGTATCAGCAGTTTTTAAAGCAAGGCAATATCATGTTCTGGTCTGTTTTTGAGCCATCACTCTGGAGTAGAATAGAGAACTGGGAGAAGTGGGGTGAGATACGAGGCTATTTATTGTAATGCTTCAGGTGAAACATTTTAGATTTAGAGGCAATTATTTGGCACTTTTATCCCCATAGTGAAAAACCACTTTCTAAAAAGTGTTATCATTCAGAGAGAGGAATTTCAAATTATAGGTAAAGTTAAAGATGTTAGTGAATTTTAGGAACTATTCTGCCTACTATAAAATTGAGATTATGTATCTTTATGGTATCTTCCATAAGGAATTGTGGTACTGGAGAAGACTCTTGAAAGTCCCTTGGACTGCAAGGAGATCAAATCAGTCAATTGTAAAGGAAATCAACCTTGAATTTTATTTGAAGGACTAATGCTGAAGCTCCAATACTTTGGCCACCTAATTCGAAGAGCCAAATCACTGGGAAAGATCCTGATGATGGGAAAGATTGAAGGCAAAAGGAGAAGAGGGCGGCAGAGGCTGAGATGATTAGATAGCATCACCGACTCAATGGACATGAATTTGACCCAACTCTGGGAGATAGTGGAGGACAGAAGAGCTTGGCGTGCTGCAGTCCATGGGGTCACAAAGAGTCAGACAGGACTTAGCGACAGAACATCACCACCAAGCAATAAAGAGAAAACGGCGGCTGCCGTTTCTTGGGCACCTACAGTGTACCAGGCAAGGTGCAAAATACTTAGCTCACATCAACTCATTTTATCCTTTTGTGACAGGATGTGAAACATGACTTTTCCTGTGTTCTCCATGTGCTTGGCAGATGCTTCAAAGCTGCTGCTGCTGCTAAGTCACTTCAGTCGTGTTCTACTCCATGCGACCCCATAGACAGCAGCCCACCAGGCTCCCCCGTCCCTGGGATCCTCCAGGCAAGAACACTGGAGTGGGTTGCCATTTCCTTCTCCAATGCATGAAAGTGAAAAGTGAAAGTGAAGTCGCTCAGTCATGTCCGACCCTCAGCGACCCCGTGGACTGCAGCCTACCAGGCTCCTCCGTCCATGGGATTTTCCAGGCAAGAGTACTGGAGTGGGGTGCCACTGCAAGCTAGAGAACAATAAAAGCCAGACTATCTCTGCAGAACAAGTTCTGCCACCATAACCCATCAACCACCTCCAACCTACACAAGGGAAAAAATCCACTAAGACTTTCTAGGAGAGAGTATTCCTTTAGAGATAGCACCGTGCCCACCTCCCAAAGCCCCACATCCAAGCTGAACTCTACACGGAAGGAGCAGAGGCCAGCTCCATTCTTTCGCAACACTGCGTTGCGACATTTTTCTTTAGCGTTGTTCTTCCTGCCTCTGGAGGGATTTCTGAGTCACAGCATTCTTCGTCCCTTTTGACTGATAGCAAAATGATAGCCACACACTTAACTCACAGCATTTCTCCTCCCCAGGTCTGTCCCCTCTGCTCCGTGCCCCCTACTCACCGTGCCCATTTGGGATTCAAGGGAAGAACGAGAAGAGTTGAGGGGCCATACGTGTTGGATCTGACTCGGACAGTTATAATCTGCCCCCTTAAGTATGGCAGATGGCCAAACACTGGCTGCTTATCCCCAGGAGCCTTTTTGTGGGGATCTTGAAAACCCCACTGGGCACAGCCAACTCTCATTCCATGCTTGGCCCCTCTGACTGCGACCCACCTGACTCCCTGCAGGTCAGGACCGCTGCCATCTTCCCGCTTCATCCCAGGTGGTCTTCTCAGGCAGAGATGTGAGCTCTCAACTACCTTGTTCACTGATCCCAGTAAGTGTAAAGCTTGGCAAGAGCTGGGAAAAAACCTGGAAAACACCTGTCAAGGCCCAGGATGACAGACCTGCAATGTGTATCAGCTGATCTCTGGTTCCACCTACTGGAATAAAGTGGTACTTCACACTCTTAAAAGTTCAGTTATCACTGCTGTCTTTGGATCCAACTGTTATTGGTAAAAGGGGTGGTGTTTTAGTGTGTGTTTATAAAAATATAAATTATAAACACACCTTGTATTAATAAGAGTTTAGTTATGTTAACTCTAGAACGTGTCCCACCTGAGTGCTATAGGAAAGTGAGGAATTGACTTGCAATAATCTCCTCAGGTTACACGAGTGAGTTTTACTACTTGCATTGTTAGAAATTAATTCCTATTACACATCATCCGGAACACAGGACTTGCAATGGCTCCTGTCAGACCACCTGACGGGGCATTAGGGGGTTCATGTGGCATGACTGGGGGGTCCTCTGGCTCCACCCACCTGGTCAGAGACCTGGAGGCTGTTGCATCTCTTACATCCATGATCGTCTTCTCCCGTGTGAAGCTTACCTTGGCTTCTCTTTGCGCAGCAGCATGACAGCCTCTTTTACAAAACTTCTTTATTCGCTGTTATCCTCCCACTTGTCAGCAGGTGTCAGCAAACCTCAGGGAGTAAAATGCACTGTCAGACGTGGCCTTTTGTCACTAAACTGGGGATGGGGGAGAGGGATAAAGACAACAGATAGCGGTTTATAAACTATAAATCAGAGTGCCTATATCAGAGTTTGCTAAGGCTTCCTTGAAACAGGCGGAGTGTCATTCCTCAGAAATCCCTTTGGGTTCAAAATACCAGGTTCGTCTTTCTGGGGTTCTGTCACTTTTGATTCTTAAGTTGCGTACACTTTCCAGGCCACGGCTTACTCAGCTGTGAAAATGAGAACAAAGCCTTAACCTGCCTTTCAGGATGAAGTACCACAGGCTGTGTGAGCTTCTTTTTAAAGTCAACTGTAGGGAATTCTCTGGCTGTCCAGGGGTTAGGACTCTGAGCTTCCACTGCAGGGGCCTGGGTTCAATCCCAGGTGGGGAAACTAAGATTCCACAAGCCTCACAGAGCAGCCAAAACAAACACACAAATAAAGTTAACTATGGTACCCTCTGGGCTTCCCAGGTGGCACTAGTGGTAAAGAACCTGCCTGCCAATGCAGGAGACATAAGAGATGCAGGTTCTATCCCTCGGTCAGGAAGATCCTCTGGAGGAAGGAATGGCTACCCACTCCAGTATTCTTGTCTAGAAAGTCCCATGGACAGAAGAGCCTGGTGGGCTACAGTCCATGGGGTCGTAAAGCATCGGACACGACGGAAGCTACTTAGCACACACCTGCACACACGTGGCACCCTCTAGAAGGAGGGCATTAGTAAAACATTTTTGATGAGAAACTTGATTCAAATTTGCATCCTGCCTGGGGCCAGTGAGTTCTTGTGATGGTAACCAGTTCTATTGGAGTCTGGTCTAATAGTTTCTTGTAGCTGCCATAACAAATGAGCAAGTAAATTTACTTACACAGTTTGGAAACTGGAGGTCTGAAATAGTTTCCATTTGGAAATTCAGGGAGAATTCATTCCTTGCTTCTTCCTGATGTGGGGGGGGGGGTTTGTGGTAGAGCCTGAGAAATTACGCATCTCTAACAATCTCCCAGGTGATGCTGTTGGTCCATGGACCACACCGAGCAGCAGGTGTACAGCACTTGGGCTTTTGTGTTTTTCACAAGAGAGAATGGATTACAATCATTTCTCTTCTAATGAATATTCAGTTCACCAATATCAAATTTATGCCTTGCTGCTTTGTCTTCCTGCCTTTCTGAAGACACTGTAAGTTTTCTTTTCAATACTGAATCATGGTATAATCTTTCTGAAGACATTTTACACGACAATTAAACCTGGCACATGTACTACCAACAACGCACACAATCCCGCTGAAGTGTTGACAACTACAATGTCTGTGCGCAAGTTTGCACATGCAGGCAGTGACAGCTAGGTCACGCTGATGCCTGCAGGCCAGCGGTTGTAAGATTGCATAGGATATATGCCAATTTCAGAGAGTTCAGAGATGTCAAAATGTGAAAAAATGTGCATCTTGGAATCAATGCCAAATGGAAACTATTCTTTTTGTTTCTTTCTTTTCTACTCCGTCTTTGTTCTTAGCTTGACATTTCCATCAGTGATTGATTTCACAGAATCTCTGCGGTCAATTGATTTTGCTTTCAGGGGGTGAGTTCGCTACCCTATCCAGACCCATCTAAGGTTCTACACGAGTGGTCAGGGCAGTGCCACCCCGTGACCTTGTTTGAGGGTCTCTGTCACCTTCCAGCCTGGCCACTCATTCTCTTCCTTGGAAGCCTCTGGGGGTCCATGAGTCTTCATCCCTCCTGGATACCCTCTTGGCATGGCCCTACCTTCTCTGAGCTTCAAAGACCAGTGTGCTGCTGACAGGCTAGTAATGCACTGAGCTTCACACAAGATAGATGCTTGGAAAATGTCTGTGGAACGCTTTAGAGTGATAAGCCCTGCCTGATCTGTGATGCCTGAACTTCTTGAGTTACGGAGGATTCATTTTATCACAGGAGATTATGGACTGTGTTAGTCAGTTTGAGGTGAGGTGGGGGTGGCGATTTCCATTTGTGAGCAGTTATGCTAGGAATTTTTCTCACAAATTCACATGTTATCCACCCCTGACCTAGAATGGAATAGCATCAGAAAGAAGGGACAGGGTAAGTAAACATGTGATGAATTTAATCTCTAGATCCACATTTCCCTCAAATATTTTCCGTGCAAAAACATTTGCGTTTCCAGGGATGAATAGGTGTGCCAAAAAATGACTTCCCCAACCATGTGAAATAAACACACACCTCCACTTACCTCCTACTGACCTCAACTATAAAACTTGGAAAGAGTACAAATCAAATACGTTTGGGAAATTCGGGGATAAACCAAGTTAATTAAATAGATTTCTTTACCGCACAAACCTGGATCATCTTTTTTTACCTTAATATTTGACAAACTAGAATCAAATAGGTATTTGAAGGAAAAAGAGGATGACTTCATACTGACAAATAATGCACTGGGTCAGGATAACAGTCATGATTTCTATGTATTTTGAAACCTGGGTCATCTTTATTAAAGGTGGTAAAACTCTAAAAGGGGCCCATTTGTACTTGCTGCTGCTGCTGCTGCTGCTAAATCGCTTCAGTCGTGTCCGACTCTGTGCGACCCTAAAGACAGCAGCCCACCAGGCTCCCCCGTCCCTGGGATTCTCCAGGCAAGAACACTGGAGTGGGTTGCCATTTCCTTCTCCAATGCATGAAAGTGAGAAGTGAAAGTGAAGTCGCTCAGTCGTGTCTGACTTTAGCGACCCCATGGACTGCAGCCCACCAGGGTCCTCCGTCCATGGGACTTTCCAGGCAAGAGTACTGGAGTGGGGTGCCATTGCCTTCTCCGCCATTTGTACTTAGTGTTTTGCAAACAATTTGATTATGATTTTTTTTTTCCTCAAGGAATATCCCAAGAGATGTGCTGCCTGTTTCCATGTTCCTTACAGTCCCCGCTGTGCATTTGATGGATAAGGCACCACACATAGCTTACCTTGAAATCACACTTTTTAAGACAACTGTAACATTTTGGGAACAGGAAAAACAACCTGTCAAGTCATGGTGACTTTAGCTTGGCTATCAGATGGAAGGCTATATACATGGTCACTTCTTATAGTTTCTTATTATACCAGGCTTGCTTTTTTCCCCCTCTTGAATGATTCATGTAGCAATAATTAAAGCAGTAATACAATACAATTAACTTTTCTTCCCTAAAACTCAGTAAGTTTGATTGACCAAGAGGGCAAGGGCAATAAAAGTAACGAAGCAGCTTATAATTGTACAGAGTTGTGTAGATGCATTTAGCAGTGCTGGAGAGTTAATGTTGAGCAGATTGGTAACTTTGAGATATTTCGCTAATGCTGTATTGGGGATGGCGAAAGAAGAAAAAAACCAACAAAGCTTTGTTAGAAAACATGCTGAGAAAAAAAATCAACTCTGAAGATCACATTTGCTCAGACATAGACTTTGCTTTCAACACTGCTCCAGGAAGGATTAACATTAGATTTTTTGCAATGTAACAAATTATCCCAAACACAGAGGTGACTAAAACATAGCATATACTGTGTGCAGCATATAGTATATAGCTCTAACTTGTCACCGTCTTCCTGTTAGTGATAATTTATGACTCTCATCCCCATCTCCCTACGCTGGAGAGTCCACCAGGCTCTGCCCGGGTCTCTCCCTACCTATACTACAGAGCAGAAACTCTCTCAAGGCAGCAAGCTGGAGCAAGAGTATGGCTCACCTAATTTTTCCTTATTCTTCAGAGATCACTGTCTTCCACTGTCTGATGACCAGTGTCTCAAAAACTGTTGTGTCATACATTTTGCTGATTTTGTTTGTGTGTGTGTTTGTTTCAGGCAGTAGACAAATCTGAAGTCATTTCTCCACTTTAAGCAGAAGCAAAATCCCTCACCTGGTGCCTCTTCAACATGAATGAGACCTGGGTTCGATCCCTGGGTTGAGAAGATCCCCTGGAGAAAGGAAAGGCTACCCACTCCAGTATTCTGGCCTGGAGAATTCCATGGACTGTATAGTCCATGTGGTCGCAAAGAGTCGGGCACGACTGAGCGACTTTCACTTTCACTGAGTTATCACACAATGTTTTACTGATGAGGAAAGTGAGACACGTCAAGGTTAAAGGTCACAGCCAGTCCATGTCCTAATCACGATGCCACCTCCTATTCTCACAAGAGAAATTTTAGTGAAATCTTTCTAATATAGCCCAATACTTGGCTCTCATTATATTTATAAATGCTAATAGGAGTCAAATCATAATTATGCTAATCTCTGTGTCTAGTTCCTACTGTTGCAAGCAGTTATGGTCAATGAGCTCAGTTTGTGAGCTGGAATTTATTAAATCTAGCCATTAAATACGCCTCTGTTTTAGGAAACTGCCTGTAACATTTTTGACTAAAACTATTTACTTTAAAAATATCCTAATAAGATACAAAAAGGCTTTTCATCTTTATTTTCCTTTGATAGAACAGAAAAGGAAAACATGCCTAGAGTCAGATTTTTGGCCTATCTATTAGATAACAAGGACTCTGTGAAGCTCTTCAAAAATATTTCAAAGAATGTTTTCTGAAGAAACATGCCCAACTCCAGCTCAGAATAGTAAAGGAACTGTGGAGGCCTTGAGAGAGAGAAATCGTATATCCTGGATAGTTGGTGGCACAGGTAGCTGGTGGAAGACAATTAGAGCAGGAAATTAAACATACATGAGATCTCTTTATATTTACTTTTCATATGCTTATTTGGACACCTATAAAATGCAGATATGTTCAGTGGATTTAGAACTAGCTTTAGGCAAGATTCTAAAGTGTAACTTATTCTCCTTGGTAAAATGAGAGCTGTAACTAACAGGGTCTTGAAGGCACTTGCTTTTCCTGAGAGTTTATGACTCTCTGGTCCCCAGGCTCAGCCTTCTAAGGCTCAGGACTTCATGCTGGCCTGGGTTCCTAGAACCTGCCACTTTGTCATTGGTATGTGACCCCATTTCAGCATGCCTCCCACCCTCATCTCCCATCCAAGACTGTTTTTCTGTTTGTCCCTGTTTGGAGAACACACCTTGACTGTTCTCCTGGTGAGGCTAAGAGATTTTGCCTGCTGCTTGGATTTGGGGAGGCCACCTGGGAGCCAAACTAACAACTGATTTTCTGCTTTAGCTCTGTCTTCACCTCTACTTTCAGAAGTATCTGGTGTTACCAGCTTCCGAGTTTTGGGAGGGTTCTACAAAGTAAGACAGGATTTTCATGGCTGTGAATTTTCATTTGCTCTCTGGCTTCCAAAAGTTTTTGTTCTTGTCTGCTCTCTCATTGTCCTTTGCATTTATGTCTTTGAAAATCTTTGTACTGTTGCTTTGCGGGGCTTTAGGAAGAGGTGGAACCACAAAGGTGTGCTCAGTGCTTGATTTTCACCCAAAATTCTGGTTTGATATTTTTTTGAACTCAACTATCCGGCATTTTGATTTTGAAAAAAGCCTCCAGGACCTAAAGAAGAAGTGATACTTGTGCCAACATTTATAACTATTTACTTTTGTTGATATTCATGTGCTTATTCACCCTTTCTTCTAGATTGGCCTGATAAATTTTGTTTCCTGTGCTTATAGGATGGATTAACATACTGGGTTTTTTAAATATTTTCAACGTAAGGTACCATTTGCTGAATTATCTTCTAAATTCCTTAGGAATCTATTACTGTGGGAGGAAATGTAGGAAAATCATGTTTTTGATGCTCCTCCAAATCCACTCACTATATTAGTCATTTATGACAACATGGATAGAATTTGAGGGCATTATGCTGAGTGAGATAAATCAGAGAGAAAGACAAATACTGTATGATATCACTTATAAGTGGCATCTAAAACTTTAAAAAACAGCAAATAGAGTGGAGGTTACCAGATCCTGGGAGGTAAGTGATTTAGAGAGATGTCATTTAAGGCAACAAACTTGTAGCCAGTCAATAAATAAGTGTTAGAGATCTAATACACAGCATTATGTGTGTTAGAGATTAAAATCGACAGTACTGTATTATAACCTTCAAAGTTGCTAAGAGACTGGATCTTAATTGTTCCCATCACAAATAAGAATTAATTAATTATGTGACGTGGCAGAGGTTTAGCTAATAATATGGTGGTAAACGCTCTGCAATATTTGTAAATGTATCAAGTCCACGTGTTGTACAGTTTATGGCTGCACAATGTTATATCAATTATATCTCTGTAATAACACTAAGAAAAAAAGATTAGGATAGACAGAGACAATCTGAAAGTGAAAGTCACTTAGTTGTGTGCAACTCTTTGTGACCCCATGGGCTCTATAGTCCTCCAGGTCTGTATTCAGTCTTTCAGACCTGAATTCTTCAGGACAGAATGCTGGAGTGGGTAGCCTTTTCTTTCTCCAGGGGATCTTCCCAACCCAGGGATCAAATCCAGGTCTCCCCCGTTGCAGGCAGATTCTTTATCAGCTGAGCCACCAGGAAAGCCCAAGAATACTGGAGTTGGTAGCTTATCCCTTCTCCAAGGGATCTTCCCAACCCAGGAATCGAACCAAGGTCTCTTGCATTGTGAGCGGATTCTTCACCATCTGAGCTACCAGGGAAGCCTGAGACAATCTGGGCATGCTGATAATAACTCTCCCCAGTTCTCCAATAACAGGAATAGTCAATGAGATCTGATCTTTGCTTTTTTTTTTTTTGCAGTCTAGGTGGCCACAAATGAGTGCAATTGAAGGATCACTCCAGTTGGAGCATTAAAGGAACCCATCTCCAGAGCTTTCCCAAGAGAATATCATAAGGAAACACAAAGGTTATAACTTTGACCAAATACAATCAGAAGTGTCCAGCAGCATGAGAACCATCTGTGTTCCTACAGTCACATTAACACATGCGGCAAATCAGCGTCCCCATTTCTAACGGCCAGGCTATGGAACATTTTTGTCTGGAATGTTGTCCTTTCAGGTGTGAGATCTTCTGGTGTTTCTACAGAGCAAGCAACATTCCACAGCTTGGAAGTTTCTGACATAACCTTTTAGGGTCAAGCAGACACTCCCAGCTGATGTGCATTCCAGTAGACTGAAGTCAAGTTGTCCTTTTCCCTGAGCACAACCAGGAGAAAAATTCCAGGCAACCAAGGCACAGCAAGTGTGACCTAGTTCTCCTTTTCTCCTTGGAGGAAAAGAAAAAGAAAAAAAGAATTGAATCTGGGCCAGTTAATAATGCAGTCCACTGGTTTTTGCCCAAGATGCTGAATCTGAGAGTTACAGTCATTTCCAAAAGATGATCTGTGCCTGGAGGAAATGCATAACCTTTCTCCCAGTTTGTCTTTTAGGGCTCAATTACCTTGGAGTCACCTCTTTTTACCGGCAGTAACACCCCCAAATTAGTCTCCATTCACAAAGTATCTCTGATGATGCCTCCCTGGGAAAACTTAAAAGCCTATTTAACTAAAGGAGAGCCTGCTGCCAAGAAGTCAGCCTGGGAGAATGGCAGTAATTAAATGATGATAATATTTAGGATCCTGGAGGTATAACAAAGGCCCCTTTCTTTGTCTCAGGTGGGGACACGTTAACACATTGCCTCTGTCTGGGGAAGGATGTAGGCCAAAGAGGAACGAAACCATTGTGGGGGTGTGAGAAAGAGGAACTGGGGAGAGCCTTGTGGCAGGGGAGGGGTGGCGACTCCTGAGCACTGAGGGAGAGACTGAAGCCGGGAGGGAGGGAAGTTTAATCTTAATATTCATCAGAGATGGGCCCTGTGGAGTTTCAGCTTAAGATATATTAGAACAGGTGAGAGATGAAACAAAGCATGTTTTCTGTTCCATGGTTGATGGTCTGTGGGAGGCACGGAAGGGAGGGAGGCGGGGTTGGGGAGGAAGGTAAGGGAAAGAAAAAGATGAACTACCGCCATCAGAAAGGTTTATTTGAGTGAATCTTGCATGGTACACTTGGCTGGAGATGTGAAGATGATAAAGCTCTTGGCAGAGCCTCATGTCGCAGTCTCACAGCGGTGGGGAGATGGAAATTTGAGTCTAATAATCAGCCTTTCCTCTCTTCAGTTGTGTGATCTCCTGCACATCACTGAACAATCAACTGTACCTCCCTCGGGAAGGGGAGCCAGCTCAGCCCCTAGCCCACCAGCCCACCAGCCAGACACACTGACAGATGGACACTGTGAGCACCAGGGTGGACTTGTCTTTTGAGTCGGGTGGTCCAGAGGTCAGTCTGACGGATGCATCCTGTTAATCTAATACATAAGTAAATCCGTGCCACTTCTCTCAGTGAAAGCAATTTCATCTTTTCAGCCCACAAAGAAGATGAAGAAAAATGCACAGCTCAGGGCCCAGGGCCAGGGTTCCAAACGTGTGGGAAGGGGCCTGAGTTTCTCATTCATCTCTGCCAGAATCTGACAGATTCCATCCAGGAAGCCTGAATCAGCCTCAATCTCAGATCCACCTATTCCTCTACCCTCCACTCCCCTCTGCCCCACCCTTCTCCCCTTCTCTCTGGTGGGGCTTAGCTGTGGCTAAGCAATCTGAACCTTAGAGGGCCACGGTGCAAAGACCAGGTTGCTGTTAGCAGCGTTTGTCAAGATGCCCTCTTTTCCAGTTAAGAGTGTGAAGGGGTGAAGGGCGGTGGGAGGAAAAAGAAGAGGAATTTAGCCAGAGGGTCTTCTCATTGTATCAAAGCAAGTCTGACCTGGGATCCCACATTGTTTACTGCTTAAATGAACACAGAAGAAAGAAGCCTGAAATTCCCCAGGGATGGACAGGGGTGGGCTGGGAAGGTATACAGGAAAGAACAGACAGGAATTCTTCACATTAAAAGAATTCTTCACATTAAAAACAGCTTCCATTATTGCTGTTTTTTCTGTTTGTAAACACACATTCAGTATAGAAAGCTTAGAAAACACACAAAGGAGTCTAAAAAGGGAAATTAAAACATTCACAATACTAAAACTCAAGGGTAAACACCATTAACCTTTTGGAGAATTTATCATTTTAGTATACTTTTTTCTTTTAATAATCATTAAATATTTAATGGCTTACTGTTTTCTTTTAAATCATTTTATGGGCATTTCCCAAGAACATCACAAAATCTCCAAAAATTGATTTCAACTTAGTTGATTCATAATTCTTTATCGGGATAAAATATAAGTTTTTTAAAAAGCATTTCATAATGTTAGCACTCAGGTTTTTATTTTTCCCGTTATGACAGAAAAGCTCCAGTAAACACACACACATATAGTAGAATATTACAGAATGTATGAACATACAAATAGAATAAAATAGAATTATTTTCTAGAAGTGTGTTCATGAGAGTAGAATCATAAAATTAAATTCCCTAGCTGTGGAAATTCTGTGAAGAACAGTCTCACAGTTACACATAGGGGGCTCCAACATCTCAGGTTTGCAACAGATGGCAGCTCATACACCGGAGGTCTTCTCTGGCTCACTTGAGTGCAAGTCAGTGTGTGTGTGTGTGTGTGTGTGTGTGTGTGTCTGTGTGAATGTGCATTTGCACACATGCACATGTTAATGAGTGCACACACGCATGTGTGAGAATTCTAGGAGGGGAGAGGGTGCACCTGAGCTGTTTTAGGCAGACTCCTAATTCATACAACGGTGTGTTTACAAATACCATGTGAAGAGATTAACACACACACATACATACGCACAAACACACAGAACTCCCTATGAACTGGTGTTGTGTTGCCACAAGCCACGAAACTACCAGAAGCCAGGGGAGGGGCCTGGAACAGCCCTTTCCCTAGCACCGTGAGAGGGAGCAGGCCCTGCTGACACCCCGATCTTGGATTTCTAGCCTCTGGAAGTGTGAGAGGATACATTTCTGCTGTTGAAGCCACTCTGTCTGCGATCCTCTGTTAGGGCAGCCCCAGAACTGCGTTAGTGGTGAAGAACCCACCTGCCAATGCAGGAAACACAAACAGCACAGGTTCAGTCCCTGGGTCGGGAAGATCCCCTGCAGGAGGGCATGGCAACCCACTCCAGTATTCTTGCCTGGAGAATCCCATGGACTGAGGAGCCTGGTGGGCTACAGTCTATGGAGTTGCAAAGAGTCAGACACAGCTGAAGTGATTTAGCAAGCACACAGGACGCTAACGCACTCACCTTCCCCCAGGAGCTCAGAAGCCTGCTAACCTTGGAAGGACTCCTGGCCTCTTCACAGCTCTGCTTTATACAGAAAGACCAACCAAAGTCAGGCCTGATGTAGAGACAGGGAGACTGCGTTTCAGAGAGATGAAATGATTCATTTGAAATTGCTTTCTTATAAAATTCTTTAAAAGAACAAAGCCAAGAAAAGTTAACTCTGCAAACGTGGTAACTGTCTGCCAGCTGCTTCCCTTACATGCAAGGCTCCTGATCCACCTTGGGAAGGCCCTGTGCTCGGGGTGGAATGGCCACAAATGAGTAGCAGGTCAGGGGTGTCGAAGAGTAACACCAAGGCCAAGTCTTGCTAGAACATAGAAGGACCCATTTGGGTCACTAAAACCTGACAATACAGAAGGGTGTATACACGTAAAATATATATGTTCATGCCATAAAATGCCAAAGAATGCCATGAACTTAAAAAAAAAAAAAAGGTATTTTTCATCCTGAAGGTGGAACTTCCAAGGTTCCCAAATTCTTCAGCAAGCATCTGGATCAGAACCATGTTTTAAGTGCCTAGTCATGAGGGATTAAACATAAAAGATTCTAAAAGAAAGCTGCAAGGAAAGGAAGACCAAGCAGGCTCTAGGGTCAAGGCATGCAGTTGGAGTTTGAGCTCCGCTCTCACTAGAGGACCGACATTAGGTGTGACGCCTTAACATTTCTGAGTCTCATCTATAAACAGGACAACCAACACCACCAAGTTCCAGAGGATCTGAAAGGAGTGATGTAGGTGGAAGTGGTTTATAAAGGGCAAAGTCGCTAAGCAGCACAAGCAGTTGGGTCTTAGGTGTGTAAGAAGGACAGTTCAGGATTCCAAGGCAGCACTATATCTGGGAGTATCCTGGCACTGACCACTGCGTGCACACTGATCTCTGACTTGGAGAAGAGAACTATGGAAAGGATTTGAGGAGTCGAAAACTGAAATTTTTTGCAAATGTATGCATGTTCACTTTTTGGGGAGAGAACTCATGGGTATAAGAGTCTGTGAGCACCTTCATCTTTCCTCCCGAAGGCTTCTTTGGAAAGGGTGTGCAGGGTAGGATGGGCACTCAGACAGAACAGTAGGGAGGAAAGGAGCTGGGGCACCTTGAAAGAGGTACACAAACAAGTCTGGAGACCTGTATCCATCAAATCAAATGATCAATAACCCCTCTTCTAGCCTTCTCCACCTTACCTAACACCCTACCATACTTAGCCTTCCCTGCAGCGGGCCACGCTTCTGTGACTCTTTTTTATCCCCTCAAGGCTTGGCCTGTGTCTTTGGGGAGGAAGGGGAGGTGGCAGTAGTCTCAGGGGTTTAATGGAGTGTCATTTGTGTCTATGTCCCCTGCCCTTATACTAGAGCCGGGTGTCCTCTGATACCCATAAGAGGCTGTGGTGTCAGAGGGCGCCGTGAGGGAGTCAGACTGCCACTGCCCTGTCCCGTTCCCCCAGGAAGATATGTGAGAGCAAAAAGTGGCTCCTGCCAAGCTTTGGGTGTTTGTCAGGAGCATGTAGGCAGGAGGTGCCGTGAGCAGGGGAAGGAGGAGGGAAGGAAGGTGAGAGGGCTGTGACTCACTCCAAAAGAATTGTGGTTTCTCAGGGGCTGGGAAAGCAAACGCAAATGACCTCAAATTTAGCTAATAGAGAACATCGATTTCCTTTGTGCAGCAAAGCCAAGTACATTTAACTTGTACTTAAATATTGCTAGCAAGAATGTTTCCGCTGTTATATTCAAATTCTGTTTTTAGGTCACCTTTAAAATTTCCTAGCTGTCCCTTTGAGGACCTGCATTCAGTGATGATGTCTCAATCAGGCAAGACATGTGACTGTTAATTATGTGGCCAATATGCACTTGTCCCTTCCCTTTTCAAAGAGTAGAGAGAAAAAAGGCAGACATTCATTCTATAGAGCTATTTTATTGTGCTGTGTTTACAGAATTGCTGTATACATATGATCCCATCTCTGGCAGTCTGTCTCTGGGCTTACCTGTCCACCAACCACTCAGCCAAGCCCAAGGATGGTATTTATCAGGAGTGGGAAAGCAGCAGCTTAATAACAGCCACAAAAAGAGCAAGAAGAAAGTGGATTCTTTTTTGCTGGCTCCCATGGCGGCACTGCATTACAATTATAATTTCATATTGTCTCTGTATTCCTCTAATCTGACTTTAGGTGACAGTCCTAAAGCAAATGATGCTTTTACTTTCATTTGCCTAATGTTAAAATGTATACAGAATTTGTGAGCTGACAATTATTAGGAACTAAAGAATATTTTACTCGCTAAACTAATTATCACTGTCGTATTTAGTCTCACAATAGGAAAACCCTGACATGCCTCCTCTATGCAAGCTGTCTAGGAAACGCATCTCAACCACTGGAGAAATTCTCATGCCATGGGTGTTTCTGGCTTCCTGCTATTTTCTCCCTTGGGTTCCCCTCCCCCTCCACCCTAATGAATATTCAGCCTGCATCCTTCATCCAGGAATTTGAATAGGATGCTTCCTGTTTTTCCTATTAAAGATTAACTGTTGTCCTGGGTAAAGGGGATTGTTTGCTAAAACCTTGCAGCTGGGAATTCCTGTTTATTTTTCATTCTGACCCTGGTTCTGGGGACAACATATATCCCATAGTTTCAAAGAAGGCCCAGTGCTCTGTTAGCCCTGACTTTAAATGTAACCTGCTTACCTCCTCCATCTCACTGTGAGAAATCCAAAGTCAGGGACTAGGTCTTATTTAAATGCTCTTTTCTGGTGCCCCACATAGTACCCAGAACAGAGCAGAAGCTCAATAAAATTTGTTGAATGGATGAAAAGTCATAATGATTATAAGTTCCAGACAGAAGTGGTCATAATCATCCATTGTCCTCAGGCTAGAAAAGGATAAAGAGAGACGAAGATTCATTTGTGCCCACTGTCTGTACTTTTTGGAGAACTGGTGATTACCTAGGCATGTTGCTGCATGAACCAGTGGATCCTGGAATTGGGTTTTCGTCTTCTGTCTTTCCCAACGGTAGATTTTCCCACGTTTCTCTCAAGTGCTTAGTAGCTGCCACAGGTTTGCCTGGTTCAGGGGCTCCATGGATCACGGATGCTCTTCCTTGTTTGGTGTATACTTCGGAAGTCAATCACCAAGGATGTTTTGTGAACATTCAGTGGTTGTTACCTGGCTAAACTGAGATGTTCTGGAAGAACTAATTTACAGGAAGGTGATGGTCTTGTCACTTAACAGAGAATTATGAGCAAAAGCATGTTTGAAAACATGATTCTACCAAAGCCATTTATAAATATGCTGACATTTGCCATTTAAATCCTGTAGATTCTTGATCTATGACTTGGACTACGCAGGTGATCCATGAAGAAATGCCTGGGAACCTCTTCACAATTAAAAGGAGATCCATAAGTTCCTTTCCTGAAGACTTTATGGATGACGTTTTGCATTTTCCATCTAGGGGGAAAGATAGAAACACCTTCATATTTCCTTCATCCTCATTTTTAAAGGCTGCAAATGTACTTAACAAACATCATTTCATAAATCCTTAAACCAAGCCTGGGAAATAGTAGATATGCTTAACATCTTCTAAAATCTCTCAATAGCTTCCTGTCTCTCAAGGGATTAATTCTTCCACAGCAGTCTCTGATTCTACCCTCTGAATTCTTTCTCAAGCACTGACCTCCAGTTACACTAAACTTCTAGCCTCACAGACATTTTCTGCTCTCAATCCTTTGTGTCCATTGCTCTTCCTTCTAGAAATACTCCTCCCTCCCCCCTCCTCTCCCACTTTTAGTCCTTCAAGTTGAGAAATTTGAATATTGCTTCCTGGAGACGGGTTTTCCAATTCCTGCTCTAGGTTAGGTCCCTTGCTATTTGTTATCTTACGGAGGGAGCTCCAAAAAGAAATTTAGAGCCTAAGGTACACACATTTTCAGAGTAATAACAACTTTTTAGAAGTTATTTTAGAAGTACATAGGAAATACTTGAGCTCAGGATTGTCCTTTTTGTGATAATCCATGTCCTTCTACTTGCAAATTTGAAATGAGGTCCTGTCAAAATTTGCTGCCAAAATTGCATTTTAGAGGAACCAGGAAAAGCCTGTCAAACATCTTGATTTGTAGTTTGGAGGGTTTTACTTTGTCAGATGACCTTGGTTGTGCAGGGAGCACGTAAATCACACTTAGTCCTTTAACATATTATCTATATTAGTAGTTGGACCATAATTCAAATTCCATTATTAGGAACATCCAAAGAGTGTATATATGTGTGTGTGCTAAGTCACTCCAGTCGTGTCCGACTCTGTGCAAGCCAGTGGGCTGTTTCCTGCCGGGCCTCTCTGTCCATGGGATTCTTGAGGCAAGAATACTGGAGTGGGTATTGATCTCCCCGACCCAGGGATTGAACCCATGTCTCTTAAGTCTTCTGCATTGGCAAGTGGGTTCTTTGCCAAGTATACTAGAGTGGGTTGCTATGCCCTCCTCCAGGGGATCTTCCTGACCCAGGGGTTGAACCCGTGTCTCTTAAGTCTCCTGCATTGGCAAGTGGGTTCTTTACTTGTCACCTCAGAAGCCCCAAAGAGTATATGAGTATATGACTTTCCTAATTATATTAGGACATACTTTTATTAAATATTATTTAAAATAAGTAGTTAGGGACTTCCCTGGTGGTCCAGTGGTTAAGAATATACCTGCCAATGCAGAAAACACAGGTTCAATACCTGGTCCAGGAAGATCCCACATGCTGCAGAGCAGCTAAACCCGTGTGCCACAACTACCGAGCCCAGACCGTATCTTGGATAACCGTGTCCAAGCTCTTCCCACACCCACATCTGAAGCCTTCACACTCCTTCCATCATCCCTCTCTCACAAGGTACTGTTGTATCACAGAAGGACACTGCTGTGGAAGGAATGCGTTCTAATTCTCCCTCTGTTGTTTATTATTTTGTGAAGAGAATCAAGGAGGAAGCAAAGCTGGTCAGCTATTCATTCCATAGCAGCCTGACCCTTACAATCCTTGGTCTCAATTTCCCATCTGTCTATTGAAGACCTTGCTCTTCAGTGGAGGAGGCTTAAGCACCCTAAAGAGTTGTACTATTTTTTTATTTACCAGCAGGAAAAAACTGGAGGAGGTATTCAGGATTTGGGCAAAAGGATTCTATTTTTTAAAAATTCTGCGAAGACTATTAAAATCCATCTCATTGAAATACGTGACTTGAATACCATTAATTTAGATGGTAAAGTTTTGTGGCTATTATAATATGATAGCTGATTCCTTTGCTAAGCTCTGTGTTTGTTTATTAAACCCTGGAAACCATTATAACAAAGTTAATAGGAAGAAGGAGGTCCCTGAACTTAGTGTACTTGGCAGTTCCTGAAAATAGCCCAGGGTTAGTAAGTGGATGGCCCCTGGTAAAATCCGTGCAAACAGGAGGTAAGGAAGCCTCTGGAATGCTTACCCCTCCTTCACTTAATTATCTACATTCAAGTCACTTCCTTAGGGCCATGTCCATTTAAGATGGATCACTGTAAGGATATTTTTATTACAGCACGTTTGAGGGCAGATTGTTTTACAGATATATAAAGGTACAATTAATTTGCCCCTAGCCCAGGGCATGCTGTATAAGTGCTTAACTAAAAGTAACTGGATTCTGATAATTTGAGAAAAATCCATAATGTTTAAACAGAATATTTGGGCCAACTTGCAACTAAATAACTTCTTTAGAAACTGCTTCACCCTTAAGAGTATGTCTGATTTTGTTTTCTGGAGATATCAAATGGCCTCTGAAAATAGTTAACACAAAGTTTTCACAATTAGCCATTGGTAAAATGAAGATTAGATTTTTCTGCCTCACAGCATTGGCATAATGGTTAATGGAGGTAAATCTGTAAAGAATTTTCAAGAGTGCCTGGTGTGTAGCTGTTTCTCAAAAAATCTTAGCTAGCATTATTGTCATCATCAATAAATGAGCTTCTCTGGTGGCTCTGAAGGTAAAGAATCTGTCTGCAATACAGGAGACCTGGGTCTGATCCCTGAGTCATGAAGATCCCCTGGAGAAGGGAATGGCGACTTCAGCATTTTTGCCTGGAGAATTCCGTGGTCAGAGGAGCTCGGCAGACTACAGTCCATGGGGTTGCAAAGAGTAGGACACAACTGACTGACATTCCCTTTCACTTTTGTTTTGAATCTATGATCAGTCTAGATATATTTAGCAGTCAATACGAACTTAGATCTCAAAAAATTACCACTGTCCACTATACTCTAATGTCTTAAATCTGAAGAAATTGTACCTTCTATTTTTTTCTCTTTTTTTTCCCCCTTAATTTAAGGAAACCAGTTGGTTTAAATATCTGACAGGAGTCCGGCAGCAAGATCTAAAGTCAAGGTTTTCTATCATTATGGAAACAGGTTTCTCTGGCCATTTTCCTTAAAAAAACAAAACAAAAAACCAAACCTAAACAAACAAAAAATCCACGTGCTTTATAAGCATTTAAAAATATGCATTGAAACTTAGAGAATTGATAGAAGAGAAAGGATTGTAAAAAAGCATGCTGTTGGTAAAATGGTATGTGGATATAAAAAATATATATAAATGAGAAACGTCCCAAATGTCTGCCTTGGGAGGCCTCAGGAAGCTGGAGGAAGCCCATTTCCTGACCTGAGGTTTCTGAAGAAGGAGCCAGGCCATTTGTCTTGTAAACTTGACCTGAGTCTCTGGTTGGCCTTCCCTCCCTCACTCCAACCCAGTGGACCAGGCAACAGGGGACTTGAATTCTATAGTTTTAGCTCAATATTTAGCCCTTCCTATGACTACACATTTCTCATCCCTCTTTCATGCACCCACAAATGTCTGTCAGCACCCATAACACTATTGAAAATGAAAGTCGCTCAGTCACGTCCAACTCTTTGGGACCCCACTAACTATACAGTCCGTGGAATTCTCCAGGCCAGAATATTGGAGTGGATAGCTGTGCCTTTCTCCAGGGTATCTTCCCAACCCAGGGATTGAACCCAGGTCTCCCTCATTGCATACAGATTCTTTACCAGCTGAGCTATCAGGGAAGCTCAATTAAGGCTGTTGACCTAAAACAAAGAGGCTGCCAGCTATTTCTCCAGCAAAAGTGGGCTTAATTGGTATCAACAAACAAATGCAATTCAGGGTTTGTAACCATGGCGAGCCATGTGCAAGACCCCATATAAGGAAAGAACCTGGAAAAGACTCTTGAGAGTCCCTTGGATAGCAAGGAAATCAAACCAGTCAATCCTAAAGGAACTCAATCCTGAATATTCTTTGGAAGGACTGATGCTAAAACTGAAGCTCCAATACTTTGGCCACCTGATGTGAAGAGTCGGCTCATTGGAAAAGACCCTGATGCTGGGAAAGATTGAAGGCAAAAGGAGAAGAGGACGACAGAGGATGAGATGGTTAGATAGCATCACTGATTCAATGGACATGAGTTTGAGCAAACTCTGGGAGATAGTGAAGGACAGGGAAGCCTGGTGTGCTTCAGTCCATGGGGTGGAAAAGAGTTGGACATGACTTAGCGGCTGAACATCGAAAAAAAGTAGGGGGGGCAGTTGGGAGGGCCACAGTAAACACTGGAGGAATTCAAAGTTCTAAGTATGGTGGTTTCTCATTGGCTGAGATCTGCAGTCTCTCAGTGGCTGAGCTCTTGCCAGGCAGACAATCTTTTTTTTTCCCCTTTGTGAGCTGAGGAGTGCTCCCCCTCTGGTTTCCTCATTCTATTTGAATTGAGATTTCTGTTGATTAATTTTTACAATGTCCAATCTCCTTACAATTTTCTTCATGGTAAAGACTCTTTGTTATCTATCTTTATACTTCTATGTTTAAAACATCGCCTTGCATTTTGTTAGTGCTCAAAATATATATTAAATGAATGAATAAAATAAAATTTAAATGAAGTGCCTGTAGTGTAAGTGCCTGACCTTACACTTTTGGTTGCCAGGGCAATCATTTTGAAGACATTCTTCTCGAATAAACATATTGCCAGATGCATGACACAGATACCATCAAAACATCTATGTAAGAAACTAGGCTGCCCCCAGTCATGAAAGTCTCCTTTCAGAAAGTCCTGAGTAACCTAGAAAATGCATCACTTGAGTGACTCCACTTCTCCCTACACACACCCTCATTCCGGCTCTGAACTTTAAATTCACCAATGAAGAGTGAACTCTCAAAATGCTAGATACCCAACCCTTGGACCCTAATAAAGACAGAGCTCCTGGTCTGCATTCCCTTCCACTGTGACCTCACTGTCACATGGGTACATGGCCCTTGGGCATGCCATGTACCCTCTAGGACCTGTGGGTAATAAGTCTTGTTCTTTAAAGTTCCCTGATGTTTATTGCTGAGATGTATGCTGCAATCACGATTAAATCCACAAACCAAGACAAAAACCACAACGTTGGTACAGGTTGGGGAAACATCTGTGGGGGCTACCGTTAAGTTGTAAGGTCCAGGCAAGTGTCTTAGGCATTCCTAGCCAATAACCTCACTATGAACAGGCTGAGATTCACACAGCAATAAAATAAAATGTTATTTTGTAATCCAACATACAGAGAAGGCAATGGCACCTCACTCCAGTACTCTCGCCTGGAAAATCCCATGGATGGAGGAGCCTGGTGGGCTGCAGTCCATGGGGTCGCTAAGAGTTGGACATGACTGAGCAACTTCACTTTCACTTTTCACTTGCATGCATTGGAGAAGGAAATGGCAACCCACTCCAGTGTTCTTGCCTGGAGAATCCCAGCGACGGGGGAGCCTGGTTGGCTGCCGTCTATGGGGCCACCTAGAGTCAGATACGACTGAAGTGACTTAGCAGCAGCAGCAACCCAACATAAATTAGCTACTCAATAAAGAGTAGGTGTGATTATGATGATAAATAATATTTTATTGCCACACATGACATGTCTCAAAAAATGTAGTTTAGTCTTATAGGCCATATTTTTTAAAAGTTATCAAACAATGAAGGCTTAAATATTCCGTTGAATTTCTCTTATATGTTAGTCTCTAGAATATGCTCCTGAACACAATTCTTTTACAAAATAAATTTTATTTTTCTTGTTATGAAAATGTTAGGTGTTAATTATAATTTATAAAATATACAAAAAAATTATGCCTAGTTTTATTATCCAGAGACAACCATATCCATATATAAGAAACTTTCAGCATCTTTTTTCTATGCAGGAGTCTTCTTTTTAGCCTAGTTGTAATTCATTCCTTGATTCATTTAACAAATATTTATAAAACGCTTACTATCTGCCAGAATTGTGCTCACACTATGTATACTGTGATTATATAAATAATTTTGCATCCAATTTTTCATTTAATAGAGAAAACAAACATTTGCCTATATTACTAAAAACCCTTTGTAAATACAATTATGCTGTGTTTAACTACACCTTCTTGTCGGACACTTAGGTCTTTTTAGCATTATAATGCTGCAATAACATTTTGGGTGTTTAGGATGCTTTATTTAGGAAAGAATCCAAGGTCTGGATTTACTCAGAGGAAAGCTGTGAACATTTTGAGACTTTTGATACATTTACCAACTTGCTTTCCAAAATGATGTAAAAATGAACTGAATGGAGGTCCACTGATATATAGAACTATAGGGAAAAAAACATATAGAAAACACATTTTCTTCACATAGAGCATAAAAATATAGTTTTAAAAGTATGCCTCAATTTTAAAGTTTAAGTGATGAAACAGTGAGGCAGTGGCATTCAACCAACCTTGCTTTGCAAATACTTGACATTCATTTGGAGTTGCCAGCTTGTCGGGAGGTTGTGCCCAGTTGAGGTGCCTTGTTCCTAGTCCAGTGTCTCCAAAAAGTGCAGAGCCTTGGTAATTTAAACAAGATGTCGCGTTGGTATGTCTACAAATGCCTAAAACCATGACAAATCTGGGACAAATATAGCTGACTCTATGCACCCAAGAGTTTCATGTAACAAGTACAACCAAGATTTCTTTAAAGGCTTAGCATTTCTTTTATGTTAAATATACTGCTTCATTTTTAGATGGGGGAAGCTCTGGGCCTAAGCAAGCAGTGTAATATCATCTTGTATTGTCTTGTCTTGAAGGATATTAGCCAGGAGTTTGATTCATTTTTAGCCATGACATTCCAAGAAGGCTTTAAGTATAGGAAACTAATACTTTCTGAAAGCAATTTTAGCCAAAAAAGATACAGACTTTTGAGGCAGAAGATGTAGACATTGCAGGCATTTTCAATTCAGTTATATTTTGTTTCCTTTCTTTCTCCCACCCTGTCTCTTCTGTCTGATGTATGATATACATACAAGTAGGAAATGTAGGTGACTTCAATGATATTTCAAGATTTCCCTTGCTACTAGTGAGTATAAAGCTCAGAAATTTAGTTGTGAGTAAGAAGGTAGAGTATTTACTTTTACTCTTGAAGCCCTTTCCTGAGGCATTCATGTAAAGGCTGAATGTTTTCTCAACTCCTATCAATGCAAAAATTTGTCGTCACTTCACTGGTTACAAATGAGGTCGCAATTTCAGTTCCCAGGACACTGTTAATTGTATACTGTTTCATAGTCAGACTACCCCAAATTCCAGTGGATTGATGTGTGGTGTTTAGGGAGAGTGGGAGTAGGTAGACCCCAGGAAGGAAGAAGTCTGGAGGCAGAAGCATCTGTTTACCCACTAACGCAGGCCGTTCATTTCACACGGAAGCCCAGCCAAAAGAGTAACGGTAGATCACTCACTACAAATTCATCACCAGCATGGGAGGAAACAGCATTGACAGTGGGGTATTAGCACATTTATGGTATGAAGGATAGTTCATCTCAAACTCTAGTATATAAAAGCCCTATTTACAAATTAAGACATATTATCATTAACCACTATCAGCATAGGTTCCTTAGTTTCCTATCTAGCTTATTCACTCCTTCATTCAATAAATATTTATGAAGGGCTCATCATGTGCCAAAGTTCATAGTTGGAAGGTTAATTCTCCTTATCTAGACAGGATATGTCATATGACACAGCCTTTAGCAAATCATAAAACCAACCTGAACTAGGAGTGACTGTGACTTGGGTATGTCAACAAATGAGGAGCAACTGCATTGATATAGTAGCAATCTATACAAGGTAAAACTGACTTCCTCAGAATAGATAAGGCCAACTAAAATCAGACAAAGTGAAAAGGAAAGAGGGCTGGGTATGGGAATGTACAGAAACTAATATTCCAGGGACTTTGGAGGAAAAACCATTAAAGGCGATTTAAAATGATGATGAAAGAGGGACCACTTTTTCTCTTTAAATCAAACCCAATACAATATTGTAAAGTAATTAGTCTCTAATTAAAATAAATAAATTTAAATAAAAAAAAATCAAACCAAGATTTGCCATCTTAGAAATAGACAGTGAAGCTTCTAAGAACTAGTTTAGCCAGATCAGAGATTCAACTTTCCCTGGTCTCTGTCTCTGGAAACAAGTGCTTTGTCTACTGCCTTAGGGAGACTTTTCTCTTCTGATAGGACTTTGGTTCAGATATGGACACGTGATGCATTAAGTGCCATAGCATGATTGAGACAGTTCAGTTCATTTGCTCAGTCATGTCTGACTCTTTGTGATCCCAGGGACTGCAGCACGCCAGGCCTCCCTGTCCATCACCAACTCCCGGAGTTTACTCAAACTCATTCACGCCACATTTCTGTTCAAGAGCAGCCTCTTTCAACCCCTCCCTACATCTATAGTAATAAACACTTGTTCCTCTCCTGTAACCCAATCCACTGCATCTAAAGGAGACAGCCGACCCTCCTCATGCCACTCAGGATTTGAGACTTAGAGAATCAGTGCAAGACAATGCTAATGCTCTAGCTACTGCTGTTGCTGTAAAAAAGTTCTTTGTCTCTGGCCCAGAGGTCTTGTGTCTTATGTCAACATCCATGATCATAGGTAAATTTGTTAGTTTGCGGGTAGAGTAAAATCTCAGACCTCTCTTGATTCTTGACAGTTTTGTTGACATGGGTAGGATGCCAACTGAGACACGGCTTTCTATAAGAAGGAGGAGGAGGGCCTCCTGGGCTAATGAATGGAATTTGAGGAAAGTCCATGGGAATAGTAGTGATCATACTGACTGCCTGAAAAAAAAAACTTATGCCTATTTCCAACTTTTAGCCTATTTAGATGGTTCTATTCTAGATTCTTGAGTGGATTTCAGGCTTAGTCACTTTCAATAATTTTTGAATAAAGAATTAAGACTAGAGTACTTCTTCCTCCAAATGCAACGAGCAGCATCTGCCCACTGGGCGTGACTATGGATATTCCTGCAGCTGGTTCAATGGGGAGGATGGAGGCAAGCAGCTGGAGCTTAATAGCTATAAGCTCCCTGAGAGGAGGGTCTCCCAGCTGGCTCATGGGGAAGCATCATAAACCCCCAGAAAAGTTCAAGGGATTCAAGACAAAGGGGACTATTGCTTGGTTTACAGGATTTAGCTGGGCTCTCTAGAAACCTCATAGAGAAGTTATGCATCCACTTGTATACAATGGATAGGCAATGCCAGTGTTGTGGTGAGTAGATGCGTGGCCTAAGGGTATGATGTAGGGCAAGTGAGGGTCCTCTGATTTCCAGAATGTGATTGAGCAGGAAGGTCTAGTTGGGGAGAATGCAGAGCAGATGGAACATGAGGCCAGAAACTGTGGTGGGACCACAGACGTCAGTAGCATCTGGTGTGGCAGGATGATGCCCCTGGTCAGGTGCATCCACCTGCCCTGCAGCGGAGACAAGGTGCCTGGACAGCAGACAGACCTGTGGGAAACTCTGGTCCCCCCAGGGGAAGAGGGGAGAAGAGTGAAGAGGCCAGTCTTTAATATTCACCTGCCTGAGTTTAAATCTTGAGTTGACTCTAATCCCAAAGTGACACAGGTTCTGAGTTGAAATGGGGCTTAGGAGCTAATTTAGGTTCTATTACAGAAAAGGAGTTACAGTTACATATTTAAACACCTGGGGCATAAGTTTTAACCTGTTGTATATACATGTTCTGAATCCCCTTTCCCCACTGCCTGTTTTAGAACTATCCTTTGCTCCCTTTCTCTCTGAAATCTTCAGTCTCTACACACTGCTCTGAGTTAGTCATGCTTCTGTGATTCATTACTCTGCTCAACAACTAAAAAATCCTTTTCTTGACCTGTCATGCCCTTTCAGCTACATCGGTATTTCTTATCTTTCCTACCTAAGTGTCCTATAAACATTTTTACTGTCTTTAATCAATTCCTGTTCATTTCTTAAAGCCACTCTTATTTGGTTTCGATCACCATTATTCTACTGCCATTGAGCTTATAAAGTTCACAAAAATTGATCACTTCCTTTCAGGTAAACCCCGCCCACCCCATTCTCCCATCTTTCTGTGATATGTATCAATGTTAATCAAGCTCTTACTTTCTTTTTTTCATTATAAAATTCTTTTTAATTCTACTTTGTCTTAAGTTAAAATTTTCCTGATTCTAACTTTCTGCATGGTTGCTTAATTTATTCCAAGCACTGAAGCTCCCATTGTGGGTTTACTGATTCAATTTATTAGACTTAATCGTGCATGCTCATTTTTAGAGGTGAAGAAACAAATTACTGTGATGAAATCTACTTGATGACTCAGGTACACGGCCACCAAACTAAAAGAGCTGGTGTCTGTTACTCTTTCTGAGGAGTGGGGAAGCACTAAATCAGCCCAGCTACTTGTGCTATCTGGCAGACACAATCTGATTGATGTTGCACACATTTGCATAAATTAGTCTCACTTTTCTTCTTTCTGCTTAACTCTCTCTAAAGGAAGACCTTTGGAAAGATGGGAGCCAGAAGGCTGAGCCGCGGTGACCATCTGACACTGGGGAGTGCTGGCCTATAATTAACCATGGTAATGACTGCAGAGGGGTGGGGAGTGATGAATTGAACTATTGACACCGAGAAGGCCAGACCCTTGCTTGTTCCACAGAAAGAACACATACTGATATCTTTACAGGAACAGCACATATTTGGGGATGCTGGAAGCTTAATCAACTGCAGACCTCTGCTCTCCGATTTGGGAAGGGCATCATATATAATGTTGCTTCTGATTGCTTTTGTTTTTTTTTAACTACAGTTTATAGTCAAATAGAAAAAAGGCATAAGCTCTCTGAAATGACTTCAGATGATATTTTCTGTGAAATATTGCTGGTGAAACTTGAAGATGCCGTATAGAAATGTGGGTTATCAAATGCACACACATGGGGTTAAGGGACCAAACTCCACTAAGATATGTTTCCATGGTGGACTCCCAATCCTTGTTTCTATCCATTTCTCAGTATTATTAAACGAGACATTCTTTCTAAGCCCTTCCATGGTTTCTGACACCAGTTATTTATCACTAGAACAAACCACACAAAATCTCATTGACAAGAAGTAGTCATCCTTGCTCCTGAATTTATAGGCCAGTTCGGCAGTTCTGTGGATCTTCGCTGGGCTCTTCCATAATCTGTGGATAGGGAGGCAGGGGCTGGATGAGCTAGGATGGCTCCAGTGACCCATTTGGCTGTTGGTTGCCTTTGAGCCAGGGCAACAAGGTGATGGAACCACTTGATTCCCATGATCAGCAAGCTAGGCCACAAGAGCCTCCACTTCTTGATGGGAGGAGCCACTAAGTCGCAGTGCCAAAGGAGGTGAGGTAGATGCATGGAAGGAAGGAGAATTACGAAAATGTTTGTAGCACATGTATTACAGGGATATTTCTTATAGATTATTTTTAAAAACTTTGCAAACAGACTTAACCAAGCACCTGTATCAAAGAATATGCAGAGATAAAGAAAGGATGTGGTAACTACAAGAATCTGGTAACATGGTCAAGACAAAATCTTCACAGTGTTTCAGAATATTGCATGAATCTGACTCACATGTTAAACCAAAGAGTCTTTTTGGAAGGAAGTGAAGATCACAATGAGTGTTTTGAAAATAAGTATTGATGAAAGTTCCTTTTTCCTAAGTAGATTCTCCTTTTTGCAGATTAAACTTCTGTGGTTTTTCACATCAGTGCAGTGTATTACCAGGGAAGTAGTCTAGAGGTTATCTTGTCTAATGGTTTTCAAACCTGCCTAGTTCCGTGGGCCCTGATGTTTTCATGGAGGTGTTCCATAGGTGCCCTCCTATAGGGGGAATGCACAGGACAAACAGAGGGGGCAGAGTTGTGAAGCCCTTGAATGGGTCTGGGTCAGAGCCCTAGGCCCTCCACATGAATCTTCTTATTTTGTATATTGGGCTGTGACATACAATTTCATTAAAGGTAGCAGTTTCCAAAGCTTTTTCAACAACAAAAAACCTGATAACCTAATTAAAATATGGGCAAAGAATTTGAGTACACATTTCTCCAAAGAAGATATACAAATGGCCAATATGCACATGAAAAGATGATCAACATCACTAATCATTAGGGAAATGCAGATCAAAACCACAATGAAATATCATTTCACAGCCATTAGGATGGCTGTTTAAAAATGAAAAGCAGAAAATAATAAGTATTGACAAGGAAAGACAGAGATTAGAACTCTTGTGGATTGTTGGTGAGAATGTAAAATGGTATGGCCACTATGAAAAACAGTATGGAGGATTCTTAAAAAGTTAAAAATAGAATTACTACTATATGATCCAGCAATTCCACTTCTGGAATATAACCAAAACAATTGAAAGGAAGAAGAAGGAATATTTGCATACCCAGGCTTATAACAGCATCATTCACAACAGCCAAAAGTTGGAAGCACCCCAAATTGTCTGTTGACAGATGACTAGAGAAACAAAATATGGTCTAGTTATACAAGAGAATATTATGCAGCCTGAAAAAGGAATGAAATTCTGCAAATGCTACAATATGGATAAACCTGAAGACATTATGCTGAGTGAAATAAGCCAGTCACAAATGGACAAATACTGCATGATCCTACTTACATGAAGTACCTAGAGTAGTTGAATTCATAGAGATGGAAAGTAGAATAGTGGTTGCCAGGGGCTGCAAGGGGTGAAGGAAGAATGGAAGATTAATTTTTAATGGTTACAGAGTTTCAGTATCTCTGTATAGAGAGATGGAGAGATGAAAAAATTCTGGAGACAGACAGTGGTGATGATTGCTCAACAATGTGAATATACTTGGTACCATTGAGCTCTACACTTGAAATGGTTAAAATGGTAAATTTTATGTTATATATATATATTATATTACAATTTGTTTTACACTCGCCTGGTCGCTCAGTGGTAAAGAATCCACTTGCCAATGCAAGAGATGCAGGAGTCGCAGGTTCAATTCCTGGGTCAGGAAGATCCCCTGGAGAAGGAAATGGCAACCCACTCTCGCTGGGAAATCCCATGGACAGAGGGGCCTGGTGGGCTGCAGTCAATGGGGTCACAAAAAGTCAGACATGGCTCAGCGACTGAACAACCACAACAGGACTTGGTGTTAAAAAGGTTGGAAAGCCACTGATCAAATTTAATCCCTCATTTTACATTTGAGAAATACTTTGCTTTTTTTTAACCCATGGATATAACTTGAAAATCTTTACACATCAGTCCTATAGGTCTGCCCAGGAATGTTTGAACCACTGCTCGCTATTCTGCAATTTAGATGAACCACAAATTATTTAACCAGGCCCCCAGTGGTAAGCAGTGGTTCAGTGTGTTGTCATTACATCTACTTTTTCTCTGGCTTCCCCTTGTGAACTGCAAGCACCTTCCAGGGGTGTAGACTGCATCTCATTCATGGCTCTCTCTCCAGAACCCTGCACAGTGCTCCAACCTTGATATGTTTACTTATTAAAGAAATGAATGAATACAGGCCACATATGGCCCAGCAAACATAGATTCTGGTCCTGATTCACTATGAATGGACCCTCTGACTTTGGGCAAGTCCCATCCCTTTCCAGGCTTCAGTTTCCCTACTGACAGAAGTAGCTAAAGGAGAGGTGCTTCGAGCTCTGAAATCCCAGGATCCCAGAGGTAGAGTGACCTGGGATCTGACATGATTTTCAGCCTGAGGAATGGAGAAGGGAGGGAAGAGTCCCTCTTCTGCTCTTGGTAGAGCTCTTCCCTTACCTGGGCCACCACTGAGAGCTCAGCCTGTTCAAAGCCTGATCATTTTCACCTGGGAGTGGACATATCGTACATCCATGCTTCTGGCTCAGCAGTGGGCTGGAAATCCTTCCAAGGGGCCTTTGCCTGGGTTACAGAGACTGATGGAGCAGTTTCACACGGTTAACTGCTATTTGCATAAAATGTCCCAATAATGCAGGGCACTGTGCCTTTTCTGCAAAGAAAGAAAGAAAAAAAGGCACTAACAAAAGGCCTCACAATGTTGGGAAAATGGATGTTAACATTTCTGCCTGACTGATAATCTCTGATGTTACCCTTGGGAAGCCCCAGCTTTCAGAATGATTTATTTGTCAGGGTTTGGAGGTTTTTACTCCTATAATGGGCAGCGGAGGGAGGCTCAGGGCTGGAAGCAAACTGAGGAGGGTTTTATATGTTTTCTGGAGATTTTATTTGTTTTTGATTTCCGAAGCGAAATTTTCATTTTGAACAAAGAAGGAACAAAAAGGGACAAAGAACCAGTGGGCTGTTTTGTTTGGTTTGTTTTTCTTTACATGACCTTTTCCTTTTTTCAGTGCCAAACTCTGAAATTGAATGTTGGGCCCTCAGGGGTGAAGCACAGGGTGAGGTTTCTTTCTGACTTGTCCTGGGATATCTCGGGTTTTATATTTCTTCGGTATACAGAAACATTATAGAGACATTATAAGAGAATTCACAGGAAGAGATCGTGCCAAGGGGCCAGAGCAAAATCTGCTTTGTGGCACACAGCAGGCATTGTGAGCAGGAGGGATGTCAAAAGGCTAGGACCCCAGGGCTTCCTTCCAAGGGAGGACACAGGACACTGCCTGTGTTCGCCCTCTGCTTTTCCTTCACTCTTGCATCTGACAATCATCTAACCTTGGTTAAGGGCCCATGTGCTTTTCTAAATGTTTGTGCATAAAACATCTTTCTTTCCACTTGCTTCTCAAAAATCCCTCATTATTTTGAGAAAAATATCAAACTTAACACCTGGATTTTGAATCCAGGATTCAAGTCAATACCTTTTAGCAATAATGTCAACTTGAGATCAATGCTGTGTTCTTGGCATCATATTGTGAATGAAAAATATTGCCTGCCATATCAGTAAACAAAGGATGCTGCAGCCATAACAATACAACCACCCTGATGGTGAGCCCCAAGGAAACTCAGGATGGAAACAGGATGCCCACCATCACGCCGTCAACCAACCCCCCAAAGGTGCACCTTGAGGAGACTCAGGATGAGAAAACACAGGAACCTGGCCCCAGATGGCTGAGGTGCCTAGGAAAGAGATAATTTCAGTGAGCCCAGACTCTTGCATCTTCCCATACATAGAAACTGGCTAAATTCTTTAACTTGAGATGTCTGGTTTTCTTTAATGAGTAGTAATCTTTTGATGTTCCAACTACCTGGTCTTTGTCACAAAACCCACGATATATCCCGGTTCCTCCCTACCTCTTTAGAACAGTCCCTCAGAGCTATCTGAGATGCTGTGTCACAGGCTTAAGTCCTCAGTTTTGTCCTCCAAAGAACCCCATGATTCTCAACTTTTAGGTTGTTCTTGTTTTTTCCAGTTGACATATGTACTCCTAGGTGTGTAGATGAAGGTTCACTTACTGCCCTACAGCCAGCACTGAAACAGCTGCTCTAGGGTAGAACACATGGTTTTTCTCCCACTGGATTAACAATGTGAAAGAAATAAGAAACATTAACAGATATCACAGATATAACAGGTATCACAAGGCTGCTTCCGACTAAGTGCCAAGAGAGTGGAAGAAGTAGTGATAGATGCTAAGTGAGATGTCTAAGAAAATCTGAATCAAAGGGAATCAGAACTTCATGGTTGGGACTTCCCTGGTGGTCCAGTGGCTAAGGCTTTGGGCTCCCAATGCAAGGGGCCCGGGTTCCATCCCTGGTCAGGGAACTAGATGCCATGTGCCACAACTAAGACCCAGCACAGACAAGTAAATATTAAAA
This sequence comes from Bubalus kerabau, assembly GCF_029407905.1. Taxonomy (NCBI): domain Eukaryota; kingdom Metazoa; phylum Chordata; class Mammalia; order Artiodactyla; family Bovidae; genus Bubalus; species Bubalus kerabau. The sequence continues at coordinate 20,942,086 of NC_073625.1, forward strand.
AAAAAAAAACACACACAAAATCTTTCATGGTTATATCTGTGAGTATCCTTACCTCTATAACCTCATAAACGTGATGTCATCTGGTAGACAGCACAGAGTTTGGAATTTAATAACTCCACTGATAACATTCTCAGACCTTGAACTTGTCTTGCACTTGAAAGGTTTTCACTCCAGTAGGAAAGGAAAATGATGGAGATGACCTCCATCAGAGGGATGTAGCATGTAATTCATTAATTAAAGGAGAATTCTTCAGGGAGCCTTACACACTCCTTGTGAGAGCAATTGCTGCAGCCTCCTTTCTGATTTACCAGGGAATAGTATTTGGGGACAAGGCTTTGGCATAGAAAATACAATTAGAACCTCTTGTTAAAAGTGTAATTACAGGGGGCTTTAAATTGACAGTGGCTGACAAGATTTCCACTCGCACATTAGAAAATCAATGGCGAACACTCTTCAACATCAGGCAGTTGTGATGGTTGCCCCTAAATTTGACAGCCAGGGAGAAACATGTAACTACTTGTGGTTTACCTAATACTGGCTTCTACATCCCTTTACAGAGTCTAACAACATTGTTTCCAATCTCCCTCTGCCTTTCCTAGGCCAAGTCTCTGCAGAGAAGATTAAATTTAATTTTCTTAATTATCACTCTATCTTGATGGGGAATGCAAAATGCATCACTTTGAGGTCTAAAAAAAAGTCTCAACTCAAGAGTAGATAAATGAAAGAAGATATAAAGTATGGTTCACAAATTTGCTCCCCAGTCATAGTTAAGTCCCTCTGCTAATTAGAGAGGAATGTGCTTTTCAAGAGGAGGGCACAGCAACCCACTCCAGTATCCTTGCCTGGAGAATCCCATGGACAGAGAAGCTTGGCTGGCTATAGTCCAAAGGGTTACAGAGTCAGATGTGACTGAAGCAACTAAGCAGGCACACACATGCTTTTAAAATTTCTTCCAATATACTCTAAAAAAAATTAATAGTGGGATTTAGTTATGTTTGTGTGTGTGTTTGTTTGCGGGGGGGGGGTCGCTTCTTAAATAAAAACAAGAATTTAAAATTGGCCTTACAATTTTTTACAAGTGCTTTTCGGTTGTCCAACTGGTTCCTAGAATAAAACTCATGAGGCTAGGTTGTTTTTTGATTGGACTCTATGAAATCACGAATTTGTGGAGCAAAAACTACTGAATATTGACAATTTCATAAGTGTCAACCTAACAAGTCACTTAAAAGCCTGGTGACTGCTCGTGTGCTGTGATTTCAAGACTTGTACAAAGGACGTATAATCTTAAAATTAGATAAAACTTCCTTTTTCATGAGTAAGTAACTTAATAATTATAAAATAACAAACAGTAAACAGTGTATAGATAAATGAGAAGAAGGCATATCCTAATTTGAAATAAAGTACAAATGAGCCACATCAGAGTCTGAGCTAAAGAGGCCACTGAGCAGCAGACTCCAGGTGCCTAAAAGGAGGACAAGGAAAGACTGCAGCGTCTTTGTAATGACTTTGCCAACCTCTGGCGCTTCGCTTTCTGAAAGGTCATCTTTCCAGGTATAGTCAGCGTATCAGCTGAGGAGGCGTGTTCTCAGGTCCATGCAGATCCACTGCACCCTCACTAATCTCTGATGTGGGGAGGCTAGACTGGTCCTCATCCAAACTCATGGCCACTGAGGTATTTCTGGTCCTGTGTGACCGACTGGGTTGAGATTGAGAGACTGAACAAAGGGACAATGACTAGGATGTATGTTAAACCAGGCTCCTACCCATCACCTGCAGCAAACGCCCAGGAAACCGCCTCCTTATCTACCATAACGGGCCCAGGAAGTGGGAGGCACAGAAGGTCAGACTGCTATCTCTAACAACAATCCAGGAAACCAAACAGTAACTTCCATAATAATCAACCCCAAATGGCCAGAACTTGAGTGACAACTGACAGCTTCCCCATCTGTCTTCTAACCTGGGACCAACCAGAGAAAGCCAAACATCCATGGTTAGTCAATTATCCGGGATGCCCCACTAGTCAGTCTGCCTTATAGCTTCCTCATGCCAGCAGCCTCCAATTGCCTTTCCTTTTTTCCTTTATAAAACTTCCCCATTCTTCTGCCTTAATGTGCCAAGACACGGAATGGGTTTACTTCTCTAGGTTCATAGTTGTAAAGCAGAGAAACCAACTCTGGTCCACAGAAGCAGAAGGGGGAACTGATTATATGCATTCATTCATGTGGGAGTGATCTCACCCAGAAAATAGGTGAATATTCTTTTGGGCAGACCTAATAAGAGCTTAGATAATACAATGGTCTATAGGTCTCCAAAGGGCCATTGTATTTAAACAGATAGAGTGAATACTGTCTACAATAGTAAAACTTTATGGCCCAAGGGGTGGGAGTAGGGGTTGGGGCAGGGAGATGGTCAGGAAACACAAGTCTGAAAAGGCCCCTTAGAGACATAGTGGGGGGCTTGAGAGGTAAAAAGTTTATAAGAAGGAAGCAGGCAACTCTCAGACTCTATGTGTCTCTACACCGGCTAGATCCCCAGGTCAGATAAGAGGACAGCTGTAGCCATAAGCCAAACTACAGAAATAGACTGGTTAAGATATGCCATTATTGCCACTGGTCACTGGATGCCCCAACACTTGGGCAGGAAGCAAATTCCTGTTGCTTTGTTGTATTCGCTCCAACCTAAGTATCCTAGGCTCTCTGGTCCTGCCAAGACTCATTCATCAGTGGATTCCCCACAGATGTTCTGGCAGGCAGGCAGAAATGATGGTGCCCACGTGTAGGGAACTGTCAATGCTGTGATTTCGAGCTCTGCTTAAGCCCCAGGACAGCACTAGCTTTGAAGCTGCGTGTTTAATGTTGCATGCTCTTTGATTTGGGTTCCCCTCCATCCTAGCTCATTGTTGTTCTGGCTAGTGTTTGCCCATCAGGCAAGTGTATTTTTTTTAATCTTCTGATCTTTGACTTAGACTCCTGGGGCAAGTAGAGATGCCACTCATGCTTTTCATGCTTTCTCTTTCCCTTCAGGGGAATGGGTTCTGGAATCATATGCCCTTTCTAACTTCTGATCACTCTGTGGAATTTTTGTGACTCATTCATTTTTACTCAACTTTCTTATTATTCTCAGGGCTTTCCTTCATCCGCCTTGCCCAGGTTCCCAAGCTGGGAAGACTACGACTTTTTAAACTCACATTGGGGTGGGATGGGGAATTGGGGGCAGGGAAGAGCAGAGGTCAGCTGGGTGGCTCTGGAAAAGTTCTCATGGAAATCATGGGGATTGCCTGGTGTATTTCTTGGAGAGAGTGTGTCTTCTTCTCTTGCATAATTAATGCAATCATTTATTTCATGGAATGCTTTGAATTCCAGTCCTGACACTATCTTAGCTGTATGTTTAGAATTTCACATACATTCTCTTACATAACAGTAACGACACTGTGATAAGACCCTTATTATGATATCTATTTTCTAACAGGATATGCATATGTAAGAAGTATATGCTTTCAGAATTTAAATACTTAAAAGGAGAGAGGAAAAACCCAATCTTTTTGCACAGCCCGTGCCTAATCAAGATCTTCTCTGATGATTTCAGCCCCACAGTAAATTAGGTATCTCTGTCTTTCCTAAGTTGCATGTTCTATGGCTGCAGAGATACTCCAGACATTCTCCCTGCCACTCCCCCTAGCTCCCCCCAGTTCTTGGCTAGCTGGCTTCAAGCCAGTTTATTTGTATTCATTTAAAAAAAAAGCCTCTGTCCTCTCAGTCACATCAGTCTCTGCCCTTTCTGTGTGTTACTGCTGAACTGCTCACAGGCTGACTTGCTTAGTGTATGCCTGCTGCTGCTGCTGCTAAGTCGCTTCAGTCGTGTCCGACTCTGTGCGACCCCATAGACGGCAGCCCACCAGGCTCCCCCGTCCCTGGGATTCTCCAGGCAAGAACGCTGGAGTGGGTTGCCATTTCCTTCTCCAAGTGTATGCCTAGTACTGGCTAAAAGGTTTACCTGGAAGATTTCATAACTTCCGTAACTGTAGAACTCTGTAACATAAGTACCACTGTCATCTAGATTTTACAGATGTGGAAACTGAGGATGAAAATAATTTAAGATCATACAGCTAAGAAAGTGGTAGGGTTGGAATTCAAATATCCATCTCTAAACAATAAAGTGAGCTTCCCTTGTGGATCAGCTGGTAAAGAATCTGCCTGCAATGCGGGAAACCTGGGTTTGATCCCTTGGTTGGGAAGATCCCCTGGAGAAGGGAAAGGCTACCCACTCTAGTATTTTGGCCTGGAGAATTCCATGGACTGTATAGTCCATGGGGTCACAGCAAAGAATTGGACACGACTGAGCGATTTTCACTTTCAATTTCAAACAGGAAATTTGGGCTTCCCTGGCGGCTCAGTGGTAAAGAATTTGCCTGCAATGCAGGAGATCTGAATTCAATTCTGGGTCAGGAAGATCCCCCGGCAAAGAAAATGGCAACCCACTCCAGTATTCTTGCCTGGGAAATCACATGGACAGAGGAGCCTAGCGGGCTACAGTCCATGGGGTCGCAAGAGAGTTGGACAGGACTTAGTAAGTGAACAACAAGAACAAACAGGAAAGTTAAGAGAGTAAATCCTAAAAATTCTTATCAGGAGAAATGTTTTCATCTTTTTTCTTTTCTTTTTCCTTTTCATTTTATATACTTGAAAAAAATGGATGTTAGGTGAACCATTGTGGTCATCATTTCACAATATGTGTAAATCATGCTGAATGCCTTAAATGTATACAGTGATGAATGTCAATTATTTCTCAATAAAACTGGAACCCACCCCCACCGCATCCCCGACACAAATATCCACCTGTCTGACTTCTGTGCCTAAGTTCTTCATTTCTATATGTCCTTGTCATCTTTATATGTCTCTTTTTTGCCCATAAGTTGGCTTTCCCCAGGGGCTTCTAGACTCCTGAGGATGAGTGTCATGACTTCTATATTTTGCACCTAAGACTAGTGCCTAGAACATAAGGGGCCTCAATAAATACTTATGAATGGATGGATGAATGAATGAGTTTGCTCTGGGGCATTTCTGAAAACATAATTTTCAGGTATCTAGTGAATAGTATTGCTTAAGATGCCCAATGGGCTGAACAATGCATTGACTCAGAACTGTGAACTCTCCTCTAGTTTCCTGAGAGATGAGGCTGTTTTCAGCAGCCTGGGTGTGGTTGTTTCCCAACCAAAGTCTTGTTTTCCTTACTGTTAAGTTTCCTTCCAGATGCGTTAGCCACCTGAACCAGGAGGACACTGTGAAAGGAAAAATCGGGAGATCCTAGGAATAAAAAGTTTTAAACAAACTAAAGGCATTTAAAACATATATTATATAAGGACTGACTTGTTGAAAAGGAGTTTTCTTTCTTCTTACTCTTTTCTTGCAGGCAGTCATAATAATTGGGGAATCATTAGATACTTGAAAAGATGGAAAACTGTAAAACTGTGATGAATATCATGTTTTATGTTTCTTTAAACTCTTTCTCATCTCAATTTTGGCTTTAAAATTATATGGTATCAGTTGTTTTAGTTTGCTTAAACCTCAGAGAAAAAAAGGGTTTTCTCTTTTTAATGGTTCTTCTATTCGAAATCCCTGTCTCACAGTGCTATCAACTCCCTGGGTACCTGTTGAGGGCTGTGATTATTTAATTACCTGGATAATTAGTTGGATTTTTCTCTTAAGGCGCTTGCATCTTCTTGAAGGAAAAAAGCTATTTATTTCTTCCAACATGGTTCAAAGAATAGGTCTGTAAGATACAGAAGTGAAAGGTAAAGTCCTGAGTGAGCTTATGATGTAATTCCAACTCAGAGAAATAAGGGGAAATGTAATCTTCTGGCTCCCCTACAGCTCTTCCCCCACTGGTGTTCGACCTCTCAGTTTCCCAAGAAGATAGCTTCTATTTGCAAACAGGCTTCTGAGAGAATTGCTTCCAGCCAACTTTCAGGTTAATATTTATGGCAAAGAAAAATGCCCAGACTTTTAAACATGTTGGCAGCATAGCCTGGAACCAAATTTATGAGGTTCTTCCTGACTTTCACATCCTCTCAGTGAGTGGTTCTTAGCTGCGTCTGAATCACTCGGGTATCTTTAAACATTCTGATTACACCTCCCAGAGATTCTGATTTGGTTTTAATGATGTATATAATGTGGGAATCAACATTTTTAAAAGCTTTCCAAGAAATTATAATGTAGAGCCAAGACAGAGAGTCCCTATATGGGAGATAACATAGAAACATTTCTAATGAAGAAACAAAGGGTGAGAGTTGTCATGGACTTAACTATAGGAAAGCAACTATGAAATGAGAATCAAGTGGAGTCTCTGTCTGAACCCACCCCACGCTGGTCATCTAGATCCCACTGCGTAGAGTTTGGTCTGGATCAGCTGCATCAGAATCACCTGGAAGTTTGCTGGAAACAAAATCTCAACCCCATCGCAGACCTACTGAAGTAGATTCTGCACTTCATCAAGATCCTCCAAGTGATTCATCTCACCTTAAAGTCTGAGAAGCCTGACCTAGAGAGCCATGGGGTGAACAGGATATTGATGCCTGGGGAAATACCTCCTATTGGCTTCATAAGGAAGGCCATGTGAGGGTCTTGTTTAGCTGGCAGATCTTCACAATGACTCTTGATTTCCAGTTCTCTCCTAAAACCTTCTCCAGGGTTCCTTTCATGAATGATGTTTTTCCTGCCTCCCTTCTTACTTTTCTTTAGAAAGAAGGTTGTGAACAGGTTTGCTGCTGGTGGTGGTTGGTCCAGTTGTGCTTGCCCTTATCATACCTTATTTCTAAATATTCATTATATATATTTATAGAACTAATCTCTACCCCTTGACACTGGAACTAGGCAATTTTAGAATAAATAGGGTAGACTCATCATAAGCAATGCATTTTTCTGAAGAATGAAGACACATAGGAAATAGAAATGAATTCCAAAAGTGATGGGAGGTGTTAGTGAATCACATCTCCAGAGGAAATAGCTAACATGAAAAAGGGATAAAATGTTCAATTTTCTGAGCCTTTTTCCACTTTCAAAATTAAATGAATTCAAATTAATAAAAATCTAAACCAGACTCTCACTTAATTGATAAATGATAGAAGATGTATATAGATCAACAGGAGTCAATTCAACATTCTATAATTCTAACATGGCATTTGTCAATGTACAATCTGGATTCTGGTGTAGAATTTGCTGATGGTGGTATTACAAAAATAAATATATGTGATTACTATAATATTAGCAGTAGAAGTCTATTATTGTTAGATGTATAGAGATATATTTTATAGACTCTATGTATCTAATATTTATTGATATGTTTATATTTATAATGGATTTCCCTGATAGCTCAGAAGTTAAAGAATTTGCCTGCAACACAGGAGGCCTGGGTTCGATCCCTGGGTCAGGAAGATTCCATGGAGAAGGGAATGACTACCCACTCCAGTATTCTTGCCTGGAGAATTCCAGGGACAGAGGAGCCTGGCAGTCTACAATCCATGGGGTCGCAAAGAGTAGGACACGACTGAGTGACCAACACTTTATATTGATAACACATTTCTTATTTATACTTATTATCATAATCATCTAAACCCAAAAATTCCTAATGCCAAAAAAGGGAATGGTAAATATTTTAAGTCAGAGGAATCTTGTTCTTTCCTTGCATGCTGGTGTTTATAGAAAATCATCCCCAGTCCTATTGGGCTCCAGCATTCTGGGGGGAGCAGAAGCAGACTCTAGAGAAATGAATAGGTGTGGGCTGTTTCCTGGCAGGTGTTGGCATGAGTACGCAGCAGGGTCATAGCAGGTCATCACCTGAGTTGACCAAGGACCATGCCAGGTATTGCCAGGCTTCATTCCAGAAGTTTCCTCCAACATAACTCCTTTGATTCAGAGAAGCACTGATGTGGCTCATCCATGTGAGACGTCCATGGATAACTTAGAACAAGAGCAGAGATGGACCCAAAGTATAATCAATCAAGCATTTCCAAAAGAATCAACTCTGTATTACTACAGATATCCTGGAAAACACTAAAAATCCATGAATTGTTATAAAAGAAATTGGTACTTGTAAAGAAATTATAAAAATTGTAAAGAAGCTTAGAAGTAATATTCCCATCCTGTACTTAATTTTACATCTATGTTAATTCTAAGACAGACCATCAGTTCAAAAGTGGGGTTGAGCAGAAGAGAAAAACTAGGTTACACGCAGAAATTGATTAAAGGCCAAATTGATTAAAGGCAATACTGACCATGGCAAACTGACTTATAAAATGCTAACTTTTAAAAAGTATACTTAAAAAAAAAAAGTATACTTTAGAATGAAGTACCAAGTCAGCTTTAAAATGCAAGGGATCACTGCTTATATTTGTTTTTCTTTACCAGGACCCACTACAAAGCTCACTCTGAATCATTTCGGTAGGGTCAAAATCTTTTGGAAATTTTTTTCCAACTATTACTTTATTTATATCGACTTGGACTTCAGTATTATGGGGCTTTAGAGCAGTTCTGGAATAAAAGCCTGTGACCCTCAACTTCAGGTGAAATAGTACGACTTGAGTCAAGTGGTACATGACACTTTGGAATGGAGGGAGGGACTCTATTCAGAGGCTGTAATCATTCTGTCTTAATTTTTAAAAAATTAATAGCTGATATTTTTGAGTCCTTACCATGTGTCCAGCACAAGCATCTTCCTATGTAAATCTGACAATAAATCAATGTTAGGGTCTATCATTTTTTTTTCACCTTACAGCTGAATAAATGAGGCTCAGAGAGGTTAATTAAATTACCCAAATATGTTTTACAAGGCCACAGATAAAAACAATCACAAATGAAAACAGTCCTTTGTTTTCCAACTCTCCTGTCATTCTTGCTCACATTCACATCCGTGAATTTCCTGCCCAGGTCTGATAGTTTCTGAATGCAAGCAAGATTCATTCCACTTTCCTAAATTAGGCAAAGTCTACCTTTTCATAGCACTAGGTACTCTAAAGTAATGTTAATTGAAATTAAACCAGAAGTTTCAGCTTCAGTAATGATAATGAGGGCTTCCCTAGTGGCTCAGTGGTAAAGAATCTGCCTGCCTGCAGGAGATGCAGGTTCAATTCCTGGTCCAAGAAGATCCCACATGTCGCCGAGCAGCTAAGCCCATGTGCCGCAACTATTGAGCTTGTGCTCTAGAGCCTGGAAACTGCAACTACTGAGCCCAAGTACCACAATTACTGAAGCCCAGGCTTCATAACAAGAGAAGCCTCTGCTGTGCACAACTAGAGGAAGCTCTCACAGCAGTGAAGACCCAGCACAGCCACAAATAAATAAATGAATAAAATTAAAAAGAAAAGAATGATAATGGATCTTACGTCTTAATTAAACTTAGGCTGCAAATTATTTGGACAATTAACTCTTCTCAAGTGTAAAATAGCAACTATTTTAAAACACTAATTTCTACACAGTTGGTCTTACTTTCTACAGGATATGGTACACATGTCAGAGGGCTTTGGGTCAAGCCTAACTTTTGAGAAGTTACAATCAACTTATATTTCTTGAGATTGATTTCTTCCCTCAACTCAAAGGTCAGTTGACAAGAAAACAGTTAAGTCAATGAGAGTTTAACACTAAATTATCCTCATTATGTTAAGAGAATAAAGGGATAGCATCAGCTTTGTAGATAAAAGAGAGGATGTATTGGGACTAAATTCTTGAGGACATTGTCCAGACACAGTGTTAAGAGGAAGGACTAGGTCACGTATCTAATCAACCCACACAGATACAGAAAGGAGTCTGATCCTCTTGGGAACATGATAAATCAGGACCAAGCCACACGAGTAAGTGCTGAACTTGACTTCCCACATGAGAATAACAGCATTGTGGTGATGAAGGCTGATGAAACAGTTTCACATATTAACCAGATATTTTCATAGAGATCCCAGATTTCTGCCTTGAAAGCAATATGATCACGTTAGAGTGATTTTCCTCCAGGATCATTTTTTGTTTGTTTGCTGCTTATTTACTTAAGTAAATAAATCAACCTTAGTACATAACTTTAGAAAATTTTCAGTTTCCTTAGGAAATTACTATAAACCTTATTACTTCTAGAAAGTATGTCTAGAGATTCAGATTTCAGATAAAAATTTATTTTTAAACCTTAGGAATTGGCATTATAATCTACATTCTGCGCTGAATCTAAAATTGTCAAGGAATGACATTAAATATGGCTATGAAAGATAAAGTAACAGAATCATTGAACACATTTCATTCATGGACTTGGTATCACAATTAAGGCAGAACAGGAGAATACTTATTTCCTGCCTTGTTCTCTTTTTTGACACTATTCAATTAGCTGAACTGTTCTATAAATAGAGGAAAGTGGCACCGTTTTAGGAAATACAATAGAAATGAACATAGGAACAATAGGGACAGGTGCCAGATGGGGACACAGGCAGAGCTATGTGCCTTCCATCAAGTACTCATGAAGGTCTGGGATCCCAAAGACACATCTAACAGTAACAGTCACATGGTTCAGGGCCAACGAGATGTCCTGGAGAAATGATTGTCTACAAGAAATTGCCAACGCCTACGTATAAATTAAATATAATCCTGACCAAGCGTTCCCTGTCATTAATCATTGTGCAATGTCGCACACATGACCTCCGGGCTGCATTAAACTCCAGGAAACATTCCTGGCTCTGTTCTAAAGGCCTTGTGTCTGGGCCAGGAGGCTGTGGGAAATAACCGGATTCTGTCCAGAGGACTGGGGCAGATCTGCTGTTCCTGCATGGCCCCTCCTAGTCCCAGGAAGTGAGACATTTCCATGAACTCTGGATCTGAAGATGCCCAAGCGATGGACTGGTTTGTCACACCGTTTCTGTGCTCTCAGTTTCCAAGGAGTGCACGAACAGCGTGGAGAGAATTTCCTGTGGAAATGAGACTCAGGCATGCTGTTTCAAGAACCGGAGTCTGAAGAACCCCAAAATAGCCTGTAGAAATCGTAACACTGGCTGCTTCTGAGGTAGTGTTCCACCCATGGCTTTAGCTTACAAAGCGTTTGCGGATCATTATCGGAGACCTTCTAGAATCCATAATGACACGCTGGGGCATGATCCTAACATTCACATCAGGGACAAAAAGGTGTCAAATTCCCAGTCCAGGAGTTTTCCATCTTAAGTGCACAGAGTGATTTCATGTTCTTTCTTTTAATTAAACAGAAACAGACTCACAGATAGAGCAAACCAATGGTTACTGTGGGAAAAGGGGAGGGGAGGGGAAAATAAGTGAAGGGGTTTAAGAGGCACAAACTAGGAGGCATCAAATACACAGGCTACAAAGACGTAATGTACAGCACAAGGGATATAGTCAATACTTTATAACAACTTTGTATGGAGCATAATCTAAAAATATTGAACTACTATGTTGCACAATAGTTCAATATCTGAAACTAATATAATATTACATGTCAACTATACTTCAATTAAAAAAAAACAACTAAGGTTATTATATTCCCTGGTCAGAGCTGTTACCTGGACTCCTACTTCACTAAACTTCTGGCTCTGAGCTTTCACATAACGACACTGTCTGCCAAGATAAAATTTAATCTGTCATGACTTGAACTCAAGACCTGAATTCTGGTTCTCACCTTAGGCTCTATCACCCCACTTGGCACCTGACTCGTTGTCCTGACCCTGACACACAATATCATTTTTGTGTCTCTGCTCTCAGGCTGGCTTTGATGTTTGGCTGCTGCCATACCTGGTGGTGACCTAGGGCAGGTTTTCACTGGATTCCACTATAGCTGACTTGAGAGGAAGCACAAATTCATTGTACATAGGTCAGAATGCTTAGTGCAGGGTTCAAAATACACTACTGTGCACTCCTGCATATGCCAGTGCAGGCTGTCTAATCATATCCTCACCCACCACCAATGAGGGCTGGGTGTTGACTAGTAAAGTAGTCAGAATTCCTGGGACCAAAGACTGGAATGGATTGTCCTCAGTAAAGGGAATGGGTGTGCAGAAACCCAGGAGTGATCCTAGATTGCCGGGAGAAACGTCAATAACCTCAGATATGCAGATGACACCACCCTTATGGCCGAAAGTGAAAAAGAACTAAAGAGCTTCTTGATGAAAGTGAAAGAGGAGAGTGAAAAAGTTGGCTTAAAGTTCAACATTCAAAAAACTAAGATCATGTCATCTGGTCCCATCACTTCGTGGGAAATAGATGGGGAAACAGTGGCAGACTTTATTTTGGGGGGCTCCAAAATCATTGCATATGGTGACTGCAGCCATGAAATTAAAAGATGCTTACTCCTTGGCAGGAAAGTTATGACCAACCTAGACAGCATATTAAAAAGCAGAGACATTACTTTGCCAACAAAGGTCCATCTAGACAATGCTATGGTTTTTCCAGTAGTTATGTATGGATGTGAGAGTTGGACTATAAAGAAAGCTGAGCACCGAAGAATTGATGCTTTTGAACTGTGGTGTTGGAGAAGACTCTTGAGAGTCTCTTGGACTGCTGCTGCTGCTGCTGCTGCTAAGTCGAGTCAGTCGTGTCCAACTCTGTGTGACCCCATAGACGGCAGCCCACTAGGCTCCTCTGTCCCTGGGATTCTCCAGGCAAGAATACTGGAGTGGGTTGCCATTTCCTTCTCCAATGCATGAAAGTGAAAAGTGAAAGTCAGGTCACTCAGTCGTGCCTGACTCTTAGCGACCCCATGGACTTGCAGCCTACCAGGCTCCTCCGTCCATAGGATTTTCCAGGCAAGAGTACTGGAGTGGGTTGCCATTGCTTGGACTGCAAGGAGATCCAACAAATCCATCCTAAAGGAAATCAGTCCTGACTATTCATTGGAAGGACTGATGTTGAAGCTGAAACTCCAATAGTTTGGCCACCTGATGTGAAGAGCTGACTCATTTGAAAAGACCCTGATGCTGGGAAAGATTGAAGGCAGGAGGAGAAGGGGACGACAGAGGATGAGATGGTTGCATGGCATCACCAACTCAATGGACATGAGTTTGGGTAAACTCCAGGAGTTGGTGATGGACAGGGAGGCCTGGCATGCTGCAGTCCATGGGATCGCAAAGAGTTGGACATGACTGAGCAACTGAACTGAACTGAACTGACAAGGAGTGATCTGAGCAGGCAAACTTTGTAAATGTGCTAAATCCTAAGTAACTGAGCATCACTGGACCCAGCATCCACTCCAAGGTCAGAGGCAATGCTTCAGAGCTAGTAAAGTAGGACTAGACAATGGGAAAAGCCAGTTTTAGGAGTAAAAACACATATAAAGCTTTTCAGGAAAGTTCTTAGACTGTAAGCACTCAAAATGGTAGCTGTGAGGTGAATGGTTAAAGTACTGAGTTTTAGACAGTTCCTCTACCTGCATCCCTGTAATTGTGATCCTATGAAAAGCTTACATTTTTTTTCTGCCTATCTGCTTTCCAAGCCAGGACATGGGTTGCTGAGCATAAAGATTAACAACAAATGTTTGAGGGTCAGATTGCCTAGATTTGAATCGCAGCCCATCT